>NC_090649.1:336519962-336862462 GCF_040937935.1 Hyperolius riggenbachi | reverse complement strand
ACAGTGAGTTTAGTCTGTCAGTGTGAAGCAGTGCACTAATTACACTCCCTGATTGATGTATACACACGCAAGATGTTTTCAAGCACTTTAGGCCTCCAATTTAGGAATGCAATATGATTTCTGCCCTTTAGGGATTATAATCCTGCTGTGTGTCAAATCCATAATTTTCCCCGGGACTTTTGGCGTGTATCCCACTCCGCCATGCCCCCCTCCAGGTTTTAGACCCCTTGACACATCTTTTCCATCACTTTTGTGGCCAGAATTATTGTTTGAAGTTTTGAAAGTTTGCCTACCTATTGAAGTCTATTGCGGTTCGCAAAGCTTGCAAGTTCGCAGACTTTTGCAGAAGTTCGCGTTCAAGGTACGCGAACCTAAAATCGCAGGTTCGAGCCATCTCTGCTCATGTAGAGATAATAAAATGAGCACAAAAATAACATACTCAAGCATTAATGAAAATATGTTAAATGTTCTGTCAGAAGTTTTACATTCTGTTTAACACTGGTTTAATAGTTATACCAACTGCTTAATACTGGAATATGATCAGAATCAGAATCAGAATCAGAATCAATTTATTTTCGCCAAGTAAGTTTGCACCTACAAGGAATTTGTCTTGGCAGTTGCTTAACAAACACAAACAAAAAACAATACAAGGACAGACAGTGTGAATATTACAAGTTAAGGACATTATAAGTATAGTGGCAGTAAGCAATGTGAGAATTGTTCATGTTTAGTTCTGTGCTGATTACTTTCAGTCCTAAAACATATGGGCATCAGGCTGTGGATGTTCTTGGGTATATAGCATTTCTGTGCCTTTAATAGCAATAAACATTGATTAAATCCTAATAATCTGTGGAAAAAATACACTTGCAAGTTAAACTGTAAATATGAAATGTATTAGGATTTTGTTAAACCTCTCTGTGATAAAATGGTTACTACAGTCTTAACCTTGGGAACAAGATTTTGCGATTGTGATAGTTTTGGTCTTTCAATAACATTGATGTAAAATATTTTGTAGATAAGGCTTAGACAATAAAATATATATTTATCTGTTCTTTGGCATAGATTCATATAAACCACCCTCATTATTTTTAATTAAAAACGGTAGACTTTAAAAAATTCTGTGCTTTAACAGTACTTCTTAAATAGGGTTTAATTCACTAAGACAAATAGCACACCTTATCAAAGTTAACACGTCTTATCAAAGTTAACACGTCTTATCAGAGTAGCACAACAAACTTATGCCTGCTAATTGGCAATGACTAGAGCTCCACTCGTCCTGTCCTGAGCCCCTGCAGGTTCGTAGTGCTTGATATGCTACTCTCATAAGGTGTGTTAACTTTAATAAGGCGTGCTAACTTTGATAAGGCATGCTATTTGTCTTAAGGTGGCCACTAATGATGCAATCTTTTTCATCTAATTTTTCCAAATCTATGTAGTATAAGGGTAAATTGAGTGAATATATTGAATGGATACTTTAGGCAGTTCCCTTATGCTCAATTTAGACGGAGCGATCCCTGCGTGTACCCGCCGCGTCCCCGCTCGTCCGCGCATGCGTCGGATTCGATACCCGCTCGTCCCCGCCGGCGCCGATTATCTTCTGCTCGATTCCCCGCTATTGTCCGCTCGCAGGGAATGAAGCGGCTGCGAGATCGGACCTGTCGGATCTTATCAATCGCCTCGATTGATAAGTAACATCGTGCAGTGTAGACGAGGCTTTATATTACATAGAAATTGTAAGATTGATTGAAAAAGATTGGACCATTAGTGGCCACCATTAGTGAATGAAGCCCATAATGTGCAAATATCTCAGTTACCCAGCAGCTGATTAGTTAAAAGCTTTTTCTGTGTGTGCAGGCATTTACAAAGGATGGGGGAACTTAATAAGTCCACTAATGGATAAGAGAAATTTGTGTCCCGGTTAGTACAGAACCATTTTTAAGAGGACAAAACACTATTTTTAAAGTGTCTCAAACCACTCTAAGGCCATAAAATACAGGTATTTAAAAACAAATATTATTACATAACCTAATAGGATACTCTTATTGTATCCATATTTGGAGTAGCCTGACCTCAAAAAGAGGGTTATATATGTGAAGATGTTGTAATAACCCTTTTCATTTTCTTGTGATTACATTTTTATTGTGCAATGAGGTTGGTCTATCATGTAATACACATGGATTCTATTTTTGAAGAGACTCTGTAACAAAATAATTCTTAGCCTTATTTCTTCTATCCTATATGTTCCTATACCTGTTCTAATGTGGTCTGGATTACTGCAGCCTTTTAGTTGCACTGTCTCTGTAATATGTCTAATCTTCCTTTCTTTGTCAAGCTTTTTTGAACCAGGGAGGAATGGGCTGCCTCTGTTGTAATGAATACAAGTTATGCACGCCCCATGCAGGCTCTGTGTGCTTCTCTTTCTTACTCACAGAGAGTGAAGCAGTTTGCAAGGCTGATGGGGGAAGGGAGTTACCTGTCTTATGCTGAGAAACTGTCAGAATCCCACACTGGAGTGCAGATAATTCACTATGTAAAAAAACCTGTAGTGTACTGGAACATGAGATATATATATATATATGTATATATATATATATAGGTATATATATATATATATATATATATATATATATATATATATATATATATATATATATATATATAGTGTATATATATATATATCACTTCTTGGTTAGCGGCCATGTTTTTTGTTTGTAATCACTGCCTACAACTGGCGATTAGAAGCCAGGATCGCGGTGGAGAGCGGCAAAAACAGCAAAGAGGGTCCAGGAGATCGCAGTGACTCGATTGGTATGTCTTTTTATTGTACAAATTGGACAGTACAGATTCTCTTTAAAGAGGTATGGAAGAAAAGGCAATAAAAAAATCACAAAAGAATAGCCAGATTTATTACAGTGTCAGATTTTGATTTTTGATCCCTCCAAGCTCCATGTGGTTTGCAACACAATGTGCAACAACTTGCACAATTATCATCATGTTGATCACCTCTAGTCTAAATTGAATTCATACTTGAGAAACGCTCTGCCAGTGGCCGTAAAGTTGTCCTGAATAATTTGTGAATGCCGAAGGAGATTATTTATGCTTGCTTCAAAAATTATCACAACACTTTTCAGATGTGTGCTTAATGATAGGGAATCATCACATAAAGTTAAGTTAAGTCAAAACCTAGAAGCATGAAAACGGACACTTAAAGAGACTCTGAAGCGAGAATAAATCTTGCTTTAGAGCTCATAGTTAGCAGGGGCATGTGTGCCCCTGCTAAACCGCCACTACAGCGCCGCTAAACGGGGGTCCCTTCACCCCCAAACCCCCCACTGCAACACTTGGTCGCAGACTTGGTCGCTCCTGGAGGCAGGGCTAACGGCTGCAGCCCTGCCTCCAGTCGCGTCTATCAGCGGCGCATCGCCGCCTCTCCACCGCCCCTCTTAGTGAAGGAAGACTGAGAGGGGCGGGGGAGAGGCGGAGATACGCGCTGACAGACGCGCGTGGGGCAGGGCTGCGGCGGTTAGCCCTGCCCCAACCAGGAAGCGCTCCCCTGCTGCACCGAGGGGATTTGGGGGTGAAGGGACCCCCGTTTAGCGGCGCGATAGCGGCGGTTTAGCAGTAACACACATGCCCCTGCTAACTATGAGGTCTGAAGCGAGATTTATTCTCGCTTCAGACTCTCTTTAAATACATCTCCACTTTCCATAAGTGAAAAAAAAACAATATATTTTTGAAGTATTTTAACAAGCTCTATGACACCTGTGTTTCTCTTTTACCATTTAGTACATAGATAAGTCACTTTTAATTGTTTTTCAAAATGTCCGAAACAGGCTGTCTACATGTGGATTTGAAATGTCTGTGTAGAACTTAAAGCTATAGGCTTGCTATACACCAGCGGTTCTGGATGCTCGCTTGGCTTAACAAGGGCGAAAAGGGATAATGTGCATATTTAGTAGTAGTGCATTGTGGGTAACCACAAATGTTCACTTATAACTGAATTATTGCAAATTTCCTTCTGTTTTAAGAAGGCAATTACACCAAGCTTTGCTTTTTTAGTAGGAGGGCTTTTTGGTTCCTTTTATCCCCCTATACATTCCTAGTAGTTTGGGTCACCCTGAGCTGCTTGGTTACTCTGTTGGTAGATAGAGACTGGGCACTGGAATAAGTAACAACTTTTAATCTCAAAGAAGTCCCATACTACAGAAAAGTGAGGTTTACTTTATTACCGCAGAGTTACTGTTTGAGTAAAGAGTTATTGACTACTCCAGTGCCTGGTTTCTATCTGAAATATGGGGACTTGTATATGCATGCTTATAGCATTCGCATAGAGAGTTGATTAGTTGGTTTAGTTGCAGCTCAGTTATTTTTGATGTGCCCACTAGTTTTGAATAGCTAGTGCCAACTTCCTCACTTTTGATACTTGTTTTTGCCTTGTCGGTAACTTTGGTCACTGCTTTGGAGTTCTGCACTTTTCAGTAAAAAATATGTTTGCAGTGCTGAAAGCTGATGGTGAGAATGATTACTCAAACTACTGTGTACTCATAGCCAGCATCCCTATGGATACGGGGATCACATTTTCCCTGTGGAATGGTTGTAGAATTGTAGTAACTTCTTAAACCTGCAGGGTGTAATAAAAAGACACATTAAAATAAGTCTTGGTATAGGTTTTGAAACAATATGTACATGGTATAGCTATATTTTTGCATTAGTTATACAATAACAAAACAACATATATTGAGAATTTAACTCTCTGTCTGCCATTGTCCAGAAACATCTCATCAAGGTTGTCAAAGGGTTAAAATAGACTTGTAGTGATAAGTCACTTTTGATTTGTTTTCAAAATGTTGCCTCTCCCAAGTGTTTGGGATGTTCCAAACCGGTCTCCAGCAGTTCGATAACTCCCATGAACTGCTGCAGATGCCACCCTCCCATCTGCAGTTGCTGCTACAGCCACCGCTGCTGTCTCCCTGTGCTAGCTTACATGTCAGGCTGGTCATAGTTGTTTTCAAGATTGCTGTTCTGGATGGCTGCAGTGAAGGAGATGATTAAGCATGGCTGCTCTTCTTCATGATCTCCTAAGCACGTCCTGGTTATTGTCCCATTGTCACTGTGTATGAATGTTTCCTAATTGGCCAGATCTGTCAAGAATCTAGCAGGTGTACATCTGCCTTGATGTGCCACTGAAAGATCCAGAGTGCTGAATCATTTTAGTTGAGCACATTGTTCCTGTCCTTAGTCCACCTGCCAAAAGCTGCTACTCTGTGCACTTCAGTTATACCTCCTCTCCCCTCCATAGCAAGAGTATGTGTTGCTAACCTGCCTCTAGGCTAACAACATGTCTGTACAGCACTCGGCCCCAAACTGTTGCCCAAGGAATCGAGTCCCGATCGGGTGACAATAATGATGTGTCCGTGTGTATATTAACTGCTCCCATTGCACAGATAAAGCACAGGCTTATTAACCCATACTTTGAATTTAAAAAAAAGTTTAAAAAGGAACATAGATAAATTCTAATTTGTCACCTGTTAAGTGTCTGCCTATACTTGTCTGCACTGAGGAGACCATTATCTGCCATGCAATACCATCTGGGAGATGTCTGATCGGCACTAAATTCATTTTGCAAGTGGTACAATAACTTCATACATACAATACAAACAGACATTCAACCTGAATTACCTTATCTGGAAAGAAGGCAAAAGGAAAGAAGTCCTTGATCAGATAGTATGGATCCATGGCACTTTGTAGACTGGTATTTGATAAGTAATATAGTATTTCATTCATCTCGAAAGCATCCTCACTTTAATTTTTTACACCATTTCCTAAATTATTTACACAGTGCTGTAGATATTTTCCCATAGCCGTAATTATTTTCAAGTGAGCGCTTAATCATTTTTTATATGTACAGTATATATTGCTTGTGTGTCATACATTTGTAACTGCCTAAAATCTGTAACTTGAAGGCAATGTGCAAGATTACAAGAGAAAAGACCCCCAAGATTGTTAGCTATATCCATTTGTTCTCTGTGGAATTATCCTATTTTTACTTCACTGCAGCAAAACAAAGCCTTCCCTGTACTTACAAATCTTGCCAGTCCAAGCCACATTTAGAGCCCGAAACTAAAATCGCATTTTCAAGTATAAAAGATGTGCATAGCAAATCTAAACTTCTTGTCTATCGTCCAAAAAAAAAAAAAAAAAGAATGAATGAATGGGTAAAGATGTGAAAAAGCCTTTTTCCAGCACTGCTCTCTGCGCACTGCTTACGCATGCATAATAGTGGCTGGATAGTGTAGGCAAGACTCTCGTAACACCACTGTATGGGGGCTCTTGAGCCTACCCTTAGGGCCCGTTTCCACTACACGCATATCGGACGCAGATTGGATGCAGAGTTTGCCAGTTTTTCTGCATCCATTCTGCATCCAATGTGCGTGTAGTGGAAACAGGCTCTTGGTGGCTGCAGCTCTTGAGTGCTTTGAGTCTGACAGGAGAAAAGTGCTATATAAATGTTAGGATTGTTATTTTTGTAATAAGATCTTAAACATTTTGGGACGCGGGATTCCTTGCCTGGAGTGACAAAAAGGCTAGAAACGCCCCTGGGTTCACATGAAAAGGAGAATTTCTGTATTTTTCTTCTTAGGAACAAGGTTATATAGATTTCATTTTTCTCTCAAGACAGACACTTCATTATATGGCATTGTTTAGATTCAGGACTTTTCGTAACATAAAGATCATATTTTTCAGGTTGTTACCCAATCTGGCTCTCTTTTTGTAGCATGGATTATACATAATACCTGTGTGACATACAGGAGACACTTGATGTAGTTTTCCAGTGTTATTTATTGCAAAATATTTAAGACTTATTGGGATAAATTCAGAGAGATTGCAGAAAGCATAAAAATACAGTGTGATATTTTCCTCCTGACGTCATAACAACTGCACACCCCTAGCTGTACAAATTTGTAATGAGAAAAGAGAAACATGGCAAGCATGTTGATCCCCCTCCATTTTGGCCACCAACTCCTATAGCTGTCAGCAGATGGGAATGGTTGACTTGAAAGGATAGGTGACATAGCTTTCTTTTCCTCTCAAAACAAATCATCTACTGCTAGTGGGCAAGGGAGCTCTTTAACCACTTAATGACAACCAGCCTTATAAAAAGGTCTTGCTAGAGCCTCTTATCGCCTCCAGGACCTTTTTATAAGTCAAACAGTGCTGTTGTCGCTGTACGCGTGCACGTGTGCGCTCCTGCACGTGCACATGACATTAGTGAAAAGAAGAACACCATAGAAAAAATACACCTTTATTTCCAAACAATATATTGCCACCATACTTTGTACTAGGGACATAATTAAAATGTTGGGATAACCAGGACAAATAGGCAGATAAAATGTGTGGGTTTTATGTACAGTAGCAGTGTTTATATTAAAACTATAGGGGATGATATTGGAGAAATAGTGTATTTTTCATTTTTTTCCTTGTTTTTCCCTTTAAAATGCATAGAAAATAAAGTAATTACTGAAAAGAAATATCAATCCCCAAAAGCCTAATTGGGGGTGAAAAAAACAAGATATAGATCATTTCATTGTGATTAGTAGTGATTAAGCCATTAGCAAATGAAAGGGATGAGCACTAAAAGGTGAAAATCGCTCTTGTCCATTAGGATAAAAACCGCTTTGGGGTGAAGTGGTTAAACACCATCTGGACTGGTGAGGGGCATGGTAAAAAGAAAAAGGTGTTTATGGTGCCCTGACATTGGTGTGCTCTGATAAGACCCTCTACCCCATCTAATGTGTACAGGAGTCTTCTGTACCCTTAGATGTTTATCTTTATATTAAGTCTGCACAGCTAACCTGGATCATATCAGAACATAATGGCTTTGCTTAAAGAGTAACTGTCAGGCTGCAAAAGCTAATTTAAACCTCTATTCTCCTGTGTTAAACAGTTTAGAAGGAAGCCAAAAAGGCAATACTGCAGTTAAAAATCTCTCTTACTTTAGATGTTTGCTGACAGCAAGGCTCCGTATTCCCAGGCTCCTAAGGAGGACGCAAGCCGAATAACAGATACTGCAAATCATTCTGGGGCCCTCCCCTGGCTGCTAGTGAGGCTCAAGTTTCAACAGCATGTAACAGTCTAGCTCACAGCACTAATAAATCTCGGGCAGAGTACACTGCAGGAGTCCGCTATTGTTCCTAGCCACATGGCTAATTAATATTCACTGCACAGTAGTGTTATTCATTACCAGCGTTTGTGAGAGTGGAATCATCAGGAAGCAGGCAGGACATGACGACACATTTGGCTTCATAGGAGACAGACAAACATGGAACCTGCCATGAGCTGTCAGGAGCATCATTCTCTGCAAATACTATATAAAAATTATGTGAAGTACAAACGTGGACAGTGAAATGCATATGTAATGTAAGTACAGCCAATCTTTAGCTACTGATATATGTGTTTATTTTCTCTGAGACCTTATACCTAACAGCTCCTCTTTAAGGGCTGGTTCACACGGACGACAGGCGTCGTCGTCTTGTGACTTCTCTTTCGGGGGAGGCTTTACGGCGATCGTCGGCTTCCCGTCGTGTCAGCGTTTCTAGTCCCCGCTAGGGGACATGAAGCTGCGGCGGCTAGCCGGCCCTGGACGCCACATGTTGCTTCTAGGGCCGCCCTAAGCGATGCGTTAAATCAGGAATCGGAACGCCGCGTTTGAACAATCGACGGTAATCGGCGGTAACCGCGCAATGCTAAATGCTCCCATTCACTTGAATGGGAGCGTTTAGCCGACGAGTCCCGAACGCTTGGCGATAAACGTTGCCAAGCGTCCGTGTGAACCAGCCCTAAAGAGGAACTTTGCTAAAAGATAGTAATGGGGAAAAAAATAAGTCAATACATTGCAAAGTGAGAAGTTAAAAAATAAAAGACAGATCAAGAAATGATTTATAAAAACACCAAAATACTGCGCTGGTATATGATTGGGTGTATAACAGTTTTGGTGGTGCACTGCTCTAAAACAAACAAGTACAATGTAAACAATGCTGGCCTCCGGCTCTCTGGAAGGACTGTGTGCTAGGACATTTGAGGGCAGCTTTGTTGTGTACATTGTAAGAAATGATTTATACTCGCCCTGTAATTTGTTCATGTTGTTTGACCCACAATGAGCCTGTGGGTTATCATCTTTACTACTGGCAGACAAGAAAAAAACGGACAGCATCAACTGCCATTATGTATAAACACACCCACTAGCAATGTCATAGGCTAAACGTTTTTTTTTTTTATAATAAGCATTTCCCACAATGCAATCAGGTTCACAGACAGAAAACTGTCATGACAATGGTCATGACATCACACTGTTGGAGGGATTTCACCACAATATCAGCCACACAGACAATCTATTTGAGAAACTGCAAAGATTTCTTGTGGGGAAGGGGTATCAGCTACTGATTGGGATGAAGTTCCTCTTTAAATGTTAGTGTGTTCTGTTAAGATAATTTCTTAGTTCTTCATCCACTAACCTTTGAGCAACCCCTACTGTACTCTGATAGGATCCAGGGTTCATTGATTTTGGTAGACTGTTCAGTGTACTCCACTGTTTCCTAACCTTAGTGAACCCACTGTGCTCTGTATAATAATGCATTAAAATGCCAATTGAATGTCACCTGGATGCCTCATTTTTACCTATTTTCGAAACTGTGCTGAATTGGGGAGTTGCACTATCACCCTATACTTTTGTAAGTTTGTTTTTATAGGTTTATGGGCAAGCTGGAGTCCTAATTCGAATTTGAATTCTAATTCGAAGTTGAACTTTCCTTGAATCCCGTAATCTTCTTGTTTTGTATTTACAGGGTAAACTCAAAATCTTAGTTATTCTCAGGTACTTGATGGCAGTTTATTAATGTTAATCACCTCCCATACAGACATACATGTCTGTTTCTTGCACTCAAATGCATTTTTCTCAGTCACACATTTTTATAACCTACGTTAGTTATCAGTGAGAGTTAAGTTACAGTATCAGGAAGCAAAAAAGCTGTCGTAATTCCTAGATTTTCAACTGTCACAGTGATCCCCATTACAGTCTAGTACTAATTATGGATTGGACTGTTACATATGTGTTCATCACACATGTCAATTCAGGTTCCCTTAAATGTACAGTGCTTTAATTCTGGCATTTATAAATACAGGATAACATTGATAGACTGCCACCATGCCCATTTGGTTAAAGTGTACCTGAGACCCCCCCCAAAAAAGTAATCATACATACCTGGGACTTTCTCCAGCCCCCTTTAGGCCATTGGTTCCCTCACCGTCCTCCTGGGGTGCCTCGATCCTCCGCTGTCTGTCCCGGTAAATCTGTCAGTCGCCGCCAGTCAACTTGTACTGCACATGCGCGGACTGGCTGTGTGCGCTCCCACATTGCGGTGATGGGAGTGCGATGGGGGTGTGCGGTCAGGCCGAGCATGCGCAGTAAGCGATGACAGGCAGAGGCTGACAGATATACCTGGGCGTACAGAGAATTATCGAGGCAGGGCCAACAGCCTGAAGGGGCTGGAGGAAACCCCAAGTATGTATGAATACTTTTTTTGTCTCCGGTTTCCTTTAAATACATATTTAATAAATTAACTGAATAGAAATGATCAGTCTATTATACAATTTAGAGCAGGGGTCTCAAACTCAATTTACCTGGGGGCCGCAGGAGGCAAAGTCAGGATGAGGCTGGGCCGCATAAGGAATTTCACAATCGCAGCGCATCGCCGCCTCTGCCCGCCCCTCTCACTATTCCTTCACAGAGAGGGGCAGGGAGAGGCGGTAATCCGTGTGGCGATTGACGTCAGAAGGGGCAGAGCTGAAGCTGAAAGCTCTGCCCCTTCCAGGAAATGCCGGCGGATTGCCCCCCGGGTGATTTGGGGGCTCTGCAGCCCTCGTTTAGCGGCGGATTACTTGGGAGCACTGAAGCGAACTATAAGGAAGCTTTTGCCTGTGAGGGCCACAAAATATTGTATCGAGGGCCGCAAATGGCCCGCGGGCCGCGAGTTTGAGACCCCTGATTTAGAGGGTGGTCAGATGTGCAAGCCTGCTGTGACCACCCTTTATTTCTATATATGAATAGTTCATGAACTTCTACATTGATATCTTAGCATACACTTTAATTCATATGGAGAAGAAATGCCGCTGAGTACCCAAGATTTGCATGCTATCTTGATATAAACAATAGCAGATAGCATAAGGAATCCTATCCAACAATCATTAGTTCGCTCAAAGGGTATCTTAAATGCCCATAGATATGAAGGAATACAAATGTACTTGTGTACCTTTTGAAATATTTCTCCTCACTAATCTGTAGTAAGATATATTCTGTTTGAATACATCTTTACAACATGATTAATTCCCACTTTTCTGACTAATTTTTACTTTGCTTGGCTCTTCTAACAGATGCCGCCTCAATATGGACAGCAAAGTGTAAGTGGCTACTGCCAACAGCCATATTACAACCAGCAGTCGCACGCTCACTATCCACAGTCCCAGGGTCAGTATCTGTCGCAAGCTCAGCAACGGTATCATCCCCAGCAGGTAAGCAAAGATAGCATTAGCTTGACAACAAGATTCAAGGTTTTAAAAAGAGAAAAGAAAATGCCTATATAAGTTTTTAGCTATAATTTTTACCACAGTTGAACATTTCGAGATGGAATATATAAACTGATATGGCATTCAAGAATCGGTTTGTCGAATACAGTAGCCAGTAGGCAAATGATAAGAGCAAGACCTAGTGAAGAAAAATGACAGAGAAGTTTAAAAGTTAGATGACAACCCTAATTTTTAAGCAACTGTGGCTACCTGGATCATTGAATTTATCTAACCCTGATATTCAGCAAGTATGTGACTGAAGGACATTTTTAAGTTCCTGTTCTAATCTATACATAAACATATATTTTTTTCCCCAACCTCCTAATTTATAGTTTCTGGTGATGATGTTAGACTGACTTGTTTTGTGTAGAAGAACGCATTCCTAACTTCCCAGTTTATAGACAGTCTTTCTCTGGTACGATGTTTAGATTGACTAGTTTTGTTTTGTGTGTTGAAGAACACACAGTACATAGAGGAATTAATCAATAATTGGGCAGAACAAAGCCACACTGCCAGCACCAAACACCCAAGAAGATGAAGTTTGAAGACCGCTAAAAGCATTTTTCATCTACACTGAAAAACTCCTACACACAGAAACATCAACCTGATTATGCACTACTAGAGATGGTAAGAGAAATTTACAAGACAAGAAACATCGATGCCTTGAAAAACTTAGCAAGGACTCCATGAAAACGTTTCTTGGGACCTCTGCATTAGCTTCCCATATGAACGATGCCATGACTGTCCTAAAGGTCCTTGAGGAAGAAGGTACAGAACTGACGTCTGAACTGCTCCAATTTCTAAAATAAGCTATAAGAGGCAGAGAACAGATGCTGAAGCAAGAACCTCTGGATATGCAGTCTGACAGTAATGATTACTGACCCAACAGGCACTACCACTGCAATCTTCCAAGAGGGTCGACTGCACAGAGCATTGACACATGGAAATAGGATTGTCCTGCTAGAGATATCATTATTCACCTCCTTAGCGGTAATCCCATGCTGGACACGGGGTAAGCCGCCGCGGAGGATTCCTCAGGCCCTGCTGGGGCGATTTGCATAACTTTTTTTTCAAACATGCAGCTAGCACTTTGCTAGCTGTGGGTTTGTTGCGATTGTCGCCTCCCGCCGCCGATGTGCCGCTACCCGCCATGATACAGGGCCCCCCCGCATACCCCTTGCGCAGCCTGGCCAATCGCCGCCAGGCTGCACTATGGGGTGGATCGGGACTCCCTGTGATGTCACGACGTCACTCCGTTTGTCGCCATGGCGACGGGGAAGCCCTCAAGGAAATCCCGTTCAGAATGGGATTTCCTTATGGGCAAGCGGCGCCGGCGGTGATCTGATGCTACGGGGGGACGCCGCAGGGAGGGGGGAAGCATGTAGCTAGCGCTAGGCTAGCTACATGCTTAAAAAAAAAGGTGAAAAAACCCTCCCACGGCCGCGCAGCCGCAGGAATCATACCGCCAGGAAGGTTAAAATGCATTTTTATCATGCAGAAAAGATTTTATAAGCCACAAGGGCTAAAGGCACTTTGAACAGTACCTCATACCAAATGTCCTCAGTCCAAGCTAGCAAAGACTGTATCTGGCAATATTGGGTGAAATAGGAATTTCCTACTACTAGTAAACTACTTTTGCAATTACAATTTACCTTCCAGGGACTTCAGAAGGTGGATACCTCTGTGAACAGCTCCTAAAATAAATTATATACCATAGTCATCCCCTTCCCCAGAGAGAATCTCAAGGGGAAGGAGATTTAGCTCCATGGGATTCACTCCAACATTCCCAGAAAAGACACCAAATTCAAATCCTACAGCCTGAAAAGCACAGAGAACATGCAGAAAACATTCATAGGGACAACTCTAGTAGAAGTGAAAGAAACCACAGTCCTGGAACACACACAGGAGTACAATTCCTTAAATTGTCGGTGCTACACCTCGCTCAGGTAATCTCCCTGGGCAACAAGCATGCAAAAAGTGAAGAGACAACTCTCCCTGCAACTACCGTGTTTCCCCGAAAATAAAACCTACCCTCAAAGTAAGCCCTAGCAGCTATCAGGCAGCATGCCCGAAATATAAGCCCTCCCTGAAAATAAGCCCTAGTGGCAATGGCAGTCCCGCCCCCCCCCACGAGCCCCCCCTACGGCGCCGCATTACCTCCAGCTGGGCCCGCTTTCAGAAAGTCGCATCCCCGTGCTCATGTTGTCTTTGAACTTTCCTGAGCAAGTTCTAGCTCTCTTGTGCCAGCAAGCAAATTTCCACATTTAACATTGACCTAAGGACACGCTTGCTAAATGCTCCAGTTCAATGAAAGCTTCTGGTATAATAGAACTAGATATTAAAGGATACCCGAACTGACATGTGACATGATGATATAGACATGTGTATGTACAGTGCCTAGCACACAAATAACTATGCTGTGTTCCTTTTTTTCTCTCTGCTTGAAATAGTTAAATATCAGGTATGTAAGTGGCTGACTCAGTCCTGACTCAGACAGGAAGTGACTACAGTGTGACCCTCACTGATAAGAAATTCCAACTATAAAACACTTTCCTAGCAGAAAATGGCTTCTGAGAGCAAGAAAGATGTAAAAAGGGGAATTTCTTATCAGTGAGGGTCACACTGTAGTCACTTCCTGTCTGAGTCAGGACTAAGTCAGCCACTTACATACCTGATATTTAACTCTTTCAGGCAGAGAAAGAAAAAAGGAACACAGCATAGTTATTTGTGTGCTAGGCACTGTACATACCCATGTCTATCTCATCATGTCACGTGTCACTTTGAGTATCCTTTAAGCAATGATATTTAAAACATTTTCCCCCACTGTTATGCACTACTTTATTTAAATATAAATTACTTTAATAGCAAACAATAAATACAATATAATTTTGCCTTTTTAGTGTAAACAAGGTATGAGTGGTAAAGAACTCCTTTGGTTTTGGTGCAGACAGCCTTAGCTAGCGATGAGCACAAATTTTGCATAATCGTAATTTCATATCGTATTTCGCAATTACAATGCAATATTGTGATTACAATTTTGGAAAAAATTATCATTGAGATTGTAACCGTAATCAGGAATCATAATTTCACAATTATATGTAATTTCACGCCAAATTTAGTTGTTAATAGCAAAGCCCCCATACATGCTATAGTCACCAATATTGCTACATATGTTAAGGGGTATGTGCCATTTTACAGAGTTTAAAACCATTTTTGTTTTGAATTTTTTTAATATGTTCTCACTATTCCCCTTAACATACATATACATTTTTGTGATGATAGCATGTATCAGGGCTTTGTTATTAACCCTTAAAGTCGGTGCAAAATTACAAATAGATTGCGCAAAATCAATGGACATAATTGCAAAATTTAACTTGAAATGTCACATAATCATAATTAGAAGATTACAATCATCACTGGCCCTAAATGCTTACACTATCTGAGAAAAGGATGATTACTGCATCCATCATTTGCAAATGCTATCTGTTTTTTAAAGGGCACATTAGTGTCTTTGTCATTGCCCGAGTTGTTTATCCTTTTTGTATCTCCAGCTGCCAGTTCCAGCAGCCATTGGGTTACAAGGCGTTTCATAAAGTGGCTGCTATTGTAAATTATTTGTGAATTGATTAGCTGAAAGCAGATGAAGTAGTGGTTAATAAATACTCTATAAGCATCATTCAAGCATTAGAACAGATCATATTTCCACTTGCGTACTTTGCGGTTGGATCAATGAAAACTTAGAAAACAAACAGTGTATTGGTTAGAAAATTGTATTTGACGACCCTATTGCACACTTGTAAAGGGCATTGCTTTGTTTTCTGTCTTCTGGTCTCTACAGTCACATGTGCCTAACGGGAATAGATTGACTGATTATCTAGTCACAATTGGGAAAATTTGAGTATTTTAAAAACAATACATATATAGGTGGAAATATCTTCAATCATTACTTAAAAAAATTGTAGCAGTAGGGTATGCAGTAGGGCCTGCAAGAAAACAGGATTTAAGCCAGACGAAGGCTGCAAAGCCGAAAGCTTGCTTATTTTTATTCTTTTTAGTTAGCCAATAAATGGTATCATCCTGATTTAAAACTTCTTGCTTTAAAAAAATTGTGTAACACAGCCTAAGCAGTCAAAAACATTGGGAGAAAATACATTTGGCAAAGTTTTTGCAGTTTGTAAACTTGAAAGCACAGTCCTACGTCCTTGTTTCTTCTATTTCTCAGCCAAAATTATCATGTTTTTAGCATGTATTTGTTTTTTATGTATACATTTATATGAACAATTTGTACATTTCTGTTCTCTGTTTATAGTTCATGCTTAGAGTTTAAAGAAGTACGAAGCTGACATTTCATCTCTGTTCTAAATCATTAAACACATCATAAAAGAAATAGAAAAAAAAATTGAAAAAATTACTGGAAGGTACACCGTCCTGTCAGTTGGGCGCAGGGTGAGCCGAATGACTGCTCACCCTGCTGCCGTTGAATCACTGAGCAGCGTTAAATACTATTCCCCCTTGGAGTCATTACAACTCTGGGAGAGAAGTAATTCGGGGATCCCAAAAATGACCCTGACGCAGGATGCGGACTATGGCATTGCAGCTATAGCCACGCCATCATCTGGCGCTACACACCTCTGTGCGTGTACCCAGATGACCTGCTTCGTACTGGAACGCCCACTTCACTCCGAAGCTAACTGATAAGATTGTTGTTGCTGTGAACAAAATTGTCAGTGAGTTGAGTATTTGCAGAGTATTTAAATCTGAGAAGCTTCTTCTGTATGCTGAACAATTCCTTAACCTTCTGCCGCCCGCGTCACGCCAGCAGGCGTGGCCGCGGCGGCAGCCCCAGGACCGCCTAACGCCAATTGGCGTAAAGTCCTGGGGCTCTGTTTTGCATAAGATCGCGCGCATGGTGTGCGCGCATCTCATGCTCGGAGGGCGGAGCTCCGCCCCGCCTTCAGTCTCCGAGCGGCTGTTGCCGCTCGGGAGACTGTTAGACGGCGATCACGCCGTCTATTTACTTAGTGCAGCGCTGCGATGAGCAGCAGCGCTGCACTGGGGACAGCCGTGTGACACGGCTGTCCCCATGGGGGACAAGAGAGCGATCGGCTCTCATAGGCAGAAGCCTATGACAGCCGATCGCCATAATTGGCTGGCTGTGGGGAGGGAGGGAGGGAGGGTAGAAATTTAAAGTAACAGGGTTTTTTTTTAAACAAATAAAAACAATAATATTTATTAAAAAAAAAATAAACATGAGGGGAGCGATCAGACCCCACCAACAGAGAGCTCTGTTGGTGGGGAGAAAAAGGGGGGGGGTCACTTGTGTGCTGAGTTGTGCGGCCCTGCAGCTTGGCCTTAAAGCTGCAGTGGCCAATTTAGCTAAAAATTGCCTGGTCACTAGGGGGGTTTAGCCCTGCAGTCCTCAAGTGGTTAATTACAAGACCAATAGTAGGAACTTTGCCTCCCAGTGACTTTATACCATTCTTTCTTTAGTTGTTACTTTTATGCTGTGTGTAATGTTTTAAAGCATAGATGCAATTTGAAGTCTTATACCACTTAAATGAGATATATTCACTAAACTGCTTTAAACAGAATAATGTGCATGAAGTCTTATTGCATGATGAGTAGAGCAGAATGCAATGCATTAACTTGTACTTATCGTCCATAAGACTGTACATGCGCTATTCTGCCTACTACAGTTTAGTGTGTATAGGACTCCAGGGATGGGTCCTGGATGGCTGATATATTCTGCCTTATTTTAGAAAATGTCTCCTTTAAGACAGGTAGGAACTGGTGAAGGAGCCTGGGGTAGTTTGGCAACCAACAGTTGCTATGTTTAATTACGTTCTTTAAAGAGCCCGGAGCTCTGGAATAGGGAAGGAAGATAACTGGATTGGGCCTCCCTGTTCCACTCAAGTCCATGACTGGTTTTGAATGCAGCCAGACAGCAGATATCTGGAGCTCTGAGCAGGGGGCAAGCTGATTAAGATTGCAGCAGGTGTGCTGCAAGGTGGTTGTGTGTTTTCCTCCTGAGTTTTGATTACAGAGTGGGTCGTTTTTTGGATCTATTTATCATTTTTGGCAAAACTGGACTGAGATTTCTCAGATAGCAATGACTTGATTTTCTACGAAGCTGAAGTAAGCTGTTTGAATTTACCTTGGTCACTGCCCTTTTGCTGAAGAAAAACATATTTCTGTTTGTTTTGGCCTCAAAGTTACAGACTAACCAACAAGCTCATGGTGAACCAGAACTCATTGGAGTATGTAAGGGGCTACAATGGTCCAAAAAGCCCCCTTACTAAAATGCATGGAAAATAAGTTTGCTTTCGCTTTCATAAAACAGAAATGATTTGTGATAATTCAAGTTTGAGTGAGCTCCAAGATTTCTCCCAGTGCATCACAAACTGGACTTTCTTGTACAATACCGATCTCCTGCATGCTAGCTGTAGTTCCAGAAAATCCCTAAACTTTACAACTGGTGGTGGATGCGGGCAAGCCAGCACTGCAGAAAAGTTTTTGTTTATTCTGAAAACTGACATCTAAAGAGACAGTGTCTATTTTTCAAACAAGATGGAGGACCTGTTACAGCAACTCGCCAGGGCCCAGCTGCAGCAAAGCATGGTTGTGAAACAACACTACTACACTACACTACTACAACTACAGAGGCTCAGCTGATGGCCTTTAGGCCCCATTCTCGCACACTATTTACACTTCTGTCCGCTTTTTATCAGCACATCAATGTTACAAGTTGATACTTTGCTGAAAAGTGGACAGAAGTGCACTAGTGTGAATGAGGCTTTAGCAAGGCCAGACATGTTCAGCAGAAAACCATACAGGCCCAGCTATCTGCAATGGTGGCTTAGCAGAGCTCTACAGTTGCCCAGCTGGTGAATTTACAAAAGACTGCTTAATGCACAAGCGAGGATACTAGCTGTGGCAGTACAGCAACTTGCTCCAGGAAAGGAATCTACTGAAGTTAACCACTAGCAACCAGGTGAATACTTGTGCTAATCATTTCCTCCAAAAGATAACACCTACTGATGATGTGGAAGCATTCTTCACAACGTTTGAGTGGACAGCCAAACTAGAAGGGTGGCCCCCAACAAAGGTGGGAAGGACTGATAGTTCCCTTCCTGTTTAATGAACCCAAAAAAGGCATATGATGATCTCCCTGAAGTGGAGGCCATGAACTATGTCAAGCTCAAAGCAAGAATCCTATACCGACTTGGGGTCACCACCTCTGTCAAGGCTCAGCATGTACAACAATGGTCCTAGCGGGTAACTCTGCCTTCTAAGTCTCAGATATATGACCTGATCCAACTGGTCACTAATAGAGATGGCCCTAATAGTTCGCTGACAAGCACTATTTTGCGAAGATCGTCTATTTGCACGAGCACATGGCGCTATTCGACCTGCCCCCATACATCATCATTGGGCTAAACTTTGACCCCTTACATCACAGTCAGTAGGCACAAGGCACCCAATCAGCCTGCACTCCCTCACGGACCCCCATGTTCCAGTCTGTCTTCAGCTGGAATAGTGAGAGGAAGGGACAGTGCTTGCTGGAGATATGGAAAGCGTTAGCTAGGCTTGTTTATTTTGATCCTCGTTGGATGATTGCTGTTTAATCACCCCAAACAGCCTTTCTGAGGACTGCTTCATCCTTGTTTTTTCGTTTTGTTTTGTTTTTGTGTGTGCAACACTCCGCAGCCCACAGGCAGCCACCCAGAGCTGTGTCCAATGCCCACTATAATTGTGTGTCACATTAGACACAAGCACAATAGTGTTCTAGGGCATCTGTTATTATCACTGTATTGTGTTTAAACTGTTGCAGCATAGTCTCAGTGTCTGACTGATGCAGTCAGACAGTCAGTGCACAGTCAGACGGAGCCTACTGGCAGCGGGCCACACCTGTGCCCATTTATAGTGATATTGAATTGTGTGCCACATAAAAGCACACAAGCAGAGCACTGTTACCACTACTACAGGGCCTGTGTTATCCCTGTATTGTGTTTGACCTCACCACCTTTTGCATAGTATCAGTGTCTGTCTGATAGTGCACAGACAGAGCCCACTGGCAGTGAGCCACACCTATGCCCACTGAACCGTTGTGTATCCCCCTGTGCGACACTACACAGCCCACTGACAACCAGAGCTGTGTACACTACTGCTATTGTTGAAAAGAAACTGAGTTGTGGGAAGCCCAACACCCACCTAGGGACAACTGTTTTGTGAAGGCACCTGATCGCAAAACACAAACAACCATGATTGAACAACTGTGAAGCGGGCATTACCCTTATATTACTCCCTGGACATTTAAAAGCAGCCCTTTATTCCTCCAATGCAGGAATGCACTGTGATTTCTGCCCTTTAGAGATTAAAACCCGACTCTGTGTCAACTCTGTAAGAAACAACACAGGATCACTTCTTCAAAAAAAGGGACAGACTGGACTGTGCTGGAGGTGTCATACCGTCTGGGAACACACAAGGGCTCGGTGATCAACGCCAGAGGAACCAATGCAGTGTGGAATGCACCAGAAACTCTCATTCTATGCTCAAGTTGTAACGATTGTGGAACTTTCTCCGTGATCAGCGCACAACGTGTGCGCTGACACGGCGGAAATCCTCCACAAGCGTATATTTGCAGGCACCCAGCAAAAGGTGCTACGCACCTGTAGAGGGAAATTCCTGTCGGCAGATGGCGCTGGGGAGTGCAGAGGAACCAATCCTCTGTACCTCCACAAGTGCCAGACAGGAATTGTACGAAGCGCAGAACGCAATCGCAAGAGAGGCGATTGCGATTGCGAATGAGATTGAGCAAAGGGACAGGTTGTGTGTGCGCCAATCCAGTCGCCACCCCGCGACCGCGCACACACAACAGCAGATACGAAATAGGAACGCGATCGCGAGAGGTGCGATCGCCAGACGTGACACAAGGCAGATCAGAATAGAATACGAGGGTAGCAAAGGCACAGCAAATACAATAAGGAGATACGGAAAATAACAAACGCTAGCTAACCGCGAACACCGCACTCATTCGCAACAGTGCACGCGGTTATGCGCGATCTCCACGTGATAAGCACAATAGAGACAAGCACGCCTAACTAACCATTAACAGACAAACATGAAACAGAGGACGCGAGCGCTTGCTTAACGGTTACCTCACCGAGCCTGCAGCAAGCGTAGCGGACAAGACAGACACACGAAAACAGGGACAAACGAGAGATAGGATCCACAGCACTAGCGAAAAGTGGCTAGCGTGATCCAGGTACAGAGTAGCAGAACAGAAGGATCCCCAGCGCTAGCGAAAAGTAGCTAGCGCGATCCCAGAAGACAGAACAGAAGGATCCCCAGCGCTAGCGAAAAGTAGCTAGCGCGATCCCAGGAGACAGAACAGAAGGATCCCCAGCGCTAGCGAAAAGTAGCTAGCGCGATCCCAGGAAACAGAACAGAAGAGATAGCTGGTAGCAACCGCTGCACCAGCTATACTCCAAGAACAGAGATCAGAACCATTTCCTGTCGACCACCATAGGGGCAGGACAATGGCAACAGGCAAGACAAGACAGAACAGGCAATACAGATAATACAACCTGACTGGGTTAGAAGGGGAGCCTAAAGCAACCCCCAGGAATTAACTATACTAGATAGCAATGGCTGACACTCCAGCAGTGTCCATCAGGAACAGACCATGGAAAGGAAATGACCAGCAAAGCCTTCTGGGAAACATAAAGCTCTTATAGTGCCAGTCATCAAAGAAGGCAGGTAGGGGATTTGCATAACGAATGCATGCAAATTCCCCAGCAAGAGAACAGACCAGAAACTTGCAATGGAAAGACAGGTCTCTGTTCCAGAGACCTGCAGCCCACAGACTAGAGGAATGGACAAACAGCTGTCTGCCTGTGCAGCCAGCTGAGCGGATCATCACAGTACCCCCCCCCCCCCCCCCTCTAGGGATGGATTCCAGACATCCCTCAAAACTGGTATCATCACAAAACTCTAACTGAAGACTCATGAAGGTCGGGGCAGCCCGACAAGGCCCAATTCCAGAGTCAGTCCATCCGAAACCGACCTCATCGGAAGCAGAAGCCACAGAAACATGCCCATCAGCACTACAAGTCTCAGCGTAACACCCATCAGGACTGTGGACACCAGAGAAGAAGCCATCGACACCCTCCAGACAATACCCACCACCTTCCAAGGAGCGTCCAAGAATACCAAACCTGCCGCAATACCTGTTTGAAGTGTCCCTTACAACACCAAAGCCATTGCTGATCGTATTCAGGGCACCAAGCAAAACCTTTCCCGGAATCTCCCAGAACTCCTTGAAGCTCCGCAGAGATCCCAAGAAGCCAGAACGCTCACCAGGCTCACATGGAGAACCACCAAGAACCCCTATGGAACCTATGATCATTCCAGACTCAAAATTAGCAGGACACCCATCAAGATCAGGACTTTCAGGGACCACTTCTGGGCATGCAAGCAGGCAGGCTATATCAGAACATGTCTCCACTGAGGAAGCATCTGAGTACGCTGGTAACCGAGGCACACTTGGGCTTTCTGGGTCACAGAGCACATCGGGGTACACTAGTACAGGAGAAACCTCAGGACATGTCGGGGAACTGCCAACCTCAGAGTCCGACACGACAAGACCAAAACCAGTACCGGGCAGAAAATCATCACGAGTAAAGGTCACAGGTACTGGTCTTTCAAAAGAAGACTCGGACTCAAATTCAGAATTTTCTGTAACTGTAATATCATCATTGACTACACATGAATGAAGCTCCACAAGAGCTGCAAAAGTAGTCAGCAAGGCAGCAATGCCTACTGAAGTGGGCAACACCTCAGAAGGACCTGGGGGGCAGGAGACATCTCCTACAAGTTCTGCACCCTTTGGGAGGAACTCGGAGACCTTCAGATCATCAAACAAGACCTCAGGAACATCATTTTTCAAGTTGTCTAAGAAGGATTCTGTACTATCCATGTTACAGGGCAAAACTGGAACTTTACTTTGAGAACAGGGCAGATGTCCCAGGGAAGGTTCCACCATAAACTGAGACTGAATTTCATCATCATGAGTGGAACGTACAGGAATATTCACTGGACCACACACTGACTCCCTAACTTTAATCTCGCTGCACCCAGAACTCTGCGTAGTAGTCAAACTAGCTTGCAACTCCAAAACTGCAGAAAGACAGGTGAAAATAGCAGCAATACCTAGACGAGCCTCTAGGGGCAGGGCAGGAGATATTGTACAAGGCAATATTGACTTATCCAGAGTACTGGGTGGAGAGTCAATACTTTCTTCAGAATCAGACTCGCAAATGTCAATGCAAGTGGACATCATGCCTTCATTCATGGTACAGGGCAGGTTCAGAGAAAGCTTCTCTGGACAAGGCAAAGAAGCTTCAGCATCAGATTCGCAAAACCGAAGCGCTGTCTCACTCTTAGATTCGGCTAACAATGTCGAATCCGAGGAGTCAGAACGCAAAATTTGCGGATCCAAGTTCGCTTTAGGTTGCGAAACTGACGCTTCCATATCACAAACCTCCACGATCTGCGGAGCAGACTGCAAGGCATCTAGGACAGAAACACTGGAGCAACTGTCATCAGGCAACAGGCCTGCACAGGTGCGAACAGAATAAGACATAGATTCATTTGCAAAAGAAGTGGCGACAACAACAGGAGAAACTTTATTAGACACATCAATAATTTTCTTAAAGTTGCATAACTTAGGAATTTTCCCCATGGCAGGCTCACAAACGGACGATCTTAGAGCACCTGAGGGAAAAAATCTGTCTTCCTTAGACACAGGACCACACAGACCTTTTGCAGCCATACGTGCGGTGGCGACATCAGACCGCACTGGTTCAAATTCCACACAAGCAACTGCTCTGAACGACTTGCACTCAGACTTCAAACACTCAGTTGCTTTGGGAAAGGGAATGCATTCAAAACTCACTTTCTTTAAATCCAGAGGATTGGAACAATCGTCCGCTGACAATGTGTTTTTAGCAGATTGAAGCGCATGTAGTTCATCCAAAATCATTCTCCACACGTCAAACAGCGGAGTCACAAAGTCAGAGACACATTCACCAGTCTTGATTAAAGTGCACGCAGACTCAATGCACGGATACAAAACCGCTTCGTTTTTAGAACGGTAATGATTGCAAAACGATCTCCAATCACATTCCAATTCATAGACCAGGAGCTCGATCTCCCATTTCTCAAATGGGGGCTCCCATGCACACTTAACAAAGGATGAACAATCATAGTGCGCACAGTCTACAGATGGAACTGGAGCAGGAACAGAACGGGAATCTTTTACCTCTTTATTGGGATCAATTAATTGGTGTGTGTGTAATTCGTCCAAAATGATCTGCCACACATACATCACCAGATCCACAACACACTCGTCACATTCATCAGAATCAATCAAAAGGCACACAGAGTCAAGACAATCGTTCAGGACATCCGCGCTTTTTGCGATGTAAAAATCGCAAAAGGCTTTCCAATCCAAATCAAATTCCTCCACCAAGGCCCCGATTTCCCATGAGGCAAATGGCGGTTCAAACAACCCAGTATCTAAATAATCTCCATATGGGTGGGGATCAGGAACGAGTACAGATTTTTTAACTGCTTTAATATAGTGTGCGATCCTACCTATAGCAGGATCCACATAAGCTTTGGATTGGGGCAAAAAACCTGGAAACTGATCAGCAGATGCATTATAAACATCATTATCATACTGCATGGTTTTGCCCATTTCAGACTTGACAGAAATAACCTCTTGATTTGTGTTTGCTATGGGCAACGGATCTTTCCGCTGGGAAGCCTTCCTAGATCTTTTACGTTTAGACTTAGAGGCTTTGGATGGCTGCTTTGTGGATGAAAGAGTAGATGGAACAGCTGATTGAGCTGCTGACAACAACTCATTAAGGGGGTATGGTAATTGAGGTAATCTCAGCCAATTGTGAATTAAAAAGGCCAAGAATTCCAGGGGTCTTTGACTCAGGGTGGTATGATTTAACACATCATAACCCCACATTGACATTTTGCCCCCCAACAGAATGTAGACCATTTGGGGGGCCCAGGTAGACACTGGGGTGCATTGGAATTCAGGGTTCGCTAACAGTTTCGTACACTCAGACAAAAATTCATCTGCTGATTCAGGTTCAAGTTTTTTAAATCTCTTAAAGGTACAAGAGCCATATTCGACAAAATCGTACAAATCGGAAATTCCGTCTACACTGGGGTTTTGGGTTGGGCTGGTCATTCTGTAACGATTGTGGAACTTTCTCCGTGATCAGCGCACAACGCGTGCGCTGACACGCCGGAAATCCTCCACAAGCGTATATTTGCAGGCACCCAGCAAAAGGTGCTACGCACCTGTAGAGGGAAATTCCTGTCGGCAGATGGCGCTGGGGAGTGCAGAGGAACCAATCCTCTGTACCTCCACAAGTGCCAGACAGGAATTGTACGAAGCGCAGAACGCAATCGCAATCGCCTCTCTTGAGATTGAGCAAAGGGACAGGTTGTGTGTGCGCCAATCCAGTCGCCACCCCGCGACCACGCACACACAACAGCAGATACGAAATAGGAACGCGATCGCGAGAGGTGCGATCGCCAGACGTGACACAAGGCAGATCAGAATAGAATACGAGGGTAGCAAAGGCACAGCAAATACAATAAGGAGATACGGAAAATAACAAACGCTAGCTAACCGCGAACACCGCACTCATTCGCAACAGTGCACGCGGTTATGCGCGATCTCCACGTGATAAGCACAATAGAGACAAGCACGCCTAACTAACCATTAACAGACAAACATGAAACAGAGGACGCGAGCGCTTGCTTAACGGTTACCTCACCGAGCCTGCAGCAAGCGTAGCGGACAAGACAGACACACGAAAACAGGGACAAACGAGAGATAGGATCCACAGCACTAGCGAAAAGTGGCTAGCGTGATCCAGGTACAGAGTAGCAGAACAGAAGGATCCCCAGCGCTAGCAAAAAGTAGCTAGCGCGATCCCAGAAGACAGAACAGAAGGATCCCCAGCGCTAGCGAAAAGTAGCTAGCGCGATCCCAGGAGACAGAACAGAAGGATCCCCAGCGCTAGCGAAAAGTAGCTAGCGCGATCCCAGGAAACAGAACAGAAGAGATAGCTGGTAGCAACCGCTGCACCAGCTATACTCCAAGAACAGAGATCAGAACCATTTCCTGTCGACCACCAAAGGGGCAGGACAATGGCAACAGGCAAGACAAGACAGAACAGGCAATACAGATAATACAACCTGACTGGGCTATAAGGGGAGCCTAAAGCAACCCCCAGGAATTAACTATACTAGATAGCAATGGCTGACACTCCAGCAGTGTCCATCAGGAACAGACCATGAAAAGGAAATGACCAGCAAAGCCTTCTGGGAAACATAAAGCTCTTATAGTGCCAGTCATCAAAGAAGGCAGGTAGGGGATTTGCATAACGAATGCATGCAAATTCCCCAGCAAGAGAACAGACCAGAAACGTGCAATGGAAAGACAGGTCTCTGTTCCAGAGACCTGCAGCCCACAGACTAGAGGAATGGACAAACAGCTGTCTGCCTGTGCAGCCAGCTGAGCGGATCATCACACAAGTTTGCACTGCCTGCACCGTTCTCACTGAGGGGCAGTTTGAGTGCCAAATGTCAGCTAACCAAGTACCTGTTTGGGCCCTGCTGGACTCTGGATCTATGGTAACTTTGGTACAGGCCAGCATGTGTGGTGATGTTGCATTGACTGACAAAACCATTTGTGTCATCTGCATGACTGCATTCATGGTGACACCAGGACTATCTAGTTGTGGCAGCATCCTTCACCACTGCTAGTGGCACCATTAGCCTGAGGTCAGATTGGTAAGAAACCTGTTCCATCCTGAGATTGTGGGACAGGACTTCCCTATGCTTTGGGAACTGTGGAAGAATGGGGAAAAAAATGTATCCATCCCATTGCTTAGTTGGGTACACTGTGACATTTTTTCCTTTCCCCGCCAGGGGAAAACAGCGTGAAAAAGCAAATAACAAATGAAGTGATGATTGAAATGCCTGATGAGGCAGCTTCCATTAAATTTTTTAAAGTGACATTTTCAAATTATAGTAACTATAAATTTGTATTTTTTCCTGTTTTAAGTATTTATTTAATAGTATTCTATTTCTATAAATGATAAGATAGGAGATGCCTAATATGGATGCAATAGTTAAAAACCGGTTAAAAAGAAAGAAAGTTTGGGCTTACATCGACACAACAGGATTGTTTGGGTTAAGCTAAATTTATTAGAACAACACAGAGGACAACATGTTTTGTGCTACATAAACCGCTTCCTCAGGTCAATCAGTGTGCCTGCAAGTCTGTGTATAACAAGCTAGGAGTAAGGAGTAAGACTTACTTCCTCTTTAACCTGTTTTTAACTATTTTATTTATATTGGGTAAAGGAGGCCTACCCTATCAGTTCTTCTCACCTCTTTTGGTAGGTTGATTTTTACGATCTTTATAATTATTTCATCTTTTAGCAAGTGGCCAGCCTCACAGACAGGACCAGAAAAGGGCAAGTGGGGACAATAATTATCCACATGTACAGTGGTTAGTTGATTTTTTAGGCAACCTGGGTTTTAGCCTTATATCTTTTTGTCTATTTCAATGAAGCTTATTTACCAACATTGGTTCTTGGACAAAGCCTCATGTGCAAATTACCTATACCATAGGCTCCTAAACGCGAGACTTAGGTCCAGCACTAAAAAACGCCTCTTTGATGCATGTGCAGGTGCGTGCCCCTGTTGCTTGTGCATGTGCTCATGCACACTAATGCTAATCCCATTGTGAAGGATTGCAGTCATTTGCATAAAGTTACAGGAGAAAAAAATGTTTTTTTTTTATTAAAGTGACAGTGTAACATTAAAGAATAAACTGTTAAACTCATTAACTCCTTGTGTTACCTAAACTTGGTCATAAGAGTCGTGGACACCTCTAATGGCTGCTGCCTATAGCGATTGGATGCGATCACTATGGCAACAGCTGGGGGACCCAATGCTGTATAGATGCATCAAAATGTTTTTGCCTAGCAATGCATCCATACAGCACTAGGGTCCCTAAACTGTGCGCCCTAGTGACCGCATGCAATAGCTACAGACGCACAGGTTGGTGATAATGGTATACTACATGCCCAACTAGCGATGAAATATAGCATGTATGGTATTGTTTTAACCAGTACGAGCCAAATAGTGTATTTTAAGGTGTTGTAAAACTGTGGCACTTGTCATCTGAAAGTTAGGAAGGGGAAAACATAACAAAATGTTTAATTTTTGCTTTTACACCTAATTTTATTCTATAAATTGTCTGTGAAATTAAATAATACTTGAAAAAATATTACCCCAAGAAAACCTAGAATGTCCTGAAAAAAAACAGTATATGTATCACTTTGATGGTATAAATAATAAAAAGTTATTACTGTATCAAAATCGACATAGCTGATATGACAAAATTGGCAAGAACCTTAAGGGGCAAAAGCCCCAGAACCTGAAGTGGTTAAAATAAATGTCAATCAAAACAAGTCACATTCTGATATACAAATATCGAACAAATTTTGTGCTTAGCACAACATAGTCCTGACTTGAATCCAATTGAGAATCTGTGGAGGGAGCTAAAGATCAGGGTGATGGCAAGAAGACCCTCCAACCTAAAAGATTTGGAGCTCATTGCTAAAGATGAATGGGCAAAAATACCTGTAGAGTGTTTGATTGCTGTAATAGCCAATAAAGGCTTTTCTATTGATAATTGTGAAAGGTATGAATCATTTTGGACTGGACACTTTTTGCTAAAATGTAAATAAAAGCTGAGAAATGTTTTTTTCCACAATAATGCCTCTTGTACATCGTCTTATTATCTTTTGAGAGACACCTATATCCAAAAATTACTTGCTGGTTGAATAAAAGTAACTTTAAGTCAAAATTATCCAGGGGTATGAATAATTATGGGCAGCACTGTATGTCACATCTGGAAGTGCTAAACCCTAAAGCCCAATTAAACCTCCTCCATATAAAATATGAATGGTAAAGCAGGTTTGCAACTTTAATACAAATAAATGGAACCAAATATGATTGGACTGATGTATGAACATTATCATCGTAGGCTTATGAAAAATGTACATTTCTCTTTTACTGATTTTTACAATGTGAAATTTGTATTGACTTTTTGGCATTATGACCTCTTTGATCACATGGTTTCATGTGAAAAATGGTGTTCAGTAAATTGGCACTACCGCAGCATCACTATAATTTTTTTTGCTGTTGTGTGCTTATGACTATGAAAAAATCTGATTTGCTTTTTTGGGCATGATAATTTAATGTGCAAGGCATGAGTCATCAGAAATTGTATTCCCACAGGACCTCTAGCTGTAAATATTTGCCTGTATATTACACAGAGTTCATGGGCTACAGTTTCATGCTAGACAACAGTTTTCACCTAACCAGAGTCTACATTCTGCTAACGATCTTTGTGGCTGAACAATACACCATATAGGTAAAAAAAAGGAAGGGCTCTGAAGGGGTTACAAAGCAAAAATAAAAGCCACTGAAGGACCATGAAAAATTATTCTATAAATTGCCAACATCTATGCTTCTACTTCCTCTTCCCAGCTGTGCTTTGGGAAACAAAGTGCAGATTTTATGGCTGTACATTTAGTTGAATTGTGTTCCCAGATGTGTACGCATCATATTTAAAAACAAAGTCAATTATAAGTCAGTTAACTAGTAGGCACCTATGAAACTCAACAACAACTGATCAGTGTTGCCAACTCATCCCTTTAATTACTGACACATATGAATTATACAGGTTTTGTGGCTAGGTAGATGCAGTTAAGGTACTGAGTAAGTGCAAATAGCCCCAGAACCTGTATAACTTAGATTTGTCAGTAATTAAAGGGATGAGTTGGCAACACTGCAACTGATGTTCAGCAAGCAAAACAAAAACTAAATAGATACGTTCGCACGCACGCACGCGCACACACACCACAC
The DNA here is from genome assembly GCF_040937935.1 of Hyperolius riggenbachi. Classification (NCBI taxonomy): domain Eukaryota; kingdom Metazoa; phylum Chordata; class Amphibia; order Anura; family Hyperoliidae; genus Hyperolius; species Hyperolius riggenbachi. Next base: position 336,832,804 of record NC_090649.1, on the reverse strand, counting down.
ACACACGCACGCACCGCACACACGCACGCACCGCACACACCACGCACACACGCACGCACACACACACACACACGCACGCACGCACAGACCACGCACGCACACACGCACACACGCAGGCACGCACACACACACACACGCACGGACGCACACACACACACACACACACCACACACACACGCACGCACGCACACACCACGCACGCACGCACACACACGCACACACGCACACACACACGCACACACACACACGCACACACACACGCACACATGCACGCACGCACACACACACACACGCACACACTTTAATTAGCCAATTTATAAACATAAAGTGGCTGATTCATAAACACACATAATTAATGGGTCAAAATGAAAATCAGAATTATGCAAACGCCACCATCCTTTTTTTATTTTTCAAGTTTTTGAACTCTGCTTCTTACTATTTAAATCACAGAAGGTTAATTAAAACAGCACCATACTCTGCATTTACCGAGGTATATTAACCTCGCCAAGCTCATGTTAAATCACTGAAGTGATAGAATTGCATTTGCTTGATAAGGTTTTGCAGTGAGAGCAAAGGCAGGGCAATTTATAGTTCAGTGCCATTAATTGCTTAGCATTTAGATATTAGCACAGGAGTCTATTAATTAACTTGATAATAAAACTATTCGAATGTAGGCCACTGAAGTGATTTGGTTTTAGTAGACCCATGGAGCTTGCAGTGAGAAAAATGGATTCCCTTTTTTTTGCCTCTTGAGTGTAAACGTCTGAACAAATGTTTCTTGTAATGAGAGCTAGAACTGTAGGTTGCACTGGATCCATGTAACACTTTTGTACATTGTGGTAGTGTGCCAGGGAATACATGTATATTTTTTACTGGCTTTAAATTCCAGTTATTCCATTGCATAGTTATCTACAGAATGTGAAAGTCTTGAGACATATGAGCCTTCTTGTACTTTAACCAAGACAAGATAACATTTATATTATGCTTTTCTCCTGGCGGATTCAAAATGCTTGATCTGCAGTCACTAGGCATGCTCAGTAGTCAGTAGCAGTGTTAAACAGTCTCGCCTAAACACTCCTTACTGAATAGTTTCTGGCTTACTGAACAGGATGAGCCAAGATCAGAACCATGCAGTGGTTACCACACCGCAACCCGTTATACTGTAACGCTACCGCAGCACTGTGAATGTTGCATAGGTGGTGTATTGTAGTGTGGTAAGTGGTGTGACAATGCGGTAATTACATCGCGATGCACCACTGTGAATGAGGCCTAAACCATCATTTTAAAACAAAAATAGAAAGGTTCTGGTAAACTTGCAACATACATTGGGTTATAGCAAAATATCGAAAACTGTTATTTATTTTTTTAATAAAACCTATACTAACTGCATAGTGCACATTGTATGTGTAAGGGACTTACCTCCGGGATCCAGCGACGTGGCCGTCGGGTCACGTCCTGGCACTTCCGCATGTCGGTAGCCATCCTCCGCTGGTGAGGCGTGCACTGGGGATCGCTCTGCGCATACTGGTGGGCGGATGTCTCGCTCCTCTCGGCCGCAGTATGGTCTGAGGCAGCGTCAGAGGTAGTGGCAGCTGACAGGATAGTCAGCTGACACTTAGGCAGGGGATCATTTAATACATATAAATATAATGGATGCTGACCCTGGCTGGATTTTAAACCCTGGTCTCTTATGTCAGAGGTGATGCCCTTAACCATTATGCTATAGCTGACACACAGTCAGGCTGTTTTGCTGGTCAGTACTGGTTAGTCAGCTGACATGTATTGCCACCTGTGTCAGCTGATCTCTCTTTTAGCTGACACTTAAACAGGATTAATGCCTGTGTGCGATTGGCTGTTGTGTGCATGTGGCCGGCCACTGATTGGATTTTGTCAATATTTAAACCTTGCTGTGACAGTTGCATGTTGCCCGTGATAGCTGTAGCTTGCTGGTTGCTGGGTGCTCTGTAAACCTGCTCTTGTTATATAGGATTATCTGGATTTTGACCTCTGCTTGTTTACTGGATCTCCCTTGTCTGCTGCCTGAGCCAACCTATTGCCTGGATTATCGTTACGACTTTTTGCTGCCTGATTTGTCCTCGGATACGTTCTTTGACTTCTCTTCTGCCTATCCCTCCTTTACGGCGCAGGGCCGGCTTTAGGGGGGGGCAAGAGGGGGCAGAGCCCCCTCAAATAGACTTCTTGCCCCCTCAAATATGCTGCTGCTTCCTGGTCCATGGAACGCAGACACATTTCCTCTATCTCCGCTGTGCTGTGTGTGTAGAGGGCGGAGATAGAGACACTCAGTAGCCTGGTCGGGTATCACATGGGGCCAGGCAGCCAGTGAGAGAGGAGTGAGACACTCTGCTCTCTCACTGGCTGCCCGCCCCATGTGATCCCGGCCAGCCAGCCACAAGTATCTCTGTATCTGAATGAGAAGGATGGGCGCGCTGGGGAGACATGAGAGGAAAAGGCAAGTGATTTATGTCTCCAGTCCCAGCCGCCCAGCTCTCTGCATACACAGGACACAGCCTGTCAGACTGCCTGCGTGCTGCTGATGGACGGAGCTATGTTGTGTATAATGTACGAGTCCCCTGACCTCCCACACTGACCTGAGGACCCTGTGCCCACATCACTGTGATGATTGGTGGGCAGGGGGATACTCTTTTATTAATAACTGATTCCTATCTGCAGCTCAGGGAGCAGGAACAATCTGCACAGAGGTCAGATATACTCTGTGTAATGGCTCACCCCCCTTCTTTTCACTATTCAGTCTCACTGACTGACCTGCCCTCTGCTCTTCTATCTGCTCTGCTCACTTCAGCCTGCATTTTCTTTTAACCCTTTCACTGCCTGTCCTAGCTTCTTAAGCTTTGTGTATCCTAATTTAATCATTTGTAGCTGCTGCTGGTCTCCTATTAAGAATGTCTTAAAGTGTACCAGAGATGATTGACAGTGTTGTATACATACCTGGGGCTTCCTCCAGCCCCATGCGCACAGATCACTCCCACGACGCCGTCCTTTGCTGCCTGCTGCTGCGGTATTGGGTCCCGTTAGTTCTGCCAGTCTACCCAAGGGAAGTGCGCCCTCTACGTATCTCTTCGGTGTTCGCTGGAGAGATACGTAAAGAGCGCAGTTCCTCTTGCGCAGACTGGCTGAACTAACGGGACCCAATACCGCAGCAGCAGGCAGCAGAGGACGGCGGCGTGGGAGCGATCTGTGTGCATGGGGCTGGAGGAAGACCTGGGTATGTATAAAACAGTATCAATCATCTTTGGTTTCCTTTAAGGGTGCCATACATCAGCAACTTGGCAGTGTATTTTTGGTGAAATGCTGTCAGATCACATATATTTTTGGGGGATGCACTACAGCAGAGCTCAAACTATCCCAGCAGACCTTTAACACCACTGCTAAAGTCATGTATATTTGGCCCCACCCATGACCACACCCACGGTCTGCTGCATGACCACGCCCATTTTTTGGCGCGCCGCGCTACGCGCGGCGCAGGGGTTTTTTATACCCCCTGCAAATTTCTGGCTGCCCCCTTATATGTGCCTGTCTAGAACCGGCCCTGTTACGGCGGTATCTCTGTTTACCCGTGTATAACCTTGGACTGTTGCTGGACTTTGCTACTCTGTGTTCTTGTTTAGGCCTGGAAGTTTATTTGCTCACCCTGCATTCAGCTCCAATACCTTGCACACTAAAGGCCTGGGTGTACCCGAAGTCGGGTAGATGTTGTCTTCTCACCTCTCGTTCAAGCGGGGATGCGCCACATAGGGTGAAGCGTGTGGAGGTAGATTGGGGCATTGGAGCTGATTTTTAAGTGGATATTCCTACAGGCCTGACGGTATGTGTAGTTATTTTTTATACTGGTATATACCTGTACAATTGATTTTCCATTAGATATTTTCACTCTGAATGATTTTTGAGTTTTACTTTATTATTTAAGAAACAACATTATCCAACATCGTTTTCCACCATGTGAAAAAGTAACTCCAATCAGTTATAGTTACGATTAGTTGCAGCAAAGCTTTTTTTCTGTGTGGTTTTACCCCAAAGTTTCAACAAAAATATTACGCCTTGATGAGCGTACATATCCAGAATATATGGAGAAAAATTTAAATCTCTGTATATAAAAAAAATCTGCAATTTTGTTGCAACCACCCAGGAATGTTTGGCTTACCAAAAATTCTTCAAGGATGAAATAGCAACATGAGCAAAAATCACAAATAGATGTAAGCAACCACAAACCCTCTTTGGTGCTGGCAAACGTCACTATTCATAAAGCCAAAAAAGAAAGAAACTAGGCAGGAAGAGGATTAATGGAGGTGGATGGGTAGCAAAATAGAAACCACAGCTATCTAAGAGTAAGGACAGTCAATGAGAAACTAAGGGCCCGTTCACACGTACGCTTGTGCTGCATTTACCGCCTGCCATGCTGCTTGTTGTTAAGGGCTGGTACTGTTGTTTACCATTGTTTGCGCAAATTCTGCATTTTGATCCCAATTTTTCCAGTTGTTTGAGGTGACCCTGGAAGCAACAGAGTTTTTTAGCACTGCACTCCATTGTACCCCTGCAGTATTGAAGAATGCCAAGATTCTCCAGAAGCCACTGAAAGCCGCCAAATGTATGCTTGCAAGATGCCAGGTGGCTGACCTGGCTCTAATAAATCCGGGTTAAAAAGCGCAGCGCTGAAAATAATGTAATTAATAAAATTGCTTCATTTTTTACAAAATTACTTTATAAATTACTTAGCCAATGTTTTCCTATTGTAAAATCTTTTCTCTCGCTCTTTCATCTCCCTGTTTTATATTCTGAAATTTATCATGGGTAATGACATCTTTAGTGCTGTCAGGTGCAACTCTGCAGAATATTTGTATACTCCGTGTTCTGAAGTAGTAGGAAAAATGCCTGGTCTCCCGCAATGCTATGGGAGGAGAATTCCACATAGCTACACAGCCTAGGCAGGTACATCACTGGGAGGATGGGGCTACATAGCAACATACAGCAAAATAAAGATATAGGAAATGTTTCTGATGCTGAAATTAGGATAATTAACATGAAAGTGGGTATCCTGAAAAATTTACTACATTCTACTATATGTCACTCAGCATCTCTCTCTCTCTCTCCTTCCCTCCCTCTCTCCCTCCCTCTCTCTCTTCCTCCCCCTCTCTCTCCCTTCCCCTCTCTCTCCCTCCCCCCCTCTCCCTCTCTCTCTCATCGGGGGGTCTATATGGCTGATATTGTGGTGGAACCTCTCCCACAGTGTGATGTCAGGACCTACTTCCTGACAGTTTCTGTCTGAGCACCTTATTGCATTGTGGGAAATAACAGCTGTTTCCAACTGCCACGGAGCCAGTATCTCCCTCTGTGCATATGTTTATCTATAAAAAAAATGTAGCCTATTGCAATCTTTAGTGGGTGTGGTTATAAATAATAGCAGTTGGTGCTGTCTAGTTTTTTACTTGTTTGCCAGTAGTAAAGATGATACGTGCAGTCTCATTGTGGATCAAACAACATGAACAAATTACATGGCAAATATCAATCATATCTTGGTCTCTTGGCTATTTTTTAACTTCACACTTTGCACTTTGCAGTGTATTAATTTTTACCCCTTTTCACTTAAAGGAAAACCACACTGAGAAGGATTTTACTTTTAAAATAATACCAGTTACTTTCTTGCAGATCCTGTCTCTCTTATACTTTTAGCCACAGCCCCTCAACAAGCATGCAGATCAGGTGCTCTGACTGAAGTCAGACTGAAATAGCTGCATGCTTGTTCCAGGTATGTGATTCACCCACTACTACAGCCAAAGAGATCATCAGGACTACCAAGCAACTGGCATTGTTTAAAAGGAAACATCCATATCCCTCTCAGTTAAGGTTCCCTTTAAGGTCCTCTTTAAAATCTGACAGAATTGACAGGTTTTGCACTGGTCCATCTCCTCTTGGGGATTTGCAGCAAAGAAGGTACATTTCCATGCCAATGGCACCTGATAGAATTACGGATGCTGAGGCATGCAGATATGCAAATTGCGGCGACATTGCATACCATGCACTCCGCGGCAAAGAAGGTAAACTTACAGCACTCGACTGTGGGCCCAAATTTACTGTCTTGGCTACAAATTGCTGCTTTTATAATGTGTGTGGCGGCTCTCTTTTTTTTTCCCCATAAGGGCTCCTTGGCCCGCTTTATCTGATTCCTCCAAAACCTATCGGCTTTGTCAGATTTTAACTGCTTACTTTTTTAACTGCTAACTTTTTTAACTGAAGTGATCCTCTTAAAGGGAACCTGTACTGAGTAAAATTATTTAAAATAAACACATGAGGTAACTTCAAATGAACATTAAATAGTTACCTTGCCATCAGTCCCTCTCAGAAGCTCACCATTTTCTTCTGACAATGATCCCTTCCAGTTTTGACAACATTTTGTCAGAACTGAAATATATCAGTTGCTGTCAGTTATATATCAGTTGCTGAGTGGACAACTGATGTGCCCGGTAGTGTCCATGTTTATTTATGGCTAAAGTGGACGATGTTGCAGTTCAACCGGGTGCTGACCAGAAAGCTGTTATGGGGTAATGGCCATTTTCAAAATGGTGGACGGAGAATTCCCTTGATCACAGTGGACAAACAGGACGCAGGAGAGGAGAAAGAGATTGAGGAGTAGACTACATGGAAAGTAAGTATGGCTTGTGTATGCTTATTTTGACTTTTAATTTTCAGTTCAGGTTTTCTTTAAATGTAATATCAGTACTCTTACTTTTAAAGGAAAAACAAAACTGGGTCATCCTAAAACCTTGTAGCAAAATATTAATAAGTACAAAATATTTTACTATTCAGTTTTTTTTTGTTTTTTTTTCAGTGTTGTGCTGTGTAAATGATTTCTTCATGCTTATTTATTAGCATCTTTTCATCAGCTAGCACAAATAATTTGTCACTGACTTTGCACCAGAAAAAATACGAATTACTTGCTGAACATTTTTCTCTCCACTTTGACATGCTGACTGTAAGCAGATGATGTATAGTGCATCCGGTATCAAGTAGCTTTAGAGCCCTATAAATTGATGGTTTTATTTTCATTTGAGGTACTTTATATATAAACAAAATATTAGAAACCATTCACAGTGAAGTTCTGGACCAGCTGTAAAGCAGCTGTAAAGCAGACCGCAGTGGATATTAGCTGATGGTGCAAGAACAAGTATTCTTTTGAAAATGTGTGAATTAGGCAATGACTTTACTTCTGCTTAAAGGAATACTATCAATACTATCAATGCCCAAGTGTTCTAAAATGACAATGTACAAATAATGTCTGAGTAGCTAACATTTTTACATGTTCAAAATTTTTACATTTTCCTACTATTCATGTTAAATATCAGAGGCAAAAGCATTCATTGGGTGTAGATTTTAGCTACGTTTGAAATGTCTCATTTGCAGAGGTATGAATCTCTTAAGTCTGATGTGCTAAGAACGGTGTAATATTGAAGTAGATTATTTGAAAACAGGTATCAGTATTACAGTATTACAAATGTTTATGTTGCACATAAGATACATTTCCTCTGCTCTTTGTAATGCCTGGAATACATGGGTCGACCGGCGGCTCGATTAGCCACCAGGTCGACCCCAGCCATGTCCCCGCTCGTCCGCCGCTCAATTACCGCTCGTCCCTGCCGGCGCCTCCTTATCAGCGCTTGATTCCCTGCCATTGTCCACCGGCGGGGATTGAGCGGGCGAGGGTCGAGCGGCATGATCGGGCCAGCTGAATATTATCAGCTGGTCGATACACGGTACAGAAACGTACCGTGTATCCCCAGCATAAGAGAAAGTTCTGCCTGTCTCTGACTGAGCTCTCTTCACACAGATTTAACAGACACACTGTGAGGGAATTTCCCCCCTCCCCTCATGGCTGAGTCTGCCATCAGAATTTCACCAGACTGCCATCAGAAAAATGTGAAAGGAATTAGATAACAGTAATCAAATAGATAAGCAGTGAAATGTATACACCAGTACTTAACAGCACTTCCCAAACATTTCCTATCTCCATTGAAAAAAAAACATGTTAATCGATAGTGTCCCTTTAAAGCAATCCTATATTTTTTACTAAAGTAAAAGTTAGATACTTTCCTCTGGGCTTTCCCCCTTTCTACCTCCACCTTGCCCTTCCAGCACTGTATCCTGCCAAATCTTGAGGCTGTGCTCCCATATGAGAACGATCGCTTCCTTTCTGCACCTGTGCGGTAGTACGGACCCACTGAGGTTTCAGTGGAAAATCCAGAGGCTGATCGAATCTGTGCTACTGTGCAGGTGCAGATGGCACAAGCCTGTGCAATAACACTGAGCCGTTTGGACACATCACTCTGGATTATCTAGAGGCTTTCCTCTACTGAGGTAAGTACCCATTTGGAGCACTTTTTCCCTACAGGTACACTTTAAGTGGCATATTTAAAACCCTGTGGTCAGTGGCGTAGCTAAAGAGCTGTGGGCCCCGGTGCAAGTTTTACATGGGGCCCCCCCAGCACTCTATACATAACAATTGATACGGCGCACCAAAACCTGCCAAGGACAACCCCAGTGTCAGAGGTGCAAGAAGGGGATGGGGAACAGTGTGTTAAGGATTACTACTATTCAAAGCATCTATAGAAGTGATTATTACCAGCACAGGACCAATAGAGAGCTAATACTGTGATAGAGGGTGGACCCTTCGGGGCCCCTCTGGCCCAAGGGCCCCGATGCGGTCGCTACCTCTGCACCCCCTATTGCTACGCCCCTGCCTGTGGTAAATGTAGTCCTTTGTGCATTGTTACACGTTGCAGCACTTAAGAGGGGAAGTGGTGATTTATTTGTTAAGAAAAGAAAATTTTCTTTTTCATCTTCCACTATGTGTAGACAGAGTTTCAAATTGCAGCAGGATCATCAGAGTTTCAATCCTCAGGAGGCTGTCCATGCATGTAGCCCTGTGCAATCAGGCACACTGCTTTGTGCTATTGCGTCACTCGGCAAGTCACTTTTGTTGTCCATCTTTCTTATTTTTTTTTTTAAGTGGTTCTGGCGTCAAAAAACAATAATACTTTAGTTTCAATGTTTGTCTTAATTTTCAATTAAATATAGGTTAACAGTTATTTCTTTGATTTTAAAGGACATCCGAGCTGAAAATAATCTGATGAGGAATACAATTGCATCTTTCCTCCTTCTCCTAAAAATGACTTTTTTAGATATCCCACAGTTGTATTATATATTGTAATCCAGTTTTTAAGTTTTTACTGTTTCATAGTATCTGCTCAATCACACCTTCATTGAAGTATGCCAGAGCTCAAATCTATGGATTATTGAGCCTTTTTATCTCTTTCCTGCTCTCAGAAGCCATTTACTGACAGAAAAGTGTTTTATGGTTGTAATTACTAATCAGTGAGGGTTATGCCATAGTCTAACCCAGTCCGACCTGGCCCCGACCCGGTCAGAAACTGTCACTTGCATAGCTAAATTTTACAGTGATGTGAAAAACTATTTGCCCCCTTCCTGATTTCTTATTCTTTTGCATGTTTGTCACACTTAAATGTTTCTGCTCATCAAAAACCGTTAACTATTAGTCAAAAATAACATAATTGAACACAAAATGCAGTTTTAAATTATGTTTTTTATTATTTAGTGAGAACAAAAACTCAAAACCTACATGGCTCTGTGTGAAAAAGTGATTGCCCCCTGAACCTAATAACTGGTTGGGCCACCCTTAGCAGCAATAACTGCAATCAAGCGTTTGCGATAACTTGCAACGAGTCTTTTACAGCGCTTTGGAGGAATTTTGGCCCACTCATCTTTGCAGAATTGTTGTAATTCAGCTTTATTTGAGGGTTTCCTAGCATGAACCGCCTTTTTAAGGTCATGCCACAACATCTCAATAGGATTCAGGTCAGGACTTTGACTAGGCCACTCCAAAGTCTTCATTTTTTTCTTCTTCAGCCATTCAGAGGTGGATTTGCTGGTGTGTTTGGGTCATTGTCCTGCTGCAGCACCCAAGATCGCTTTAGCTTGAGTTGACCAACAGATGGCCAGACATTCATGGTAGACAGTAGAATTCATGGTTCCATCCATCACAGCAAGCCTTCCAGGTCCTGAAGCAGCAAAACAACCCAGACCATCACACTACCACCACCACCATATTTTACTGTTGGTATGATGTTCTTTTGCTGAAATGCTGTGTTACTTCTACGCAAGATGTAACGGGACACGCACTTTCCAAAAAGTTCCTGAATTTCTTTGGATCTTGGCATAATGTCTAGCTTTTGAGGTGCTTTTGGTCTACTTCTCTGTGTCAGATAGCTCCTATTTAAGTGATTTCTTGGTTGAAACAGGTGTGGCAGTAATCAGGCCTGGAGGTGACTACAGAAATTTAACTCAGGTGTGATAAACCACAGTTAAGTTATTTTTTAACAAGGGGGGCAATCACTTTTTCACACAGGGCCATGTAGATTTGGAGGTTTTTTTTCTCACTAAATAATAAAAACCATCATTTAAAACTGCATTTTGTGTTCAATTATGTTATCTTTGACTAATAGTTAACAGCTTTTGATGAGCAGAAAAATTTAAGTGTATCAATCATGCAAAAGAATAAGAAATCAGGAAGGGGGCAAATAGTTTTTCACATCACTGTAACTCTTTTTCGGGCAGAGAAAGAAAAAAAGAAACACAGTCTAGTTATTTGTTTGCTTGGCACTGCACATACACATGTTTATCTCATCATATCACATGTCCCCTCGGTTGTCCTTTAAATGTGGGGAAAAACATTGCACAAAAACGGTTTTCTGTTGTTGTCTGTGCCTCGTTAGAAAGAAAAGTAAAACTGAACAGCAACATAAATAGCTAGCCAGTTAATGTAAATTTAGGTGCATATGAGCTGAACAATGATACTCATTTCCATCAAGAGAACTTAGAGTGCTTGTGGATGCACAGCTGAATGGATGACCAGTTTAGTGGGGGGAAGCTTGCTGGGGTAGAAGTGATGCAAGAATTAAGGGCCATGTAATATACACATACACACACACTGGAAGCCACTAGGCACAGCCCAGCAACCCTTGGATGGAGAGACATGAAGTCTTCATAATGATGCAGTTCTGCTCACAAAGAGTGGAACCTGCAAGTCTCCTCACAATCACAGTGACACCACAGTGACCTTTCAAGGCAGCACCGCAAGTCACCTTTCAAGGCAACACCACAAGTCACCTAGAAAAGCAGGCCATAACACCGATACTGTAATCAAAAGAAACTAATGTACATAGGCCTCAATGCTAAGGCAAAGCTGGTGGTATAGAGTCCATGTGACCCTGCCTACTGACCCACCCAGTGAAATGTGTGTTTGGTCCCATGCTCCCACAACACAGGAGAGTGTCAGGGCAGAGAAAGCAAGTGGACAGTAAACTAGAAGCTGCCCAGCACAGGCGATCTGGGAACCAACACCCTGCAGGGTACAGAAAGCCATTTCTTCATGCACATAATTATATCAGCTGACATCACATATAATACAACACTGTCATAAACTCAAAATGCCCCCATAATAGAAATATGCAGCAGCATTAATCCAAACATGCAGCAGCTACATCACCTGCCAACAGTAAAAATGTCACAATGTAATACATTTCAGAATGTAAATCAGGGATTTAAAAGATTTTACAATGGGCAAACACTGACTAAATCATTCATACATAAGCATTGTGAACATGAAGCTCTTTTTTTATTACATTATTTTCACTGGAGTTCCTCTTTAAACTGTTGTGTAATAAAGGAACTGCTGTATTGTTTTTGATGTACTTTGAGCCACTTTTGTTTGTTCAGAGTGCTTGAAACGTGCGTGTGTATTCTCTATGTTGGTCTATCACTGTTCGTTTTTATTTTTAGCTAAGTCATGGTTTCTTTTAATATTACTGACATAGTTTGAAATATTGCCAATAGCCACAGGGTGTATGGACGTAGCTCTGAAAATAGGCTCAACACGTGCTTTAATGTCAGAGAAGAATACATCTGTGTGTTTGATATACAGCTTCCAAATTCTAGAGTAGGAGGAAGGTGTTATGGTTGATTTCACTGATCAAAGAGAAGACAGTTCTACAGCTCATGTGTTACGTAGTGAAATCAATCGTCCTTCTGCGAGTCTATTATCATCTAGTCACAGTAGTCATTTTGTATTTTTTGGTACTATTTCTCATCTTTGCATGTGTCTCCAGCCTCAGTCTAGAATGAAGTATTTTTTTCCCTTTGCTATTGAAATTTGAACAGCTGCTTACCCCATCTCTTCCGCTTGATCAGTACTTTTTTATTTTACAGTTATGAATGCTCTTTCTGAATTAATAATAGTGCTTTCACAGGTTCTTAAGGACAATTTTGGAAGTTTTATTATTATTTTTTGTTGTAGTTAAAAACATAGCTGTTGAAATTAAAGGGCCTGCATTACTAATATTTTCCTGTGCCAGAGAGCAGTGGAGACCCTAATAAATTTACAAATTTGGACTTACTGAAAACTTTCTCTGTGGTGGCAAAATATTGCAACCCTCACCTGTATAACAACAGGACATGACAAATGTTGCTAAGGGCTACTGATTTATAGTTTTGCTCCATTATAATATAGGTAAGGTTTGAAAATTGTTGCTGCAGTACCCAATAGCAGGCTATTTTTAGAGCAAGTTTTTCTGGATTGCTTAGGTTCGCCACTGTTTTACAGCACAGGAGAACTTTAGTATATCATGCCCTAAATGACAGCAATCACTGTAGGATCCCTGACCACCTGCCAGTGGTCAAGCAGCTCCTGCTAAGTTGCAATGTAAGCTGCAGCAAAAGAAAAATGTATCCATTTGACAGGCAGGTTTAAAAGATGAACCCATCTTGTGCACCGTAACTGCACTCTGGTGTTTCATTTCTGTAATGGAGGAGATTTGGTTTTAACATTTTCAAATGAGAAATGAGATGGGAGCATCATTATTGTGCTCTGAGCTGGTTTCTGTTTGTGTGGTTCCCTGTTACATTAAAAGCCTTTCTCACAGACAGGGTAACTGGAGGAGACATGAACATCTGTGTGACTGCAAAAAAGATGAGGGGAACACAATGATTGGGGTGCAATGAGCAGCTAAAGGGAACATATTCCTCTAGTGGAAGATGTGGACTCTTTCTATCTCATTTGCCCTGCATGTGTTTTCTTCCTGTAGTATCTGGTAAGTATCCCATTTTTTTTTGGGGGGGGGGGGGGGGGGGGTAATATCATATTGATGCCCATTCCTGATAATATGGCTACAGAATTTTTGGAACTGAGAAAGAGATTATGAGTCCATCGAGTTCAGAATTACATATTGTCTTCCCAACTCGTTCAATGATCTTCCTACCTCTAGCAGTCATAGCTATAGATCCCTCTTTTTAAAATGTAAGTATAGAGTTAGGCATAATTACTTCCTGTGGTTGACTGATCCACATCTTATTGGCTCTTACTGTGAAGTACCCCTTTCTACACAGGTTTTAAAATCTCCTTTCCTCCATGCGTAGATCATGTTCTTTTGAAAGCCCAAAGGGGAAAAAAAGCTAATCTGGCAAGCTTTTATTTTGCCTCTGGATATAGTTATACTTTTTAATTAGATCACCCCTCATGCATCTTTTTCCCAAGTTACATAAGCCCAGTGTTTCTAATATTTTTTTGGTAAGTGAGATCCTCCATCCCTTTGGTTAATTTGGTTCCCTGTTTTTTTACCTGTTCTAAATGTCAATGTTCTTAATGTTGTGAGATGCTCAACACTGTGTTCCATGCTCTAGATGTTATTTAGACAAAGGGAGTAGTATACTAGCACCTCATGATTTAATTTCCTATTTTATGCAAACCAGAATTGTAATTGCTTTATCTGGTGCTGCATGGTTTTGAATATGATGGCTTAAAGGACTTACAAGCCCAAATAAAAAAATAAAGTTAAGTACCTGCCTGAAATTTGAATGCACGGAGGACACCATCCGTGCCCTCCATGCAGTTCCGCCTGGTCCCCGCAGTTAAATAGTCCCCCGGGCTACTCCCGACCCCACAGCCGGGTCGGGCTCTTCTGCCTCTAGCAAAATGGCCGCCTGAGCTGGCCGCGCCTGCGCAGTTCGCACAGACGTGAGTGCAGCTGCGCAGCTCTAGGGCCGATCCACGCTACAGGCTGTTTCCTACAGGAGAGCCCAACCCGGGCTGTGGGGTCGGGAGTGGCCCGGGGGGACGAATTAACTGCAGGGACCCAGCGAAACTGCACGGAGGGTGCGGATGGCATCCTCCGTGCATTCAAATTTCAGGCAGGTACTTAACTTTTTTATTATTATTTAGGCTCGTAAGGCCTTTAAAGGGTACCTAAATTATAAAATTATAGTTTGCTTTAAACCTAATGAGTTGCCAAGAAATAATAAATAGGACCTGAACTCTTGCACAGGACAGAAGAAAAACATATAGGAATGCACCCTGTACGTATTTAGAGAGTTTAGCCTGTTTAATTTCCCCTCATTTGTGTCTAATCACAATTTGTAATTTGATCTCTCCCGTGACACGTGACTGCCACAGCAGAGATGGCAGATAAGCTCATTTGAAGGCACAGGCTGTTAACAATATGTCTGCTTCCATGAATCCTGGAAGTAGAAACTGTGCAGATTTATTTTAGGATTTGTATCAGCCGTAACAAAGAAACATTTTTCGTTTAAAGGTGATTATGCTGTTGTGTATGTTTTAGAGCAGAGTGGAAGTTCTGAGTTCAGGTCCGCTTTAAAATCACACATAAAAAATATGATGTTCTCACCCCCAGGGTCTGTATTCCAAATATGGTCTTCAAATCCTGGCCACGTCATGACTCCACCCGATCTCATGTCCTGCTCCCAGCCCACATCTACTGTGAAAAGTTACATAATCTGGTCCAGGCAGCCAGACATCTGGGATAAGAATTATAGCATGCTGTCATGTGATTTGTTATTATAATCACTCTGCCCTGTTCTGTTTCTGACTTCTTCCCCAAGTACTGTACCAAAACAAGTCTGGCTCTGACAATGTCATCAGTTCAGTCCATAATCTGTACAGAGCATGTGCAGAATTTCACCCGCATATTTGCATGAAGGGGAGAGCACAAAGCTGGAGGGGAGGACACAGTGCTGAGGGTGTACTTGCAAGGAATCAGCATAAGGAAAATGATGGAGGTGCTACTATAGATATAAATGTGAGTCTGTTGTAGACACTTCAATGTACCAGATGTAAACTTTGTATGATCATCTAACTATATACAGTGCATAAACTACACATATACAGTATGTTGTCATTCAACATTTTTTTTTGACTGGATGTAGTGTTTAACTTATTATCAACAAGTATTCACAAGTCCTTCTCCAAGTATTTGGTACGTTGAAGGTGCATGACCAGGGGCGTTTCTAGGGTCCTTGGAGATCGGGGGCACCTGTGGGCACCAGGCGGGCAAAAAATGGGCGTGGCCATGATGTGAGTGGGCGTGGCCATGGGTGGGGCCAAATGTACATGAACTTAGCAGCAGTGTAAGCTACAGATAACGGGCCTGCCCATCGAAATATTGGATGGAGCCCCCTGCCCTTTATTTGGATAATTTACAATCAGTATAGGCATAGATCAAAGATGTATACGCACATACAATTTTGATTGGTCAATCACTGACCCCCAATTTTACCACCCCCATGCAGTAAGTGGGCCAACAAACAATGAATTTTATGAACAGAGCTAAAATTGGCTAATCAAAATTGTGTGTGTGTACCAGGTTTTACAGCTAATACTGTACATACTGAAAGTAGCAGGGATCAGCATACAATATAGCTGGTTTACAATCAGTAAAGGCACAGAGTAACACCTTACACTGTACACACTGGAGGTAAATCAGCACACAGTGCAGGCACTAGAGAACAGCGTATACTGTACATACTGTAGGCAGCAGAATTTAGCACACTGCAGCTAGCGTGCCAAAAATATGAGGATCACGTTGTGCGGCGTGCTTATCGCGCCGCACCGAAAAATGGGTGGACCATGGACCAGAATATAGGTGTGGTAACGGGTGGAGACAAATTTACATGAACCTAGCAATGGTGGAACATTAGATTATGACAGTGGTGGCGAACCTTTTGGAGGCCGAGTGCCCAAACTGCAACCCAAAAGTCACTTATCTATCGCAAAGTGGCAACAGCAATTTAAACTAAATACTGTACAAACGTTTTAACTCATACATGAACATTATGGAAAATCCAAGTTGAAAATAAACTGTGAAGATAAACAATTTCATGCAGGGACCCCGATAGTGAGTGACAGGGAGCCCCTTTAGGTAGTGAGTGAGTGCCAGGGAGCCCCTTCAGGCAGTGAGTGAGTGCCAGGGAGCCCCTTCAGGCAGTGAGTGAGTGCCAGGGAGCCCCTTCAGGCAGTGAGTGAGTGCCAGGGAGCCCCTTCAGGCAGTGAGTGAGTGCCAGGGAGCCCCTTCAGGCGGTGAATGAGTGACAGGGAGCCCTTTAGGCAGTGAGTGAGTGCCAGGGAGCCCTTTAGGCAGTGAGTGAGTGCCAGGGAGCCCCTTTAGGGAGTAAGTGAGTGACAGGGAGGCTCTTTAGGGAGTGAGTGAGTGAGTGAGTGAGTGAGTGAGTGAGTGACAGGGAGGCCCTTTAGGTAGTGAGTGAGTGCCAGGGAGCCCCTTTAGGGAGTGAGTGAGTGCCAGGGAGCCCCTTTAGGCAGTGAGTGAGTGCTAGGGAGCCCCTTTAGGGAGTGAGTGAGTGCCAGGGAGCCCCTTTAGGGAGTGAGTGCCAGGGAGCCCCTTCAGGCAGTGAGTGAGTGCCAGGAAGCCCCTTTAGGGAGTGAGTGAGTGACAGGGAGCCCTTTAGGCAGTGAGTGAGTGCCAGGGAGCCCTTTAGGCAGTGAGTGAGTGCCAGGGAGCCCCTTAAGGGAGTGAGTGAGTGACAGGGAGGCCCTTTAGGGAGTGAGTGAGTGAGTGACAGGGAGGCCCTTTAGGTAGTGAGTGAGTGC
The DNA here is from genome assembly GCF_040937935.1 of Hyperolius riggenbachi. NCBI lineage: Eukaryota > Metazoa > Chordata > Amphibia > Anura > Hyperoliidae > Hyperolius > Hyperolius riggenbachi. The sequence continues at coordinate 336,815,805 of NC_090649.1, read as the reverse complement.
CAGGGAGCCCTTTTAGGGAGTGAGTGAGTGCCAGGGAGCCCCTTTAGGCAGTGAGTGAGTGCTAGGGAGCCTCTTTAGGGAGTGAGTGAGTGCCAGGGAGCCACTTTAGGAAGTGAGTGAGTGACAGGGAGGCCCTTTAGGTAGTGAGTGAGTGACAGGGAGCCCCTTTAGGGAGTGAGTGAGTGCCAGGGAGCCCCTTTAGGAAGTGAGTGAGTGACAGGGAGGCCCTTTAGGTAGTGAGTGAGTGCCAGGGAGCCCCTTTAGGGAGTGAGTGCCAGGGAGCCCCTTTAGGGAGTGAGTGAGTGACAGGGAGGCCCTTTAGGGAGTGAGTGAGTGAGTGACAGGGAGGCCCTTTAGGTAGTGAGTGAGTGCCAGGGAGCCCCTTTAGGCAGTGAGTGAGTGCCAGGGAGCCCCTTTAGGGAGTAAGTGAGTGCCAGGGAGCCCCTTTAGGGAGTGAGTGCCAGGGAGCCCCTTTAGGAAGTGAGTGAGTGACAGGGAGGCCCTTTAGGGAGTGAGTGAGTGCCAGGGAGCCCCTTTAGGGAGTGAGTGAGTGCCAGGGAGCCCCTTTAGGGAGTGAGTGAGTGCCAGGGAGCCCCTTTAGGGAGTGAGTGAGTGCCAGGGAGCCCCTTAAGGGAGTGAGTAAGTGACAGGGAGGCCCTTTAGGGAGTGAGTGAGTGACAGGGTGGCCCCCTAGGGAGTGAGTTAGTCACAGGGAGGCCCCCCCTCCAGCCGCCGCCGCCGCCGCTCCCCCCCTTACCTCGCAGCAGAGTCAAACCTCATGATCAGCGGCGACCCGACCAGTACCAGCGGGTGCCGGACGCACCCGCTCGATATGCGTAAGTGATGTCACTTCCGCATATCAGTGCGGGCGCTGGGTCCTAGCGCCCGCACGATTGGTCGCTGGCTCGCCGCCTGATCCTGAGGTCTGAGGACGCGGCGGCGGCAGCTGGAGGGAGCCGCTGACAGAGGGGGCGGCCGGGCGGAGATCCGTGGCACCCCAGGACAGATTGGGGGCACGTGCCCCCCCAAAATAGCGCTAGCGACGCCCCTGTGCATGACCTTACATCTAATAACACCAAATTTTCTATGCCATATACAGTGGTGTGAAAAACTATTTGCCCCCTTCCTGATTTCTTATTCTTTTGCATGTTTGTCACACTTAAATGTTTCTGCTCATCAAAAACCGTTAACTATTAGTCAAAGATAACATAATTGAACACAAAATGCTGTTTTAAATGATGGTTTTTATTATTTAGTGAGGAAAAAAAACTCAAAACCTACATGGCCCTGTGTGAAAAAGTGATTGCCCCCCTTGTTAAAAAATAACTTAACTGTGGTTTATCACACCTGATACAATTTCTGTAGTCACCCCAGGCCTGATTACTGCCACACCTGTTTCAATCAAGAAATCACTTAAATAGGAGCTATCTGACACAGAGAAGTAGACCAAAAGCACCTCAAAAGCTAGACATCATGCCAAGATCCCAAAAAATTCAGTAACAAATGAGAACAAAAGTACTGTAATTGAGATCTATCAGTCTGGTAAATGTTATAAAGCCATTTCTAAAGCTTTGGGACTCCAGCGAACCACAGTGAGTGCCATTATCCACAAATGGCAAAAACATGGAACAGTGATGAACCTTCCCAGGAGTGGCTGGCTGACCAAAATTACCCCAAGAGCGCAGAGAAAACTCATCCGAGAGGCCACAAAAGGCCCCAGGACAACATCTAAAGAACTGCAGGCCTCACTTGCCTCAATTAAGGGCGGTGTTCACAACTCCACCATAAGAAAGAGACTGGGCGAAAACGGCCTGCATGGCAGATATCCAAGGCGCAAACCACTTTTAAGCAAAAAGAACATTAAGACTCATCTCAATTTTGCTAAAACAACATCTCAATGATTGCCAAGACTTGTGGGAAAATACCTTGTGGACCGCCGAGACAAAAGTTGAACTTTTTGGAAGGTGCGTGTGCTGGTAAATCTGTCGTAGTAGTAACACAGCATTTCAGCAAAAGAACATCATACCAACAGTAAAATATGGTGGTGGTAGTGTGATGGTCTGGGGTTGTTTTGCTGCTTCAGTACCTGGAAGGCTTGCAGTGATAGATGGAACCATGAATTCTACTGTCTACCAAAAAATCCTGAAGGAGAATGTCCGGCCATCTGTTCGTCAACTCAAGCTGAAGTGATCTTGGGTGCTGCAGCAGGACAATGACCCAAAAGACACCAGCAAATCCACCTCTGAATGGCTGAAGAAAAACAAAATGAAGACTTTGGAGTGGCCTAGTCAAAGCCCTGACCTGAATCCTATTGAGATGTTGTGGCATGACCTTAAAAAGGCAGTTCATGCTAGAAAACCCTCAAATAAAGCTGAATTACAACAATTCTGCAAAGTTGAGTGGGCCAAAATTCTTCCAGAGCGCTGTAAAAGACTTGTTGCAAGTTATCGCAAACGCTTGATTGCAGTTATTGCTGCTAAGGGTGGCCCAACCAGTTATTAGGTTCAGGGGGCAATTTCTTTTTCACACAGGGCCATGTAGGTTTTGAGTTTTTTTTCTCACTAAATAATAAAATTTAAAACTGCATTTTGTGTTCAATTATGTTATCTTTAACTAATGGTTAACGGTTTTTGATGAGCAGAAACATTTAAGTGTGACAAACATGCAAAAGAATAAGAAATCAGGAAGGGGGCAAATAGTTTTTTACACCACTGTACAATACCTGCCCATGTAGCCATTTTATCAAGATCCTGTTGCAGATCTGCAAAGGTGGAAATCTTATCGTGTATTCCATCCACTAGGTTAATGGTAAGTACATTGAAGAAGACCCCACTTCTGACACTCTCCCAATTTACCTACCTTAGTTAGTATTTGTTTATTGCTTGCTACTCTTTGTCTTCTGTTCCATAGCCAATTTAGTATCCACATGTGTACGTTTTCCCTATCTTTGGCATCTATAGCTTCTAACCAAATAGTCCAAAAATGCGGGCTTACATTGCGTATAGTTTTGAACAGTAAAACATAACCTTTAACCACTTGAGGACCCACGCTTTACCCCCCTTAAGGACCAGCGCTGTATTCTGTGATCTGTGCTGGGTGGGCTCTGCAGCCCCCAGCACAGATCAGGTAGCAGGCAGAGCGACCAGATCGCCCCCCTTTTTTCCCCCCTATGGGGATGATGTGCAGGGGGGGTCTGATCGCTCCTGCCTCCGTGAGGTTTGCGGGGGGGCACCTCAAAGCCCCCCTCCGCGGCGACATCCCCCCCCTCCCTCTCCTACCTCCCTTCGTTCGGAGATCAGAGGCTGCACAGGAACGGATCTGTCCTGTGCAGCCTCTAACAGGCTCCTGCCTGTCATGTGACAGCGATCCCCGGCCGCTGATTGGCCGGGGATCGCTGATCTGGTACTACGCTGCTACTGTTAGCAGCGTTGTACAAATGTAAACAAAGCGGATTATTTCCGCTTGTGTTTACATTTAGCCTGCGAGCCGCGATCGGCGGCCCGCAGGCTATTCACGGAGCCCCCCGCCGTGAATTGACAGGAAGCAGCCGCTCGCGCGAGCGGCTGCTTCCTGATTAATTAGCTTGCAGCCGGCGATGCAGAACTGCGTCGCTGGTCCTGCAGCTGCCACTTTGCCGACGCGCGGTATGAGTGCGCGGTCGGCAAGTGGTTAATACATTTATATACAATCCATATGGTTTGGTAAGTAAAAATGCACAATACATCATGGCAGTTACATTAAATGAGCAATAAATTACTTTTCTCCTATGTTGCTGTCACTTACAGTAGGTAGTAGAAATCTGGCAAAAGTGACAGGCTTTGGACTAGTCCATCTCTTTATAGGGGATTCTTAGGATTTATTTATTTTCAAAAGCACTTAGTGAATGGCAGTTGCTCTGTCCAACTGCCAAAAAAAACTGTGTAGCGAGCAGGGATGCTGGCCAGCATCATTTTTTATCTTTATAAAGAATAAAAGCCTTGCCGAGAATCCCCTATAAAGAGATGGACTAGTCCAAAGCCTGTCACTTTTGCCAGATTTCTACTACCTACTGTAAGTGACGGCAGCATAGGAGAAAAGTAATTTATTGCTCATTTTACTCTAGAGAAAACATACTTTTTATTTGTCTATGTTTGCAAATATTTAAAATTTTACAATCTTTCGCCATAGTGCCCCTTTTATTTGTCAGTCGTCCAAGTCATCCGCCTATGCAAAGTCCAGGCATAGTATGTCCAGTGCTTTCCTAAGATCTACATTTGCATGTGCTGAGCATTGTGGTCAAACAAGGCCTGTCCTTTTTTTTTTTTGTACTTATTTTATTGAAGGTTTTCCATGCTGTGTAGACCATGTGACATACTTTTGTTCCCCATGCAGATTAACTGAAATTAGATTATTCTGTGCCATATAATTTTGGATAGCATCGCTTAGGATACCTTCAAACAGTTTAAATACCACTGATGTTAAAGGAGGCCTGAAGATAGTTAAAAAAAAAGAGTTACACTTTCCTAGGACTTGCAAGTCGATGGCCACTGCGCCTGCATTGGCCCTGGCCGCGCGCGTCCTCGTTTGTGCTCCCGATGCTGAGAGCGTCCTGTGCATGCACAGTACAAGAAAATGCCAGTAGCACAAATGAGGATGCTCACTGCCAGGGCCTCTCAAGCGCAGTGGCTGTCGACTTGCAAGTCGATAATACCGAAGCTGCACCGTGGCAGGGGACTGGAGAATCGTTGCGGACTGATGATGGCACAGGGTAGCTGAAGGGGACTGGTGGAAGCCCCGGGTAAGTGTAACTTTTTTTAAAAGTATTTTTGAGGTTCCCTTTAAAATTACAGGTGTATGGTTTCCCGGTTCTAATTTTTTCCATTTCTATTCGCTTTATGTCATAAGTAACTGCCCTGCTTGAAAAAGAATCACAGAAAGTAAGATAACGTGGCCCATTGATAGCTGACCTCAACCTCTTAGTGCCTTATATCTTGATTTCATTTAAACTTGCCTGCACACCTTCCTGTATTATGCAATTCATGCTGAATGAAGTAGACTGAGAACAACCCACAACTTCATTATAAGACAATAACATCTCCTTAACCTCTTCGGGACCGCGTGCATTAGATTCTACGCCGCACTTGTGGCTGTTCTAGCCTGATGCGGCATAGAATCTACGCCGGCCCGTAATTTCCGTTCCCGACGCGATCGTGCGCACCTGGAGGGGGAGATTAAGCTGTCATATGACAGCCGACATCTCCCCCGAGTGATCAGCAGCCATCGCGTATGGCTGCTGATCACGTGATCACTACGATCGCCGTCGGATCGTAGTGATCAGTTTGACAGCTGCGGCGGCAGGGGGGAAAAGAAGAGGATCCACTTACCTCCCTGCCGTTCCCGCGATGATCGGCACCTCCCTCTGCTCTGGCCGGCATCTCCGCTCCATCTGACGTCAGCGCCTGGTCCCGGCTTGATGACGTCATCAAGCCGCGACCCGGAACTGATAGTCAGACAGAATGGAGATGCCGGCCGGAGAAGAGGGTCCCGTGCGGCTCATCGCTGGAGCCTGGAAGGTAAGTGAAGGCTGCTGGCAGAAGGGGGGGCACTGGCCACCATGGAGGGACACCAATCCAGCCAGCCCCACACGGGATCCGGCCGCCTGACCCCCCCCCAAACGCGTGCACCCCCCTCCCGCGCAAAATGCCTTGGTCCTTAAGGGGGGGTAGGCTGCCGGTCCCGAAAAAGGTTAAAGATAGAAGCAAAGCATGCTTTTAAAATCCTAGCTGAAGCTCCATTATCTACAATTGAGTTCCCTGCTTGATCTTTTATAAGTGTTATTTTCTCAGCCTTCTTTTTATATGCTTGGGTCGCAATTACAGTGGGATGTTATTGTCCTGCATTATAAAGTAAATATAATGCAGGATACCGCACTGTAATGTTAAGCCTATGCAACATTCACAGTGCAACGTTAACGTCGCGTTGCAAATGTTGCGTTATGGTAACTCACTGCTTGCAGTGCGTTACCTCTAAACGCAGACGTTAACAGATACAGAGAGGCATATTTTTCATTGACTGTATGCTCCACTGTATCTAATGTATGCCATGGTAACCCAGCATTAATGTGCGTTACCACCTTTTTTTGTGTTGCGTTGTAATGCTGCGTTGCGACTTTAACGTCGCATTACAACACAACGTCCCAATGTGAATATGCCCTCAAGGACAAACAAGGTGACATACTGTAAATAAACTGCCTTTACTTACCTGGGGCTTCTTCCAGCCCCTAGCGGTCACTCTGTCCCTCACCGTAGCTCTGGTCTTTTCTCTGGTCCCACTGGCAAGCTCTGAAGTATGGGCAACCCCCTGTGGGTTGGCATCCTCTGCGCAGGGGTGGGCTAGTGCCCGTGCTGCGTGCCCCCTTGCTCACATCATCTGGAGCATACTGTGCCTGCGCAGTACGTCTGCACAGGTGCAGTACGCTTACAGTGACATGAGCAGAAGATCCACCGGTGGTCAGCCATACTTCGGAGCTTGCCAGTCGGACCAGAGAGAAGACCGGAGCTTCGGCAAGGGACAGAGTGACCACTAGAGGCTTGAAGAAGCCCCAGGTAAGTAAATTAATCTATACGCCATGGGGACGGGGTATGATTACAATATTTGTTGGTGCTTGCAGTTAGCCCTTTCATCTGTATCATGTTTTTGTTTGTATTAACATGACTTTGTATGTACATGTCATTTTATTGCATTGTTTTGTATGTACATGTTATTATCAATACATGTAATTGTATTAAAATGTTTTTAACCCTCAATACTTGGTGTAAGTTCTTACAGATGTAAATATAGTTCTGGCAGCTTTTGGAGAATTACTGTTACTGTGTCAATGATTGATCCTTTTTTTTTTTTTTTTTTTTGCCCTTTTTCTAAATGTTCTGCCTCATTACTTTTTTGTGAAGGACTTTTTTTTATGGTTTGTTTGTTTTTTGGTACATCTTCATGGGATTATTCTTGATGAATGGTGATGGCTGTAACAGTATATCTTTTTCATTATAGTGCATTGGTCTACTTTTGTATCTGTGTAAAGAACTTGTGATGCAATTTATTTAGCCATTTCCATAGAAAAACTCCTAGTTTGCATTTGTTATTTATTGGTGGGTGTGCATCCTTTACTTTTTATTGTACTTAGCAGGCAATCCACAAAATCTGTCAGCATTAGCACTAGGTGGAATGAAAATAGGTTGGAAAAGTGGTTTAGCTGATTGACTTGAACTCTTTTCAGCTTGACTGTTTTGCCATCAGCTTGATTCCTGGCTACCCACTTTTCTGCTTTGCTTTCATTACAATACTCCTGTAATCCCCCATTTACTAAGCAGATAAATGCTGCTAAGATGCACATTTCCCCTACTAATTCACACATACCAATTTCTATCAAATAGGCAAGGGATTTTCTTATGGAAGCTAAGGCTTGTTCATTTATGTGCCTATTGTGTAACTGTCCAGAAGCTTTTGTTACACTGTGACACTATTAAACCCGCTAAGCAGCCACAGTGTGTCGTTTTGTTAGTTTTAAAGCTTGCTGTCAATCTATTGAGAGCAGCTGGCCCACACAGCTGGAGCGTCCCACAGCAATTGAAAATCAGCAAAGAAGAGAAAGTTAAGAGATGATGTGTACTTAAACATTACACCTCTAGCATATGCATCTCATAAGCCTAATTGTCTTAAGCTGCATGAAATTAAACTGGACATATTGCTTTATGCTTTAAATCCTGGGTTGTTGGAGCAGCATGCAGTACATAGCTGCAAGCTACCAGCTCCTACCTAGGTATTTGAACATAATTTTGAAAAAATATTGAGGGTTTTTTTTTTTCAGAAAAATACTACATGTATTTTTTCACTCAGTCAATTTTAATTGTTAACTCCATCTACCCATTAGAATGCCAGTAGGCATATGCACAGAGTAAGCATGCAAGGGCAGATCAATTGCTGAGCACAGTACAAGAGACACATTTGACTGGTAAACATATAGTTTTGAGGACAGTCATCATCAGTATTCGTGTGCTGATTTCTATTGTATGTGTTAATGTCTAGGCTATCAATGTAACTAACTGGCTGCAATTAGTATGGTATCCAGCAGCTGACCAGGAAAGAATATTATTGTTTTTTGCTGGTAGTTGCCAAATATTTGGAAGTCTGACATGTATATTTCATTAAATTCAGCCCACTGTCATCCAATACATTATTTTATTCATTTTTTTTTCCAGGGGGGGGGGGGGGGGGAGGGGGGAGTTATACACATCCAGAAGTTGCTCTCTTTTGAGGTTTAATTGCTGTCTTTGTCCTATTGGTGAGGATTCTCCTCCCCTACTGTCAGCATTTTCATTGCTATGGAGCTGAAAAGAGTTGTGCATTAAAATAACAGGTTTTTAGACACCTAAACTTTTGATTAGTTGAAGAAGTAAGATAGGGGCAACAAAGTAGTGTCTCGGCAGTATGTGTGGGTTCTTTGAGAGTAGATTTTGTGACTGGTTGAGCGTAATGACCTAATTACGATTTTGCGAAATTTCGCGTAATTAGTGTAATTACGATTATGGCCGTAAGTACATAATCGTAATGAAGAAGGATTTCGCGAAATTTCGCGTAAGCGTAATTTTCGCGTAATTTTCGCATTACAGTCGTATCATGCCGTAATTTCGCATTAAACGCTACCGTAATTTCGCATTAAACCGTAACGCTCTGTATAATATAAAAAAGCCGCCGACTTTAAGGGTTAATAGCAAAGCCCCCTTAAATGTTAAGAGCCTCAAATTTGGAGAATATATTAAGGAGATCAGGAGGAATAAGAGGAAAAAATTTTTTTTCAAAAAGACCTTATAGTTTTTGAGAAAATCGATGTTAAAGTTTCAAAGGAAAAATGTAAACATTTAAAAACCCGCCGACTTTAACGGTTAATAGCAAAGCCTGCTTAAAGTTTAGGAACACCAAATTCCCAGGGTATATTAAGGGGATCAGTGGGAATAAGAGGAAAAATTTTTTTTTCAAAAAGACCTTATAGTTTTTGAGAAAATCGATTTTTAAGTTTCAAGGGCGAAAATGTCTTTTAAATGTGGAAAATGTCAGTTTTTTTTGCACAGGTAACAATAGTGTATTATTTTCATAGATTCCCCCAAGTGGGAAGAGTTTTACTTACTTCGTTCTGAGTGTGGGAAATATAAAAAAAAAACGACGTGGGGTCCCCCCTCCCAGACCTCTTTAACCCCTTGTCCCCCATGCAGGCTGGGATAGCCAGAATGCGGAGCACCGGCCGCGTGGGGCTCCGCACCCTGACTATACCAGCCCGCATGGTCCATGGATTGGGGGGTCTCGGAAGGGGAGGGGCAGCCAAGCTTTCCCCTCCCCCTCCGAGCCCTTGTCCAATCCAAGGACAAGGGGCTCTTCTCCACCTCCGATGGGCGGTGGAGGTGGAGGCCGCGATTTCCTGGGGGGGAGGTTCATGGTGGAATCTGGGAGTCCCCTTTAAAAAGGGGTCCCCCAGATGCCCACCCCCCCTCCCAGGAGAAATGAGTATAGAGGTACTTGTACCCCATACCCATTTCCTTTAAGAGTTAAAGTAAATAAACACACAGACACTTAGAAAAAGTATTTTAATTGAACAAAAAACATAACCACGAAAAAAGTCCTTTAATATTCTTAATTAACCATTAATACTTACCTGTCCCTTTAAATAAATGATCCCTCGCAATATCCTCGGAAATGTTCTATCAGTTACAATGTAACAAAGTTATTACAATGTATCAACTTTGTTACATTGTAACTACGCCGCACCCGACGTCACTCACCGCCGCCGCCGCCACCGCGTCTGCGCTGCAGGACCCGACAGAGCTCTGAGCTATAGCTCAGAGCTCTCTAAGCATCTTTGTATTTTAGCAGACCAATGGGGTTCCTTCTGATTTGAAGGAACCCCATTGGTCTGCTAAGGACCAATGGGGCTCCTTGGAGCCCAAATACAAAGATGCTTTAGAGAGCTCTGAGCTATAGCTCAGAGCTCTGTCGGGTCCGTGCAGGACGCTAAGTCCCCGCCGGCTCCGCTGCCCTCCCCGCCTCTCCCACATGTCACCCACATGTCACCCACATGTGGGTGACATGTGGGTGACAGATGTGGGCGGGGTGGACAGCGGGAGCTGCGGGGACTTAGCGTCCTGCACGGACGCGTATGCGGCGGCTGAGCGGCGAGTGGCGTCGGGTGCGGCGTAGTTACAATGTAACAAAGTTGATACATTGTAATAACTTTGTTACATTGTAACTGATAGAACATTTCCGAGGATATTGCGAGGGATCATTTATTTAAAGGGACAGGTAAGTATTAATGGTTAATTAAGAATATTAAAGGACTTTTTTCGTGGTTATGTTTTTTGTTCAATTAAAATACTTTTTCTAAGTGTCTGTGTGTTTATTTACTTTAACTCTTAAAGGAAATGGGTATGGGGTACAAGTACCTCTATACTCATTTCTCCTGGGAGGGGGGGTGGGCATCTGGGGGACCCCTTTTTAAAGGGGACTCCCAGATTCCACCATGAACCTCCCCCCCAGGAAATCGCGGCCTCCACCTCCACCGCCCATCGGAGGTGGAGAAGAGCCCCTTGTCCTTGGATTGGACAAGGGCTCGGAGGGGGAGGGGAAAGCTTGGCTGCCCCTCCCCTTCCGAGACCCCCCAATCCATGGACCATGCGGGCTGGTATAGTCAGGGTGCGGAGCCCCACGCGGCCGGTGCTCCGCATTCTGGCTATCCCAGCCTGCATGGGGGACAAGGGGTTAAAGAGGTCTGGGAGGGGGGACCCCACGTCGTTTTTTTTTTATATTTCCCACACTCAGAACGAAGTAAGTAAAACTCTTCCCACTTGGGGGAATCTATGAAAATAATACACTATTGTTACCTGTGCAAAAAAAACTGACATTTTCCACATTTAAAAGACATTTTCGCCCTTGAAACTTAAAAATCGATTTTCTCAAAAACTATAAGGTCTTTTTGAAATTTTTTTTTTTCCTCTTATTCCCACTGATCCCCTTAATATACCCTGGGAATTTGGTGTTCCTAAACTTTAAGCAGGCTTTGCTATTAACCGTTAAAGTCGGCGGGTTTTTAAATGTTTACATTTTTCCTTTGAAACTTTAACATCGATTTTCTCAAAAACTATAAGGTCTTTTTGAAAAAAAATTTTTTCCTCTTATTCCTCCTGATCTCCTTAATATATTCTCCAAATTTGAGGCTCTTAACATTTAAGGGGGCTTTGCTATTAACCCTTAAAGTCGGCGGCTTTTTTATATTATACAGAGCGTTACGGTTTAACGCGAAATTACGGTAGCGTTTAATGCGAAATTACGACATGAACGAAACGCGAAATTTCGCGTTGAAAATTACGCTTACGGTATTTTCAATTACGATTTTAATGGCAATTTCGCTACGCTAATTTCGCATCGTAATCGCAAATTTCGCATGCGTAATTATAGTAATGCGAAATTACGAAAATTTCAGCTCAACTCTAGTTGTAGTATTTGTAAAGTTTCCAGAAATGTTCTTCTAAGCCATGAGAAGTGATTATATTAATTAGACCTCATACGCATTAATAGTCGCATACAAAAAATTAAGAAGAGAGGTCTATACTTGTCATCAGAGCAATCATTTGTTTTTGCTCTAAAATTAATAATCAGCATTAATATCAATAACTCTTGAAGGACAATTAATTACTGTAAAGTGCTCACGACTTGTAATTCATCCATCACCTTAATTACAAAAGGTGCACAGTGCTATTCTTAATTTAATGAAACACTCACAAGCAAGCCTCTTCAATGCCCCAGGACAGGCAACAAGATACACTAAAATTCTCCCATGACTCAATAGCTGGTGCTGAGAAGTCTTACAATAACCCCCTTGGCGTTATGATTCTTTCCGGATTTTAGGGTCTAAAAGTAGTGCATTTTTTTTTGCATGCTTTTATATCCTAAAACCTGGAAAAAAAATCATGCTGCTAGGGAGTTCTGCAGCAGCCCAGCACTCACCTCCCTGGCAACCACCACTGCAGTTCCCTCTGTCCTCCTGGTGGCGCTGTAACCGTATAGTGAGATTGCCGGCTGTCGTCATGAGGACAAACGGCGATCTCACCAGGGGGAAACAGAGCCTTGGAGGCGAGGAAAAAGAATGGCTGCTGACATCGGGATCCCATGAGAAATTAGTTAAAAGACCCACTGTGCACATTGCTCTGCATAGACCTCCCGCCGGCTACCACGAGATCAGCTCGAGAATACCACTCCTGGCATGTTTTTTCCACCCCGAGCTCAACTTGTAATTACCACTAAGGAGGTTAAGACAGAAACCGGTTGTTTGCAACCTTTTTCTTTTTCATGCAAATCTTTGGCATACCTGAAAATCAATGCACTGTTCAATGAGGTGGCTACCTGCTAACAACACTCCATACACAGATGCAGGTACATCATGTGTTTATTTTAAATATTTTTTACTCGGTTTAGGTTCCCTTTAAATCTAAGCAAGAATAAAAATGAAAAGGAAAAAAAAAAAAAGGTTTTCACCCAGTTGGATTTCACTTAGCAATTGCAATTTGACATATGCTCAGTTTGCTTGTGTATATAATAGCTTTTGATTGAATTGCTGTGTTTGTGTATGGTTTTGTTTGATTACAATGTTTTTATTTCATATCAGAAGCAAAGTGAAAATTGAAAAATTGCAACCTGCTTGCTAACATTTTATCTACGCTTTCTTGTCCACTATATTTCATACCCATTTCTGTTAATCATAGTTTTGTTGCAGCTAGAGATGGCCCGAACCTCCGATTTTAGGTTCGCGAACCGGGTTCGCTAACCTTCGCCAAACGTTCGATTTGCGTGAACTTTTGCAAACCGGAATAGACTTCAATGGGGAGGCGAACTTTGAAAACTAGAAACTTTTATGCTGGCCACAAAAGTGATGGAAAAGGTGTTTCAAGGGGTCTAACACCTGGAGGGGGGCATGGCGGAGTGGGATAGATGCCAAAAGTACCAGGGAAAAATCTGGATTTGACGCAAAGCAGCATATTAAGGACGGAAATCACATTAAATGCTAAATTGCAGGTCTAAAGTGCTTTAAAACATCTTGCATGTGTATACATTAATCAGGGAGTGTAGTTAGAGTACTGCTGCACACTGACACACCAAACTCACTGTGTAACTGACTGCCAGGTATAATACAATGTGCAGTCACAGATGCAGTGAAAGGTATGCAGTGAGTGCAAACAGCTGTTTGTGTAGTGATGGCCGTGCTGGACTGGTGCGCACCAATCGCCAGAGTGCAGGCCGTGGCGGTTTTCAAGCCCATATGGTCTGTGGTAGCTCAATGATAGAACAACAGTGACTGTCCAGCTGATGGAATTTGGTCTGTCCACAATGAAGGAACGACCTTATAATCTCGGGTGTGCCCCCCCCCGAGACACAGATATAGCCATCGGTCATTGCTTCAATGCGATACGCAAGCCCCTGACCGTGGCAAGGTAATGATCACGAAGGGGAATTAGCACATGTACATGCCTTTTGTTTTGTTGTTGAAGCTGCAGTGCAGCCAGAAAAATTAGGCAGGCATGTACACGCACCAGAAAAATTATTATAGCGGCCGCTGCTAGCAGCGTCCTTAAAAATTCAGGAATCCACCTGGAGTCCTGGACCCTGTTGGTGGCGGCGGAGAAGGCAGTCTAGCGGCCTGAGGGCAGAGATGCTGTGTGGGGAGCGACTTAGTCTTGGGGCAGGCAGTCGCATGGCATGCAGGCAGAGATGCTGTGTGTGGGGACTGACTTAGTCTTTGGGCGGGCAGTAGCCCTCCGGGATCCATGCCTCATTCATTTTGATAAAGGTGAGGTACTGAACACTTTTGTCACTCAGGCGACTTCTCTTCTCAGTGACAATGCCTCCAGCTGCGCTGAAGGTCCTTTCTGACAGGACGCTTGAGGCAGGGCAAGACAGAAGTTGGATGGCAAATTGTGACAGCTCTGGACACAGGTCAAGCCTGCGCACCCAGTAGTCCATCGGTTCATTGCTGCTCACAGTGTCTACATCCACACTTAGGGCCAGGTAGTCAGCCACCTGCCGGTCGAGGCGTTGGTGGAGGGTGGATCCGCAATGGCTATGGCGAGGCTTTGGATTAAAGAATGTCTGCATGTCCAACATCACCATGAGATCGCTGGAGCATCCTGTCCTTGCCTGCATGGACATGGGAGGAGGATTACTGGCAGTGATACCTTTATTCCGTTGTGCTGTGACATCACCGTTAAACGCATTGTAAAGCATAGTTGCCAGCTTGTTCTACATGTGCTGCATCCTTTCTGCTTTCTGGTGAGTTGGTAACAGGGCCGCCACTTTGTGCCTATACTGAGGGTCTAGTAGTGTGGCCACCCAGTACAGGTCATTCCCCTTGAGTTTTATTATACGGGGGTCCCTCAACAGGCTGGACAGCATGAAAGATGGCATCTGCACAAAGTTGGATGCAGATGTACTATCCATCTCCTCTTGCTCTTCCTCAGTGACGTCAGTTAAGTCCTCCTCCTCCCCCCAGCCACGAACAATACCACGGGAACGTCGAGCAGCACAAGCCCCCTGCGATGCCTGCTGCAGTTGTTCTTCTGCCGCTGCCTCCTCCTCCTCCAAAGAAACACCTTCCTCATCATCTGAGTCTGACTCCTCTTCCTCCTCCCCCCCCCCCCCCCCCGTGCTGCCACAGGTTTTGAGGAAACATCTGGTTCTGATGAAAATTGCTCCCACAACTGTTCCTCCCGTAACTGTTACTGTTCACGCTCCTCCACAGCTTGCTCCACCACTCTAAGCAAGGCACGCTCCAGGAAGTAAGCGTACGGGATCAAGTCGCTGATGGTGCCTTCACTGCGACTCACCAGGTTGGTCACCTCCTCAAACGGCCGCATGAGCCTGCATGCATTTCGCATGAGTGTCCAGTTGTTGGGCCAGAGCATCCCCATCTTCCCAGATTGTGTCCTTTTACTGTAATTGTACAGGTACTGGGTGACAGCATTATCCTGTTCTAGCAGGCGAGAGAACATGACCAGGGTAGAATTCCAGCGAGTCGGGCTATCACATATCAAGCATCTCACCAGCAAGTTGTTTCTCCACTGAATGTCCGCAAAGCTTGCCATGGCTGTGTAAGACTGCCTGAAATGCCCACACAACTTCCTGGCCTGCTTCAGGACGTCCTCTACGCCTGGGTACTTTGGCACAAATCTTTGAATGACTAGATTCAGCACATGTGCCATGCAGGGTACATGTGTCAGCTTTCCCAAATTCAAATCAGCAATGAGATTGCTGCCGTTGTCACACACCACGTTGCCGATCTCCAGCTGATGTGGGGTCAGCCACTGATCCAAGAGCAGCCAGAAGAGCTGGTCCAGTGTGACTCTCCGCTTTGAGGCAAGACATGTCTAAGATGACGTGACACCGTCGTACCTGGCATGCAGCATAGGCCCTGGGGAGATGGGGCTGTGTAGCTGGAGAGGAGATCACAGCACCAGTAGAGTTGAACTGCCACTCAGCCAAGGAGGAGGAGGAGGACGATAGCGAAGAGGATGTAGCAGGAGGAGTAGGAGGAGAAGGAGAGGAGGTGGCAGGAGGCCTGCCTGCAAGCCGTGGAGGTATCACAAGTTGGTCCGCTGCACAGCCACGTACTCCCTGCTTGCCATCGGTCACCAGGTTGACCCAATGGGCTGTGTAAGTAATGTACCTGCCCTGACCGTGCTTGGCAGACCAGGCATCCGTTGTCAGGTGGACTGGACCCTTGACCCAACGCTGTGTGCCAGAGATGACACCACTTGCCACTCAACTTCACGGTACAGTTTGGGTATCGCCTTTTTAGAGAAATAATTGCGGCCTGGTATCTTCCACTACGGTGTCCCAATGGCCACAAATTTACGGAAGGCCTCAGAGTCCACCAGCTTGTATGGTAACAGCTGGCGAGCTAACAGTTCTGCCAAGCCAGCTGTCAGACGCCGGGCAAGGGGGTGACTGGCAGAAATTGGCTTCTTCCGCTCAAAGATTTCCTTCATGGACACCTGGCTGCTGTGGGTAGTGTTGGGCGAACATCTAGATGTTCGGGTTCGGGCCGAACAGGCCGAACATGGCCGCGATGTTCGGGTGTTCGACCGAACTCTGAACATAATGGAAGTCAATGGGGACCCGAACTTTTGTGCTTTGTAAAGCCTCCTTACATGCTACATACCCCAAATTTACAGGGTATGTGCACCTTGGGAGTGGGTACAAGAGGAAAAATTTTTTAGCAAAAAGAGCTTATAGTTTTTGAGAAAATCGATTTTAAATTTCAAAGGGAAAACTGTCTTTTAAATGCGGGAAATGTCTGTTTTCTTTGCACAGGTAACATGCTTTTTGTCGGCATGCAGTCATAAATGTAATACATATAAGAGGTTCCAGGAAAAGGGAGCGGTAACGCTAACCCAGCAGCAGCACACGTGATGGAACAGGAGGAGGGTGGCGCAGGAGGAGAAGGCCACGCTTTGTGAGACACAACAACCCAGGCCTTGCATGAGGACAAGAAGCGTGCGGATAGCATGCTTTGTACCGCCATGCAGTCATAAATGTAATAAAGATAAGTGGTTCAATAAACAGGGACCACGCGGCAACGCTAACCCAGCAGCAGCAGACGTGATGGAACAGGAGGAGGCGCAGGAGGAGAAGGCCACGCTTTGTGAGACACAACAACCCAGGCCTTGCATGAGGACAAGAAGCGTGCGGATAGCATGCTTTGTACCGCCATGCAGTCATAAATGTAATAAAGATAAGTGGTTCAATAAACAGGGACCACGCGGCAACGCTAACCCAGCAGCAGCAGACGTGATGGAACAGGAGGAGGCACAGGAGGAGAAGGCCACGCTTTGTGAGACACAACAACCCAGGCCTTGCATGAGGACAAGAAGCGTGCGGATAGCATGCTTTGTACCGCCATGCAGTCATAAATGTAATAAAGATAAGTGGTTCAATAAACAGGGACCACGCGGCAACGCTAACCCAGCAGCAGCAGACGTGATGGAACAGGAGGAGGCGCAGGAGGAGAAGGCCACGCTTTGTGAGACACAACAACCCAGGCCTTGCATGAGGACAAGAAGCGTGCGGATAGCATGCTTTGTACCGCCATGCAGTCATAAATGTAATAAAGATAAGTGGTTCAATAAACAGGGACCACGCGGCAACGCTAACCCAGCAGCAGCAGACGTGATGGAACAGGAGGAGGCGCAGGAGGAGAAGGCCACGCTTTGTGAGACACAACAACCCAGGCCTTGCATGAGGTACCGCCATGCAGTCATAAATGTAATAAAGATAAGTGGTTCAATAAACAGGGACCACGCGGCAACGCTAACCCAGCAGCAGCAGACGTGATGGAACAGGAGGAGGCGCAGGAGGAGAAGGCCACGCTTTATGAGACACAACAACCCAGGCCTTGCATGAGGACAAGAAGCGTGCGGATAGCATGCTTTGTACCGCCATGCAGTCATAAATGTAATAAAGATAAGAGGTTCCATAAACAGGGACCGGCAACGCTAACCCAGCAGCAGCAGCAGCACACGTGATGGAACAGGAGCAGGCGCAGGAGGAGAAGGCCATGCTTTTTGAGACACAACAACCCAGGCCTTGCATGAGGACAAAAAGCGTGCGGATAGCATGCTTTGTACCGCCATGCAGTCATAAATGTAATAAAGATAAGTGGTTCAATAAACAGGGACCACGCGGCAACGCTAACCCAGCAGCAGCAGACGTGATGGAACAGGAGGAGACGCAGGAGGAGAAGGCCATGCTTTTTGAGACACAACAACCCAGGCCTTGCATGAGGACAAAAAGCGTGCAGATATAGCAGCAATGCTTTTTGCCGCCATGCAGTCATAAATGTAATACAGATGAGAGGTTCAATAAACAGGGACCGGAAACGCTACACCATCCCAGATGTTCATTGGTCATGTTACTTGGTTGGGGTCCTGGAGTGTTGCGTAGTCATTTCCAATCCAGGATTGATTAATTTTAATTTGAGTCAGACGGTCTGCATTTTCTGTGGAGAGGCGGATACGCCGATCTGTGACGATGCCTCCGGCAGCACTGAAACAGCGTTCCGACATAACGCTGGCTGCCGGGCAAGCCAGCACCTCTATTGCGTACATTGCCAGTTCGTGCCAGGTGTCTAGCTTCGATACCCAATAGTTGAAGGGTGCAGATGGATTGTTCGACACAGCTACGTCATCTGACATGTAGTCCTTGACCATCTTCTCCAGGCGATCGGTGTTGGAGGTGGATCTGCACGCTTGCTGTTCAGTGGGCTGCTGCTGCATGGGTGTCAGAAAATTTTCCCACTCCAAGGACACTGCCGATACCATTCCCTTTTGGGCACTAGCTGCGGCTTGCGATGTTTGCTGCCCTCCTGGTCGTCCTGGGTTTGCGGAAGTCAGTCTGTCGGCGTACAACTGGCTAGAGGAGGGGGAGGATGTCAATCTCCTCTCTAAAGTCTCCACAAGGGCCTGCTGGTATTCTTCCATTTTGACCTGTCTGACTCTTTCTTCAAGCAGTTTCGGAACATTGTGTTTGTACAGTGGATCCAGAAGGGTATAAACCCAGTAATTGGTGTTGTCCAGAATGCGCACAATGCGTGGGTCGCGTTCAATGCAGTCTAGCATGAATTGAGCCATGTGTGCCAGAGCCCTACCAGAATCCTCATCATCCTCTTGTGAGCGTTGTGATAGTTGTTGTGATGCATCATAGTCGTCACCTTCCTCCTGGTCTGCTTCTGCTGACCATTCGCGCTGAATTGTGGAAGTCCAACGTGCACCGCTCTGGCCCTCGTCAGTGGTGGCATGAAATTCCTGCTCCAACTCCAGCTGTTCCTCCTCCTCTTCTTCGTCATAGCTGCTGGGGCCAGCGTTCCCTGAGGCGGATGGCCTGATGTTGGTACCATCACGCTGATCGTTTTCTCCTTCAGATTCCCCCAGTTGCATCATGACAGCTGTTTCCTTGATTTTCAACATTGACCTCTTCAGTAAACACAGCAGTGGTATGGTAATGCTGACTGAAGAGTTGTCACTGCTCACAAGCAACGTGGATTGCTCAAAATTTTGGAGGACTTGGCAGAGGTCCAACATGTTGGCCCAATCGGATCCACAGAAGCTTGGCAGCTGTCCGGATGCCCCTCGGTACTGCGCCGTCATGTACTGGACCACTGCACTATTCTGCTCACAAAAGCGTGCTAGCATGTGCAGCGTAGAATTCCAGCGCGTAGGGACATCACACAGCAAGCGATGGTGGGGGAGATTGAAGCGCTCCTGCATCTTGACGAGTGCCCCCGAAGCAGTACTGGAATTTCTACAATGTTTGGCCACTCGACGCACCTTCAACAGAAGATCGGCCACGCCTGGGTATGTCCTCAGGAACCGCTGAACTACTAGGTTCATCACGTGCGCCAGGCAAGGAATGTGTGTCAGCTTAGCCAACCTTAAAGCGCGAATGAGATTACTCCCATTATCACACACAACCATGCCCGGTTTCAGGTCCAGCGGTGCCAGCCACAAATCCGTCTGTTCCTTTATTCCCTTCCAAATTTCCTCCCCTGTGTGCTGCTTATCCCCAAGGCAGATCAGCTTCAGCAACGCTTGCTGACGCATGCCAACAGCTGTGCTGCACTGCTTCCACGATCCTACTGCTGGGTTAGCGTTTCCGGATGAGGTACAGCTTTGAGATGCGTTGGAGGAGAAGGAGTCAGAGAGGTAGGTGCTGCTGTTGTTATCCAGTGGGAGGGACGGCGGTGCAGCTGTTTGCAGGTGAGGAATCGCTGCCAGGCTCCACAAGGTTCACCCAGTGCGCGGTAAGGGAGATGTATCGACCCTGTCCGAACGCACTCGTCCAAGTGTCAGTGGTGAGGTGAACCTTGCAGGCAACAGCATTCTTCAAGCTTCGGGTTATTTTGCTGACCACGTGCTCATGCAACTCAGGCACTGCAGAGCGCGCAAAGTGGTAGCGGCTGGGAACCACGTAACGTGGGATGGCCACTGACATCATGCCCTTGAAGCTGTTTGTCTCCACCACTCGATATGGCAGCATTTCGCAGGCCAGAAGCTTGGCTATGCTGGCTGTTACTGCCACGGCCCGGGGGTCATTTGCTGGCAATTTCCTCTTGAGCTCAAACATCTCCGACACAGACAACTGAACCGTAGCGCTGCACACGGAAGGGCTGTTGGTTGTTGTGTTTGATGAACACTGGGAGACCTCAAGAGCACTACTCCGGAAAGTGACAGTGTCAGCGTCGTCTGATGTTTGTGAATGTTGTGAACCACGCAATGGCTGGGCTACTGCTGCTGCTGAGGCGGGTCTGGTGGTGAGTCTGGTGAACCCAAGGGAGGCAGTGTTGCTGGTACCCTGTCCTGCCGCGTTTGCCCACAGAGTGGGATGTTTGGATAGCATGTGGCGGCTCATGCTGGTGGTGGAGAGGTTGTTAATACTTTTCCCCCTGCTCAGGCGGGTCTTGCACACCTTGCAAATCGCCATGGTAACATCCTCAGTGCAGTCTTCAAAGAAAGCCCAGACTTTGGAGCACCTGCCTCCTTGCTGGCGATTTCTGTTTGCTCCTCTTTTGCCTCTCACTTGAACTTCCACGCTTGTGGTGCCTGAAATTGCGCGCCGCCTACCTTGTGGCACAAGGCGAACTCGTGCAGCAGTGGGTTCTTCAACAGACTCATCTGTGCTGCTGCTACGACGGCGATGTTCTCGTTCACAAACAAAATCTGGGTCTATGTCCACATTGTCCATACCCTCCTCTTCCATCTCCTCAAACTCGTCATATGTCATTGTGGGGGGCCGCCGCCGTGGAGTAGAGCTCCCCAGAACAACCTCTGCGCAGCTCACTCCAACGTCGTCTTCCAGATCTTGTCGGCCGACCTCCTGCAATTGCAACCCCTCCTGCCCAACTTGCTCTGGGATTTGGGTTTCCGAGTCCTCCTCGAACTCGCCTTGTATTTCAGTGCGCGGTGCATTTCCCACAGTTAATGGTTGTGAATCCGGGCACAACATTTCTGGCTGTTCCTCCATTGACCTTTGAAAGGTGGAAGTTTGTTGGGCTGGGAATAGCTCCTGCGAATACCCCATTGTGTCCTGAGGTAATTCATCGGACTGGTTATCTGGCAGTTGTGTGCGTGGTGTCGCTGCCGGTTGTGTCAGCTTTGTGCCCACTGGCTCCTTGTAACTGGCTGAGGACTCGGACCTCGTGCGTGATGTGCTGGTGCTGCTTAACCCACTGCTGGACGCTTGAGAGGTCATCCAAGTAATTATCTGGTCCTGTTCTTTTGGATTTGTGAGGGTTGTTGTCCTGGACAACATGGGCGGTATTGAGTGGGTTTTCTTGGGTGCTCCCCTGTGGCCTGTACGTGAACCGTCAGGGGAAACACCTCTTCCCTTGCCCCTTCCTCTTTCACCGGATTTCTTCCTCATTTCACTTATCCTTACAGTACACGCTGACTGGCAGCAGTACAGTGGCAGTACAGAAATGCTATACAGTACCACTATTCCCAGCAGCGACACAGAGCACAATGCTATACAGTGGCGGGTGAGCGGTGTACTACTGTTCCCAGGCCCAGCAGACACAAAGTGGAAGTAAACACAATGCTATATAGTCTGGCTGAGCGGTGTACACAGAGTGGCAGTACACACAATGCTATATAGTCTGGCTGAGCGGTGTACACAGAGTGGCAGTACACACAATGCTATATAGTCTGGCTGAGCGGTGTACACAGAGTGGCAGTACACACAATGCTATATAGTCTGGCTGAGCGGTGTACACAGAGTGGCAGTACACACAATGCTATATAGTCTGGCTGAGCGGTGTACACAGAGTGGCAGTACACACAATGATATATAGTCTGGCTGAGCCGTGTACACAGAGTGGCAGTACACACAATGCTATATAGTCTGGCTGAGCCGTGTACACAGAGTGTCAGTAAACAATGCTATATATAGCGTGGCTGAGCGAGGTACACAGTGGCAGTACACACAATGCTATATAGTCAGGCTGAGCCGTGTACACAGAGTGTTAGTAAACAATGGTATATAGTCTGGCTGAGCGGTGTACACAGAGTGTCAGTAAACAATGGTATATAGTCTGGCTGAGCGGTGTACACAGAGTGGCAGTAAACACAATGCTATATATAGCGTGGCTGAGCGAGGTGCACAGTGGCAGTACACACAATGCTATATAGTCAGGCTAAGCGGTGTACACAGAGTGTCAGAAAACACAATGCTATATAAAGCGTGGCTGAGCCAGGTGCACAGTGGCAGTACACACAATGCTATATAGTCAGGCTGAGCCGTGTACACAGAGTGTCAGTAAACAATGGTATATAGTCTGGCTGAGCGGTGTACACAGAGTGTCAGTAAACAATGGTATATAGTCTGGCTGAGCGGTGTACACAGAGTGGCAGTAAACACAATGCTATATATAGCGTGGCTGAGCGAGGTGCACAGTGGCAGTACACACAATGCTATATAGTCAGGCTAAGCCGTGTACACAGAGTGTCAGAAAACACAATGCTATATATAGCGTGGCTGAGCGAGGTGCACAGTGGCAGTACACACAATGCTATATAGTCAGGCTAAGCCGTGTACACAGAGTGTCAGAAAACACAATGCTATATATAGCGTGGCTGAGCGAGGTGCACAGTGGCAGTACACACAATGCTATATAGCCAGGCTAAGCCGTGTACACAGAGTGTCAGAAAACACAATGCTATATATAGCGTGGCTGAGCGAGGTACACAGTGGCAGTAAACAATGCTATATATATAGTGTGGCTGAGCGAGCGGTGTACTACTGTTCCCAGCAGCGACACACAATGACTGGGGGGGACCCTGGCTAGCGTGGCTGGAGAGCGAACTACCCTGCCTGCCTACCCAAAGCTAAACCCACAGAGAAATGGCGGAGATATGACGTGGTTCGGGTATTTATTTACCCGAACCACGTGACCGTTCGGCCAATCAGAGCGCGTTCGGGCCCGAACCACGTGACCCGTTCGGCCAATCACAGCGCTAGCCGAACGTTCAGGGAACGTTCGGCCATGCGCTCTTAGTTCGGCCATGTGGCCGAACGGTTTGGCCGAGCACCGTCAGGTGTTCGGCCGAACTCGAACATCACCCGAACAGGGTGATGTTCTGCAGAACCCGAACAGTGGCGAACACTGTTCGCCCAACACTAGCTGTGGGCAGAGGAGCAGGAACCGTTTAAGGGCAGAGGCGGAGTGGAGGAAGGTGGCTGTGAAGATGCAAGGGAGAAAGCGGCTGAAGATGCTGAACCTGAAGGAGGAAGAGGAGAAGGAGGGTGGCTTTGCTTTTGTGTGCTGCTTTTGCTCAGGTTCTCTTCCCATTTCAGTTTGTGCCTTTTCTGCAGGTGCCTTCGTAAGGCCGTTGTCCCTACGTGGGTGTTGGCCTTTCCACGGCTCAATTTTTGGAGGCAGAGAGAACAGATGGCATTGCTCTGATCTATGGATGACACACTAAAACATTTCCAAACCGCTGAGCCCTCCTGGGGTGATGGTACTATGGTGGCATCAGCAGCTGACGTTGCAGGGCATGTTGGCTGGTGCTGGACACAGCCACCAGCTGTTTCTGACGACGAGCTCCCCCTACTTCTTTCAGCAACTCGTCTCCTCCTACTCCTCTCTGGCTCCCCCTCTGAACTGTCCCCTTCGTCATCTTGTCTCTTAGGATCCCACGTGGTATCCGTATCATCGTCATCATCATAATTATCCTGCCCAGCTTCGCTTGCCTCAGACACCTCCAAAACTGCACCAACAGCAGGTACTTCATCATCCTCATCCTCACACGTTACATCCATAGTATCCCCGCCTAACTCAAACATATGAGGTGGTGTAACTTGCTTAGCACCTTCATCTGGTTGTAACAATAATGGCTCTGAATCAGTCAATTCCCCACCAATTAACTCCTGCGAAGTGTCAAATGCAGCGGCTGTGGTGCTTGTTGTAGGTGTTCTGTGTTATATAGTCAACCACGTCCTGACAATCTTGGGAGTTGATGGGGCATGCCTTTTTCTGAGCACTATACTTTGGGCCAGGGCCGCACGAAATCACATCGCGAAATCACAATGCGACCTCACACAGACCTGCCTCTATCTGTTTTGTCCATATCGGGGGGAGGGGGGGATGAAGTGAAAGGTATGCGCTGACTTGACTAATACAATGTGCAGTCACACAGGTGCAGTTAACAGGTATGCACGGAGTGGTATATCACACTGCATGCGCTCACGTAGGCGGGTGGGTGCACTGTGAACAACAGGTAGGTATATGCAGTGGGTATTACAATGTGCACCTGTCACACACAGACAGGTACTGAACAGGCACAGTGACACTGCGTGCGCTCACGTAGGTTGGTGGGTGCACAGTGAACAACAGGTAGGTATATGCAGTGGGTATTACAATGTGCACCTGTCACACACAGACAGGTAGCGGACAGGAACAGTGACACTGCGTGCGCTCACGTAGTTGGGTGGGTGCACAGTGAACAACAGGTAGGCATATGCAGTGGGTATTACAATGTGCACCTGTCACACACAGACAGGTGCCGGACAGGCACAGTGACACTGCATGTGCTCATGTAGGTGGGTGGGTGCACTGTGAACAACAGGTAGATAGGTATATGCAGTGATGGGTATTACAATGTGCACCTGGCACACACAGGTAGTCACTGAATGTGCTGGGCCTGGCAGTGGCAAACACAGTAGAAATTACCAAGGCTGTCTATGCAACACAAGTGTCAGTGGGACACACACACACACACAAAAAATAGATCACAAGAATAAGATTAGCTCTCAAAAGAGCTGTTGAGGGGTGCTTTTTTTAGCAATAAGAATCAGCAAGGAGCAAGTTAGGAAGCCTACAAGAGCCTAACTAATCTTTCCCTATGAGAGTCTGCAGCAGCTTTGCCTTCTCTAATTACTGCAGGCACACGAGTGAGTGAAAAGCCTGACGCTGCCTACCTTTTATAAGGGGGGAGGGCCTCCAGGAGGGAGTGTAGCCTGATTGGCTACAATGTGCCTGCTGACTGTGATGTAGAGGGTCAAAGTTAACCCTCATGATGCACTATGGGGGTGAATCAAACTTCCGGTAAAGTTTGCGGTTCTCCGCGATCGCCAACCCCGGAAGTTCGCCGGGAACCGTTCGCCGGTGAACTGTTCGGGCCATCTCTAGTTGCAGCCTTTATGTTAGTGGGAAATTAAGTGAACTCAAGCTAAGAGGAGTTTTGTAACTACTCCTCATTGGCTCCTTCACACCCATGCACCTTCAGAGATAGGCATGTATAGATAATTTTGTGTGTAGACATTGTTATAACCACTTCAGCCCGCAGGTGTTTTCACCTTCAGGACGAAGGCAATTTTCCCCTGTCAGCGCTCCTCCCATTCATCCGCCAATAACTTTATTACTACTCATCACACGTAAATGATCTATACCTTGTTTTTTTTTGCCACCAATTAGGCTTTCTTTGGGTGGTACATTTTGCTAAGAATTTTTTTACTCTAAATTTATTTAACAGGAATAATAACAAAAAAAATGGAAAAATAATCATTATTTCTCAGGTTTAAGCCATTATAGTTTTAAAATAAAACGTTCTACTGTGGATAAAATCCATACATTTTATTTGCCCATTTGTCCCGGTTATTGCAACATTGAAAATATTTCCCTAGTACAATGTATGGCGCAGATATTTTATTTAGAAATAAAGGTGCATTTTTTCAGTTTTGTATCCATTACTAATTACAAGCCCATATGGGCTCAAGGTAATACAGTGTAGTAATATACCTTCACAACATACATGTTTAAAAAGTTTAGTCCCTAAGGTAACTATTTATGTATTTTTTTGTACACTGTAATTTTTTTATTTATTTTTTTTAAACGTGTTTTTATGTTTTTAGTTAATGGGCAGGGTGGGGAGTAAATCAGTTTTTATTTATTGTGAATTTTGTTTTTTTTTTCTTTTTAATTCTTGTTGGCCATTCCGTCTTGGTCTCTTTAATTCATTACAGTGGTTTTCTTATTGCCTGCAACTAGGCTAAGTTAACATAATACAACAAGCAGGAAAATTGTAAGCATCATGTGGTTCATACAATTTACATAAAATGTAACACTTTTGGCAAATCTAACTTACACCTTACATTTGAAAAATTGATATATATGTTAGATACAGTATATTGGTCCCAATCCAATTTACTTTTTCTCCTAAGTTTTCTCCTAGGAGATACTGTAATTGTTCATCTTCTGTTTAAAATAACTTTTCAGCACTTTGCAATTGAAGAATTAACAAAAAGTAGATGAGAAAGTACTGTCAAAATTATTCTGAGTATTTTCTTGCTTGCTGGTGGATTAAAAGGCAGTTTATTGATAAGATGTGAAAATATCACCTAGAAGAAAACTAGGGAGAAAAGTTGAATTAAATTGGGTCCATTGAGCATTACATTTTTTAGATTATTCTCTATAAATAGGCGCATTTATTAAGTGCTGTAATTATTATTATTATTAATATTTTTTTTTTCGTTGCCTTCTGAAGTTCTAATTTTAATTAAAAGCAATTATTTGCATAGAATTTGTGTCCACCTTTATAATATGGAATATCCACACGGCAGTGGGCAGAAATCTTTTGAAAACTTTGTATGGTAACTGTTTAAACCTTTTAAAATAAGTGGGGCAAAAGTAACATACTTTACTTGTTTGATTTATGCAGGATGTTCCTCCAGAAAACTATGGAAACAGGTCCCAACCTCCTCCAGTGACTCCTGGAAAGGCCACCCTTGAAGACTTGAATGTAATACCACAAGAGAGGCCATCAAGTTTACCAGTAAGTTGTTTTGCACTTAGAACTTGCATTTTCATTGTTATTTTTGCAGATCTGGTGATTAGTATAAATGTTATAAAAGGCATATTTTACAGCCCTAGCTCTGATCTTTTTTAATGCATATGATTATATATTTGGATTAATTTACACCTGCACTTTTGGCAATACATGTATTTAAAACACCTGTCTGCTGCATTGTGTAGCACCTTGCTGCCAGAAGAGTTGGAGTTGCTTCCTTGACCAAGTCCACCTCCTACATTTACTGTTGGGAGATTAACTCGTTTTGGCCAGCTTTGCAGGTCTTGCTGCTCAGAATGAAATATAGCATTATATTTCCTGACATGTTACCTTGCGTTGTTTATAAAAGCCATGTGAAAGTCTCATCACCCTACCCACCTGCAATACGGGACTATTTCTTACTGTTCTTTTAATGAACCCTTTTGTAAAGACACTAGGAAGGGCTTGGGTGGGTGTGTGGGATGGGGAGAGGGGTTGGAGAAGGAGAGTGAGCTGCAGTTTCAGTGGTGGCCAAAAAGAGTTAAACTCTAGCTGGTGCTCCTTTCCAGCTCCTCCCTGACTAACTCTTACATGGATGATAGCAAACTGTCCCGTAAAATAGCACTGTTACAGCAGGGGTGTTGAACTCCATTCCACAAAGGGCTATATCTGTGCCAGTGTTTAGGTTGGACTAAAAATGGAGAAACGTGTTCTACTTGATTAAAAAAAACAGACAAGTTGGCCAGTCTAGCTATAGTTATTTAGTTATTTTTCTTGGTGGATGGTGCTGAATATTTGCATGCCACTGCAATGGCATCAATAGGGCACAATATATTTACTTTATTAAGTATACAAATATGTGTGTGTGTGTGTGTGTGTGTGTGTGTGTGTGTGTGTGTGTGTGTGTGTGTGTGTGTGTGTGTGTGTGTGTGTGTGTGTGTGTGTGTGTGTGTGTGTGTGTGTGTGTGTGTGTGTGTGTGTGTGTGTGTGTTCTTTATAGAGTCGCATGTTAATTCAGGGTAATTTATGTCTACGTTTAGTTGTAGTCCATATGCGAAATGTACTTGGGCAGCTGAGTCTCTTGTCTGGGATTCAGGGTTAGTTTTCTTTGTCCTATTTAGTGCCAATCCTATCTCCATCATGCCAATCATTATGCATGGAAGGAGAACATTTATGGAATTTCAGAACCATGCAAAAGGCAACCAACTTTATTAACTTATTTTTTATTTTTTATTTATTTATTTATTTATTTGTTGTATTTATAAAGTGCCAACATATTATGCAGCGCTGAACTTTCCAAGTTTGACCTGGCCAGTGGCCAGTAGATTTCTGTATGCTGAAAACGTGTTCTTACTTATATTAATGGTTTGCGTGCCATTATTTTCTCATTCTGACCCCATTCTTCAGCATTGTGTTCTAAAAATGAAAACTGCATGAACAATGTTGTTTTTCTTTGTTTGGGTCAAGAAATTTTAGCTAAAAATTGTTACTGTGTGAAAGATTATTGACTCACCAAGCCTTCAATTTCCAGTGAATAGAACTCCCTCCCTGCAGCTTTGGGAACATGTTGTGCATGCATTCTATTTTAGAGCAAACTGTAATTTAAAGCCGAGACAGTTAGATGCCCCACTGAACTTTGTTTAAGCCTGAAATAAAGGGAAAAAGCTAAAAGCCAGAATGAAGTGGCTATGTTTTCCTAAAATGCTTACCTCCATCATTTCAAGTGAGCATTCTGGAAAACTGGCATTACAATACACAGGATTGCTATTTTTATTATTATTGTTGATGTTTAAACCCTTTAGCTGTTGATTGCACTTCATGTGTTTCCTACTTTGCGTTGTAATTAGACATTTTTATTTCTGAATCGCTGAACATGAAGGAACTTTACATCCTTCTAATAAAGACACATATGCTAAACGACAGTGGTATGTAGTGACTTCCATACATTGGATAGATCAATGACTAATAATTATTTTGAAGTAATGTCCATCATATACCTCACATATAATATAAATCTGGAAGCGATACATGCATCAAGTAAGGCAGAGTCTTAAAAAAGAAAACTAGTTATTGTCTATTAATGAATATGGATGAATTTTCTCTTTCTTCCCTTCAAGATCATATAGGACTGAGAGTATAAATTTAAATATATCAGCATATTTAACCCAGTGGACAAAAGTTCATGATGACTGTGCAGTTGAGCCATACAAGTTTGATTACAGTTTATGGGATTGCCCATACACACATTATGTAGATCCATTACCATTTACAGTGTGCGCATTTGCTTCTTTTCTGCAGCCCTATTTTAGCTGTTAGCTTGGCAAAGCAATCAGTCAAATGATTATTTGCACCTATTGTCACTGTCAAATTGCATGAGGAGCGAGTAGTGGATGCCTACCCTAGAACAACTATCCATCAATACAGGAGACTTTACTCTTTTTCCTGATTGTCAGCATGCAGAGGTAGTAATGTTCACTGGTGTTAAAGATGGGCTGTCAGCCGTACTATACCCTGCAACTTCCTTTGTGCGGCAGATGTAACAAATAAGAGCCAGGGAAACTGGGATATGATCTTTTATGGAGAATGAAAGTAAGAGTGATTTTTAACTTTTGGATTGCCTGATTAGCATCCTTATTACTTGTTTATCAGACAAAAATAAATAATTGATTTTATGCTTGACAGTTACACTTTAAAGAGGCAGTACAGCAAAACGTTGGCTACTGGGATAACCTCTTAGCATGTTTCTAATAGTAAGAGACACACATGTTAGGTAGTTTATCTGGTTACAAATGCTGGCAGGATAGGATAATTTATAGTACCTCTTAAAGATGCTAAGAGGTTATCCCAGTAGCCAAAACTTTGCTGTTCTGCCCCTTTAAGAGAAATTGGTCAACATTGTTAGCACAGGATTTTGTGTACAGTGAGGAAATATATACAGTAATAGTTGGCATCTGTTCAGCTCTGAGATTAAATTACAAAGTAGTGTTCCTATACTATCAAATTGCCATTATAAAATTACAAGATATTGCTTTTTTATATTTAACAATATTTTACACAAGAATACCATGTGAAATGTCCTGCCTAAAAGGCTGACAATCAAGTGAAGAACAAATTGCAATTGTACCAGGTCTTCCTGACCAATTCTTTGTAATCACAGGGGTAAGTCAAAACTCTGCCTATCTCTGGAAAAATGCATCCCTGTATAAAGATACTGATCAGTGCTAAACACCACCAGTGTGGCAGAGGGATGGGTAGCAGCCTAATCACTATGGTCCTATTAATGGTCACTGAGTTACATCAAAATATGCATAAGAATATGCATAAGCAATTGAAAATGGAAGTTTGAATTTGATTGGCTGTTCAAGTGACTCTATACATTTGTATGGAGGATTCCTACTGATGAGTGGGGGATTTAGGCTATTTAGTGCTCTATTTCGGATAGATTTCACTAAATGTTTTTCATCCCATGACCTCAACCCTTTTCGATTTCCTAACTAGTTCCTGAAAAACGGACGTTTTGAAACATCCTGTTTTTGCACTATTGAGTGCTAAAAGGATGTACACCATGGGTGTCGCAGGGAGTTAGGCAGTACGTGTGCGGGTGTGGCCCTTTCCACCACAAATGGGCAGGCAGGAAATGATTAAAGTGAAAGAACAATTAAACTTTTTGGGGCAAAGTGTAGGCATTATACAGTATCTCACAAAAGTGAGTACACCTCTCACATTTTTGTAAATATTTTATTATAGCTTTTCATGGGACAGCACTTAAGATATGACACTTTGATGCAATGTAAAGTAGTGCGTGTACAGCTTGCATAACTGTAAATGTGCTATCTTATCAAAATAACTCAACACACAACAATTACTGTCTAAATTGCTGCCAACAAAAGTGAATACATCCCGTGTGAACAATGACAAAAGTTCCCCTTGTTAGTGTTGCAAGTCCTCAGGTGTGAATGAGGAACAGGTGTGTTACATTTGGTTTTATTACTCTGACACACTCTCATACTGGTTGCTGGTAGCTCAGTATGGCAGAGAACTAAAAAAAAAAAAATAGCATAGGCTATAAAAAGATTCCCAACACCCTGGAACTGAGCTGTAGCAGAATGGTCAAGACCATACAGCGGTTTAACAGGACAGGTTCCACTCAGAACAGCTCTTGTCATGGTTGACTAAAGAACTTGAGTGCATGTGCTCATCGTCATATCCAGTGGTTGTCTTTTGCAAATAGAAGCGTGCTGGCAGCATTGCTGCAGAGGTTGAAGGGTGGAAACTCAGCCTGTCAGTGCTCAGACCGTATGCTACACACTACATCAAGTTAGTAAGGGGTACAAAAACAAGTGTGTCCTGCTTACAATCAAGCATGGTGTTTGGAATGTCATGCTTTGGGGCTGCATGAGTGTTGTGATCACTGGAGGGGCTACAGTTCATTGAGTAAACCATGAATGCCAAACTGTGACACACTACTGAAGCACAGCATGTTCCTCTCCCTTTGGAAACTGGGCTATAGGGCACTTCCCCAACATAACGACCACAAGCATACTTCCAAGAGGACTACTGCCATGCTGAAGAAACTGAGGGTAAAGGTGCTGGACGGGCAAGCATGTCTCCAGACTTCAACACTATTGAGCATATGTGGGGCATCCTCAAATAGAAGGAGGAGGGGCGCAAGGTTTATAACTAGAAATGGCCCGAAACGGTTTGACTGCGAACTTATTTGCGCGAACTTCGGTGGTTCGCGTTCGCGGTGAACCGCGAACTATATGCGAGTTCGACCCGCCCCTATACCTCATCATTAGGGTCAACTTTGACCCTCTACATCACAGTCAGCAGACACAGGGTAGCCAATCAGGCTACACTCCCTCCTGGAGCCCGCCCTTATAAAAGGCAGGCAGTGTCAGCCTTTTCACTCACTTGTGTGGCTGCAGTAATTAGAGAATGGAGAGAACCTGATGTAGACATAGGGAAAGCTTAGTTAGGCTCTTGTTAGACTTGTTAGCTTGCTCCTTGCTGATACTTATTGCTAAAAATCACCCCTCAACAGCTCTTTTGAGAGCTAATGTTGTTCTTGTGATCTATTTTTTTGTTGTTGTGTGTGTCCCACAGACACTTGTGTTGCATATACAGCCCTGTCAGTCAGTCGCAGCTGGCCCTTAGCCCCTTGATAATTCCTACTGTGCCACTGCCAGGCCCAGCACATTCAGTGACTACATGTGTGCGCGACAGCTGCACATTTGTAATACCAATCACTGCATATCTACCTGTTCAGTGCACCTATCTACGTGAGCGCACACAGTATTATATAGCACCAGTCACTGCACCTGTTCACGGTACCTGTGTGTGTGACACCTGCACATTTGTAATACCATTCACTGCATACCTACCTGTTCAGTGCACCTACCTACGAGAGCGCATGCAGTGTTATATACCACCAGTCACTGCACCTGTTCACGGTACCTGTGTTCCTTATGTTTAACTGCCTGCTAGAACAGGAGAAAGCCGTCAACCAGTATCTCTACAAGTACAGTAGAAGGGCATGCTCTGGGGAGATGGGGATGTTCTTGCCGAAGTACTGGACACTCATGCGAAATGCCTGCAGGCTCATGCGGCCATTTGAAGAGGTGACAAACATGGTTAGGGATGGTCGGAAATGCCAATTTCTGATTCCGCGGTAAATCTGCATTCCGCCATTGCCAAATACCTATTCCGCTTTCCGGTACCAATTTCCGCATTCCAATGCGGAATTTTCGCCGGAAATCGTGGAAATTCCACCCGACTTTAACATCGATTTTCTCAAAAACTATAAGGTCTTTTTGAAAAAAAAAATTTTGCATCTTGTTCAGAAGATTCTGTTTAATAAACCCTGAAAATTTGGTGTTTCTAGGACTAACGGGGGCTTTGCTATTAACCACTAAAGTCGGCGGATTTTTACTGTAATATAAATGCAGAAAATAGGCAGATGCAGATTTTCTGCATTTTACTTTACAGTAAAAATCCGCCGACTTTAGCGGTTAATAGCAAAGCTCCCGTAAGTCCTAGAAACACCAAATTTGCAGGGTTTATTAAACAGAATCTTCTGAACACGATACCAAAAAAAGTTTTCAAGACCTAATAGTTTTTGAGAAAATCGATGTTAAAGTCGGACGGAATTTCCGCGATTTCCGGCGGAAATCCGCCTAACACTCTTTACATTACCGATTTCCTCATTCCGATGCGGAAATGCCAATTCCGATCGGAATTTCGGAAATTGCATTTCCGCAGAATCCGAATGAGCATCCCTAAACATGGTGAGTCGCAGTGAAGGCGCCATAAGCGACTTGATCCCATATGTTTTCTTCCTGGAGCGTGCCATGCGTAGAGTGGTGGATCAAGCTGTGGAGTGTGAACAGGAACAGTTACAGGAACAGGAGGGTTGTGGGATCAATTCTCAGAACCAGATGTTTCCTTAACACCTGCAGCAGCACAGAGGAGGGGGGAGGAGGAGGAAGAGTCGTGTGGGGAAGAGGAGTCAGACGATGAGGAAGGTGTTTTTTTTTTGGGCGGAGGAGGAGGCGGAAGAACAACTGCAGCAGGTGTCGCAGGGGGCTTGTGCTGCTTAACTTTCCCGGGGTATTGTTCGTGGCTGGGGGGAGGAGGAGAACTTACCTGACATCACTGAGGAAGAGCAAGAGGAGATGGATAGTACATCTGCATCCAAATTTGTGCAGATGGCATCTTTCATGCTGTCCAGCCTGTTGAGGGACCCCTGTATAAAAAAACTCAAGGGGAATGAGCTGTGCTGGGTGGCCATGCTACTAGACCCTCGGTATAAGCACAAAGTGGCAGAGATGTTTCCAAATAACCAGAAGGCAGAAAGGATGCAGCACTTGCAGAACAAGCTGGCAAGTATGCTTTACAGTGCGCTTAAGGATGATGTCACTGCACAACGGAATAAAGATACCACTGCCAGTAATCCTTCTCAGATGCCCATGCAGGCAAGGACAGAACGTTCTAGCGATTTCATGGTGATGTCGGACATGCGGACATTCTTTAGTCCAATGCCTCGCATTAGCCCTTCTGGATCCACCCTCCACCAACGCCTCGACCGGCAGGTAGCCGACTACCTGGCCTTAAGTGTGGATGTAGACACTGTGAGCAGCGATGAACCCTTGGACTGGGTGCGCAGGCTTGACCTGTGGCCAGAGCTGTCAGATTTTATCATCCAACTTCTGTCTTGCCTGGCATCAAGCGTCCTGTCAGAAAGTACCTTCAGCGCAGCTGGAGGAATTGTCACTGAGAAGAGAAGTTGCCTAGGTCACAAAAGTGTTCAGTACCTCACCTTTATCAAAATGAATGAGGCATGGATCCCGGAGGGCTACTGCCCGCCTGAAGACTAAGTCAGTCCCCACACACAGCATCTCTGCCTGCACGCCGTGTGACTGCCTGCCCCAAGACTAAGTCGCTCCCCACACAGCATCTCTGCCTGCAGGCCGCTTGACTGCCTTCTCCGCCACCACCAACAGGGTCCAGGACTCCAGGCGGATTCCTGAATTTTTAAGGCCGCTGCTAGCAGCGGCCGCTATAATAATTTTTGGTGCGTGTGCATGCCTGCCTAATTTTTCTGGCTGCACTGCAGCTTCAAAAACAAAACAAAAGGCATGTACATCTATCAATTCCACTTCGTGATCATTACTTTGCCGCAGTGAAAGGGCTTGCGTATCACTATGAAGCAATGACCGCTGGCTATATGAGTGTCTAGGGGGGTGACACACCAAAGATAATAAGGTCGTTGCTTCATTGTGGACAGACCAAATTCCATCAGCTGGACAGTCACTGTTGTTCTGTCATTGAGCTATCTCAGCCCGGCGACCATATGGGCTTGAAAACCACTATCGCCTGCACTCTGGCCATGGTGCGCACCAGTCCAGCACGGCCTTCACTACACAAACAGCTGTTTGCGGTGCGTTACACAGTGAGTTTGGTGTGTCAGTGTGAAGCAGTACACTAATTACACTACCTGATTGATGTATACACATGCAAGATGTTTTAAAGCACTTTAGGCCTCCAATTTAGCATGCAATGTGATTTCTGCCCTTAAAACGCTGCTGTGCGTCAAATCCAGATTTTTCCCCCAGGACATTTGGCGTGTATCCCACTCCGCCATACAAAAACTCAGGTGTTAGACCCCTTGAAACAACTTTTCCATCACTTTTGTGGCCAGCATAAATGTTTCTAGTTTTCAAAGTTCGCCTCCCCATTGAAGTCTATTGCGGTTTGCGAAAGTTTGCGCGAACCGAACTTTTGCAGAAGTTCACGTTTGAGGTTCGCGAACCAAAAATCTGAGGTTCGAGCCATCTCTATTTATAACATCCACCATCGTTGTGATGTTGTCGTAGAGGAGTGGAAGAGGATTCCAGTGGAAGCTCTGTGAAGCCATCCACCATAAAATATTTACAAAATGTAAGAGGTGTTCTCACTTTTTTTAGATAATGTATATGTTTTTTATGTCACAAAACTTGTGGTAGTAATAGTATTTGTAAAAACCTTAACCGTCAGTAAATACTTAAAGAGAACCCGAGGTGGATTTGAAGAATATTATCTGCATACAGAGGATGGATCTGCCTATACAGCCCAGCCTCTGTTGCTATCCCAAACCCCCCTAAGACCCCCCTGCACTCTGCAATCCCTCATAAATCACAGCCACGCTGCTGACAAACAGCTTGTCAGAGCTGGCTGTGTTTATCTTTATAGTGTCAGTCTGCTGCTCTCCCCGCCTCCTGCAGAACTCCAGTCCCCGCCTGCATCCCTCCCTCCCTGCTGATTGGAGGGAAGGGACGGGGGCAGGGACCGGAGCTGTGCAGGAGGCGGGGGAGCAGCTGAGACTGACACTACAGATGTAAACACAGCCTCACAGCACAGCTGTGATTTATGAGGGATTGCAGAGTGCAGGGGGACCTTAGTGGGGTTTGGGATAGCAACAGAGGCTGGGCTGCATAGGCAGATCCAGCCTCACTATGCAGATCACATTCTTTAAACACACCTCGGGTTCTCTTTAAAGAGACACTAACTATGAAAACTTACCCTGGGGAGTGCTCGCCTCGGGATGGGCAAGCCTCAGGATCCTAATGAGGCTTCCCCCGTCCTCCTCTGTCCCAGAAGGATTTTACTGCAGCCCTTTAAAGCCGGCCTGACAAATCCGTCAGCCTGTTTAATATTTACCTTTCCAGGCTCCAGCGGGGGCGCTGTTTCGACTTTCGGCTCCGAAGTAGACGGAAATACCCGATCTCAGTCGGGTCCGTTCTACTGCACAGGCGCCTGAGACTTGCCTGCGCAGTAGAACGAACCCGACTGAGATCGGGTATTTCCGCCTACTTCGGAGCGCAGCACCGCTACTGCGCCTGCGCTGGAGCCGGGAAGGTAAATATTTACATCACCGACTTTCGGAGGGGCACAATGGAACCCCCGTGGGACGCAGGAGGACGGGGGAATCCTCGATAGGATCCGGAGGCTTCCCCCTCCCGAGGTTTCTCAGTACAGGTTTTCTTTAAGTAATATTAAGATTTCTTTATTTTATTGTGCTGCAGTTCACCTAGCACTGTTCCTGTGAGGTTATATGATATGCATCATTGTTTTTCTGTTGAGTTTGTTTGTTTGCCATATATTTTCATAATTGTGGAACACAAGTGATAAATTCTGCAGCCATTTACTCTTATACATGCCCGACAGTAAAACATAATGTTACAGTTGAGCCTAGGCTTTAGACTCGGTCTTTAAAATATTTTCAAATCACACAAAAGGGATCTATACCCTTGGGGATTAGGGGAAAATGAGCTATTACATCAAGCCTTACCCTCTCTAACACTACACAGGCGCTTCAAATTTGCCTTCTACCAGCTACTGCTGAGATTATATTATGTTAACTTTGTCGTGCAATTTTGATGAGATAAAAGGAGTGTGTCCTAGTTGGAAGTATGGTGTGAATCCACAGGGTATGAAGCAGACTGTGGAAAATGGAATATTTTCAACAGCTTTATTTCATTTCAGGATACATACAAGAAGCAGAAACATTATAGGAAAAGATTTTAACACATCAGTAGAATTTTCAGCTTCTTTCTTTCTTTCTTTCTTTCTTTCTTTCTTTCTTCATTTTAGGCTCAAACTGTTTACTATGATGTATGGGTATTAAAGGAGCTGTACATAAAGAATATTAGCAATTTAAACTGTTAGTTTGCATTTTTAACAAAAAATGCTTTCATACTATTTATAAAAATGTGATGACGCACATTGTTAGTACTGTATAGCATCTTCTTGCAAGAATATCTTTCCCACATTTAAGGTGGGAAAGGCTATTCATGTATATGGGGCCAGAGAGACGCTTGTGACTGGTTGCACCCACAAGCATTCCCCATTCAGGGAGTGGAACCTTGGTCAACCTCTTGTTGCCAGGCATGGTTGATGCTTTTGCAGAGAAGACCATCTTTGCTCCTGCTCTCTCATTGGTCAACTTGATTTCCATCACCCTGTGACTGAGATTGGCAGTCTGGGGTACAGCAGCTTGTGAGAGAGCATTCATTTGCATAACAACTGTGCTCTGCTTTACAAAAACACTTCACTCCTTTATAAGTAGGCCAATGTTTCCTTTGGGAAGCAGCTACAATATATGTGTGATGCTGGACTAGATATAAAGCAGCAATGGATCAATGGATTAAAAGCCCCTGCCCCCCCAACATCTGTTAACATATAGATATATTTAGATTGTATAAAGATATATTTGATACACAGTTTACTTAAGACCGTTTGTTATTACAGCAAAAATGGAAGAAATGGCATTTGTCTGTCGCTATGGGTAGGGGAGCAGGGACGAAAGTGTGACACCCAATTGAGTGGCTTCTGGTGGGTGGGGTATAGAGAGTTAAGTTGGCCACTAACAATACTATTTGCTGAATGATCATTGACAAATGATTCTTTGTATGAACGATCAGAAATGATCGTTTGGGACCACTAATGGAAAACTAACCAATCCGATCAGATTAATGAAATTGATTTGATTTTTAGATCAATCCCATCAATCTGATTGACTGGTTAGGAGATTATCTTTCTATTAGTAAATTATCGTTTGGCAAATTGTACCGTTAATGGACCTCTTTACAATCAGCTCAGGGGTCACGGTCATTTAACAATAAACATTCCAGACCTTTAAAGTGAGGTTGAATTCCAATAGTAAAATTTAAGAACCTATTCTTGGATATATAAAATATTATTTCAAATCATTCTAAGTGGTTAAAAATGTTTATTCTGTCTGATAAGACTAACACAAGCTTGCACTGCACTTGTAACCAGCAATATTTATGTATTTATTGTATTTATAAAGCGCCAACATATTACGCAGTGCTGGACAATGGTTAAGGTTTCAGACAATATTTAGGGGTGACATACAGCAATAAGACAATACAGGAATACATGCAAACCAGATCACGCAGCACAGTATGAGTACAGGAAATGCTTAGACACTCAGATCCATTGGATGGGTGTACGTTGATGGAGGTGCGTGATCAGGTAGGAGATACAAGGAGTAGGACCCTCTCGAAGGCTTACAATTTAGAGGGAGAGGTAGGGACATGAAAAGTAGGAGACCAGAGTTCAGCTGTGAGTTTAGAGCACTAGTGAGGGGGATTAAAGAGAACCCGAGGTGTGTTTAAAGAATGTTATCTGCATACAGAGGCTGGATCTGCCTATACAGCCCAGCCTCTGTTGCTATCCCAAACCCCACCTGCACTCTGCAATCCCTCATAAATCACAGCTGTGCTGTGAGGCTGTGTTTACATCTGTAGTGTCAGTCTCAGCTGCTCCCCCGCCTCCTGCATAGCTCCGGTCCCTGCCCCCGTCCCTTCCCTCCAATCAGCAGGGAGGGAAGGGATGCAGGCAGGGACTGGAGTTCTGCAGGAGGCGGGGAGAGCAGCAGACTGACACTATAGAGATAAAGGGAGCAGCTCAGAAGTTGTGCACACACAGCGCAGCGCCTCTGTCTGCTGCGCTGTGTGTGCACAACTTCTGAGCTGCTCCCGGTTTTTGTATTTTGCCTGAGGAAGCGGGCTTGAGACCCGCGAAACGCGTTGCAATTGTTATTCTGGAGTACAGATTAAATTTTATCTACACTTTCTACAGTGGTTGTGTTTTTGGTTCCGAGGGAGGTAAGTCCACCCTTACCCCCCGGATTTTATTGGTGTTTTAAGATTTGTCATATTTTATTCTGCTGGCGCCTCTGTAAATCTTTGCATACGATTATCCACCTGGTGGATGGGTGCGAACACCCTTTCTTTTCTACCACAGAGAGCGACTTCTTAGCCTGAGTGGGGACAGGCCTAATATCCCCATCCGCACTATAAGTGGTTGCCTGATACCCGGCAACCCACGTTTGTGAGTATATCTCTGACTACTTATTACATATTGATTCAATTATCCCAGTAATACACTATTGGGGGCTCCCGGTTTTTGTTTTTGTTTTTACTCTACTATAGAGATAAACACAGCCAGCTCTGACAAGCTGTTTGTCAGCAGCGTGGCTGTGATTTATGAGGGATTGCAGAGTGCAGGGGGACCTTAGGGGGGTTTGGGATAGCAACAGAGGCTGGGCTGTATAGGCAGATCCAGCCTCTGTATGCAGATAATATTCTTCAAACCCACCTCGGGTTCTCTTTAAGCCAGGGTGAAAAGGTGCGTTTTTAAGGCCTTCTAAAAAAGATGTTGAAGAACGGTGCAACCCTAATGGGGGGAGGTAGGGAGTTTCATAGTGCTGGAGCAGCTCTTGAGAAGAAAAAATATATCTTGCTGTACATGCACCGCTAAACTACCTGAGGGTCAATCCAGTCAGGGTTGCGTTGCACCTCCGGCGGGAAGTGTCTGCAACCATGCCAGGACACACACACACACACACACACACACACACACACACACACACACACACACACACACACACACACACACACACACACACACACACACACACACACACACACACACACACACACACACACACACACACACACATGCTCATTTTAACATATATTATTCTCCTCTGTATTCCATTAAGAATATTTTTTGTAGGTTAAGCAGTATTTATTTCTTTTTCACACTTACCTTACTTATTGACATATCAACAGCATGCAGGTCTTCATGCAACAGTTTGCTTTCATATAACCACTTTTCAAAAGATATATATTTTATTAAGTTTCAAAGGTACCTCTGTACGACCACAGTCATATAATACATGTACTATGACAGAATAGTGAACCTGCTCTGTTTATTTTATTATTGGTAAGTTTAGGAGTAACTACGGTAGTTAAGATTTGCATTTAGATGCTTTGAAACCATAACCTGCTGAATGCTACTTAATGATATCCATAAATATAGGTGCCCATTAACAGTACAATTTTTAATGAGTAATCGTATTTTTGATCAGATCATTTAGATTGCATTTTATGAAAACTGAGAAGCTGGTAAAACCAATCGATTCTGAAAGAAATGGTAATTTGTTGAGGCAGTTTTCTTTCATCTATATGATTGTAACTGGTTTAGATATGATATGCAAGTGTGATTCGTTAATGCTGTGGATTAATTAAATAAAATCTTTTCTATTGTCTTGAATGATCTTATCAAAAATAAGAACGAAAAAGATCGAAAAAATTCCCCATTAATGGACACCTTTAGTTATCTTTTTCAATTTCTTCTATATTTGATAGACAATTGTACCGCTAGCCCTCATGTTACATATGTAGCACTTTTCTGGGATCAAATGTTCTTGTTTTGGTCTTAACAGGTAAAAATCTAGGTTTGAAGATTTAAGTGTCTCACAGTTATCTACTGCTGCGCTTGATTGTTCAGCTCTCATGCAGAGTAATGATGATATATTAAACTTCTTATTAGTGTTGCCGTGTTCAAAATATTTGAATTTGGAACCACGTTCCAAATTCTTCTAATCAGAACCTAAATCGTCATTCCTCGTCATAACTCACTCTTGTTGCCCCCTCTGGCCCTGCGCTTCACATTCATTTTTAGCTCTCAATGTTGTGCAGAAAGAAGTATGTGAGAGCTGAAACGAGATGTGGAGAGTAGAGGAGGTGACAAGGGTGAGTTAACACCCCCTGCCACTGTGTGCATGTATGAAGACCCGGGTTCTGATCTGATAAATTTGGAAAGAGCTGTCAAATTCAAATATTCTGAAAACGTCAACACTCCTTATTTGTTCCGCTGTCAGAATTTTTTTGTGCTGTACACACAACTTTCTTACACT
Source organism: Hyperolius riggenbachi (assembly GCF_040937935.1). Taxonomy (NCBI): domain Eukaryota; kingdom Metazoa; phylum Chordata; class Amphibia; order Anura; family Hyperoliidae; genus Hyperolius; species Hyperolius riggenbachi. Next base: position 336,774,651 of record NC_090649.1, on the reverse strand, counting down.
CTATTTATCCGGGAAAGTTATGCAGCAGTCTGATTTTACCGATTGCTGGAAAAACAGGATTTAAAGTACGGTAAACCTGAGACAGGGAACACATTTGTCTTTCAGTTTTCTGTGCACGTTTTTCTGCACACCAAGTGTGTTTCTATGCAGAAAAAAAAGCACACGTTTTTAAACAGCAGCTAATGTAATTGATACAGAAAACTGACAAAATGTGCAGAATCATGATGCAGAATGTCAGGTTTTTTTCTGCGTGTGAAAAACACATTAAGTGTGAACTAGCCCATTGATTAACATGAGTTCTCAGTTCTTCTGTGCAGAAAACGCGTACGAAAAGTGTGTTCCCTGCTTGAAACGAAGCCTCCTCCAGGTTTATTGCTCCTTTGCCCTCCTGCTCCACCACCTGGAAGGGAGCACAGGCACATTCTGAGTAGTGCTATGTTTACTAATGTCGATGTTATTATTTTAAATGTCACTTCAGGTACACTTTAAACAGTACACTTTAAACAATGAAACAAGTCTGAATTAAAAAAACAAAAACAAAAAAACTAACTTACTTAATGCTGGCTGCAGACGAAAGAAAATCTGATTTTGTGCTACGGACTAACCAAACTGAACTCAATCTTATTACGAGACTCTGTTAAGATTGCCCAAGGATAACATAATCATATTTCTGCATAGTGAGTAGCTCAAGTCTTGTGTGGCCATGAAACATTTTTGCTGCAGACTAAAAACAAGAAAAAATAAATACATAAAAGTCACGTCGTTCATAATATGATTGTACCACTTTTCTGCTAGTGTGTTAGCCCTCCACAGCTTGAGCATAAAACATACTCAATCAATACTTTGAAGGCTTATTTTAGAGTCTAGACAGTGGTGATATAATCAGAAGAAGTGTTCATAAGATTAGGGGGATGCCTGCAAATGAGTCACACACTGAGTAGATATTGAAGCTGAACTGGCTGCTTACTGTGCCATTGAAATGACAGGAGTTACTGCAAGTCAGCATTTCAGTGCTTGTGATTCATATTTACCTTTGCTATATCAGATAAAAAAAAAGAAAAGAAAAAAACTCTTGATTTTATTTAAAAGAAATGTTATCAATAGGCATTCTTACAAATTAATTTTTGAAATCCTCATGCTTGTTTGCTGCCTTCTCCCCCACTTCAGATAAAAACGTTAGCAGTGCTAAACTATTTCTATGTGTAGTATAACATGTAGCAACTGATCAGAGTCCCTGCTGCTGAAATATAGTTGTTTTCTAAAGATAAATACACAGAGGGCGACATCACAATCGGGACAGTAGAAGTGTTGGGCTTTTTTCCCTTTGCTATCAGTCTTAGGCGGCAGGCAGAGAGTAGTCAATATATAGGCAGAGGTTGGTTCAGGCAGCAGGCAGAGAGTAGTCAAAATCCAGGCAGAGGTCGGTGCAGGCAGCAGGCAGAGAGAAGTCTAAATCCAGGCAGAGGTCAGTGCAGGCGGCAGAAAGAGAGTAGTCAATATGCAGGTAGCAGGGAGAGAGTAGTCAAAATCCAGGCCGAGGTCAGTACAAGTGGCAGGCAGAGAGTAGTCAAAATCCAGGCATAAATCGGTAACAGTAGGCAGATCAGCAGAAGCACTTAGCTCAGAAGCAGTTGGGTACCAAATGGCTATATTGTTAACATCCTGTGCTTTCAAATGAGCTTATCTGCCATCTCTGCAATAGCAGTCACGTGACACAGGAGAGTCAAATAAGGAGGAATTAGACAGGCTAAACTCTCTATATACATACAAACTGTTTTTCTCTATGTTTTCCTTCTTTTCTGTGCAAGGGATCTGGTCAAGAGGGGGGATTAGGCAGGCTACACTCTCTACATAAAAAGTAAAAAAAGAAAACAAAAGCGCTCCTATAGTGCATTAACTTCATTTAATGTTCGCCGCAAATAAAATATTGCACTTACATAAAAGTGCGCATGTAAGAGACCGCCCACGATCTATCCTCCTTCCCATGGTCTGGCCAGGACCTGGGATTGCTGCATAACTTTCTGCAATGCAGTAGAGCGGGAGGTGAGGGGGTCGTCTACTCGGCGAGCTTGATGCCTCTCTACGTCACTACCAGTTTCGGCGTATACCACGCCTTCCTAAGGTGACATCCAGAGGAGGAGACATTGTTTAAGTAGCCTCAGCTTACGCCGTGACCAGGTGTAAGTACTGTATATCACCAGGGTATATATGATGGATTATAATAAAGAAATATAAATAACTTTATGAATGGGACTAAAAACTTAAAGGAGAACTGTAGAGAAAGGTGTATGGAGGCTGCCATATTTATTTCCATTTAAGCAATACCAGTTCTCTGGCTATCCTCTGCCTCTAATACTTTCAGCCATAGACACTGAACAAGCATGCAGCAGATCAGGTTTTTCTGACAATTTTGACAGATATGACAAGATTAGCTGCATGCTTGTTTCTGGTGTGATTCAGACACTACTGCAGCCAAATAGATCAGCAGGGCTGCCAGGCAACTGGTATTGCTTAAATGGAAATAAATATTGCAGCCTCCATATACCTCTCACTATAGTTCTCCTTTAAAAATGAGCATAAAATTAGCTAATTTTCAGGCAAAGGTGACATCAGCGTAGAGATTGATGATATGGATAGGTTGTTGAATTTATGCAATTTTGCATAATCTGTACGTTTAAACCATGCGTATTTGCGCATAATCTGCATGCCCCGCAGCCAATAATATTCAGCACCTCCCTGTTCTAATTCAATTTATTTTACCAATTTTAACATACCTTTGAGTGTTATGGAATAACAATATTTGTTTTGTAATTGTCTTTAAATAATGTAAACAGCGGTGTATGCCTGCCGCCCATATCTATATGCAAGTCCAGCTATCAGCTTCTAACTACGGCGATTCACCCCGCCCACAGGCTCAGTCAATTGGTTACTGAAGCCGGCTTACTTAAACAATGCCTCTCCCTCTTGATGTCACCTGAGGAAGGCGTGGTATACGCCGAAACCAGTAGTGACGTAGAGAGGCATCAAGCAAGATGAGTAGATGCCCCCCCCCCCCCCCCCTCATCTCCTGCTCTACCAGACCGTGGGAAGGAGGATAGACTGCGGGCGGCCTTTTACATGCTCTGTAACTATAACCTTTATGTAAGTGCAACGTTTTATTTGCAGCGAACATAAAAGAAGTTAAAGCTCTATAGGACTGCTTTTGTTTTCTCTTTTTACTTTCTATAGTGCCTGATACCACCCAGCTGAAGAGCAGCACCTTAGTGTATTTGTCAAAAGGAATACTCCCAAAATGGATATCAAGCAACTGCTGTCTTTTAGCAGTGCAGGATAAAAAAAAACTTGTCCTTTTGTGTTGTACACTCTCTACATACAGACAGCATTGCTCTATGTTCAGCAGATTGTGTCCAGATGGGGAAGTAGGCAGGCTAAACTCACTACATGCATACAGCCTGCATTTTCCAAATTTCCTTTTGCGCCCCGCTCCCGATAACGCCCCGTTCCCGAATTTTGCGCCCCGCTCCCGATAACGTCACGCCGCTCGTGTACCGCCCCACCGCCACTGATTGGCCACTGGGATCCAGAAAGGAGAGAGAAACTGGGGATCCTTGTGGTCGGCAGGAGAGCCCTGGTGTCCCACTGGACAGCGCCGATGGCATATGGGACCCAGGTAAGCAGCAGGAGCTGCTAATTTACCGCTCCCAGCTACTAATTCTGAGCTACGCTCAGGATTACCGCCACCAGGTTAAAGACACAGAAGCAACCAGCCACAGTCCCTCTGAAAGCAGAATTGCCCTTTAATTACCTAAAGTAATCATAAAATGAAGTGGGCAGCTTTAGGATAATCCAGTAGCTTCCCACATTTTCATACACCATTCTATTCTAGTGCTAGGTCCCTCTAAACATATTTGACCCAGGGGTCAAATATGTTTCTTCAGTATGTGAGCCATGGACGAGTAGTGCACATGCATGATCTTACACATTTTTGTTGTGTGCTTAATCATGCAAAGGTTATTATTATTAAAACCTAATATTTGGAATATACAGTGTTAATATAATGTATTCACTTTTTTGTCTGAAATATGTTTCTGGGTTATTTAAAGGGATACTGTAGGAGGGTCGGGGGAAAATGAGTTGAACTTACCCGGGGCTTCTAATGGTCCCCTGCAGACATCCTGTGCCCGCGCAGCCACTCACCAATGCTCCGCCCCTGCCTCTGGTTCACCTCTGGAATTTCAGACTTTAAAGTCTGAAAACCACTGTGCCTGCGTTGCCGAGTCCTCGTTCCCGCTGATGTCACCAGGAGCGTACTGCGCAGGCCCAGTATGGTCTGTGCCTGCGCTGTACGCTCCTGGTGACATCAGCGGGAACGAGAACACGGCAACGCAGGAGCAGTGGTTTTCAGACTTTAAAGTCTGAAATTCCAGAAGTGAACCAGAGGCGGGGCCGGAGCATCGGTGAGTGGCTGTGCGGGTGCAAGACTTCTGCGGGGGACCATTAGAAGCCCCAGGTAAGTTCAACTCATTTTCCCCTGACCCCCCCCCCCCCCCCCCTACAGTATCCCTTTAATGTTAGTGTGAATTACATGTAAAAACATAATTTTCCTTTTCAGATCCAGACTTTGCAATCAAATTGCAGTCCGTAACCTCTTCTTCTGAGTGTCCTAGAGGATCTCAAACAACCCCTCCAAACCTGAGTGGTTTAATCCACCTTATAACCTTCCTAGCGTAATTTTATAATTCATCATCAGCTGACATTGCCAAAGCAGCAAAGTCTAACCACTCCCTCTGGCTGCTACAAAGCTGAAATTACATCTTTGTCTTTGAAGTGAGGCACACTGTTAACGTTGCCATGGTGGCGGGGTGGGTAATGGCCTCTGCTGTCAGGAGATTGGTATTTAGCATTTGAACACAGGCTTCCATAAAGCTCTCTTTTTTCATTAAGATTACAGAAACTATCCTTTATTAAATGCTTCACAATATATGGATCTTTATTTTTATTCTGTACCTGCAAGTGATGGTTTATTTATTATAATCACTTTGTATATAATCATCTTTCATCATCATCCTCATTTTTAAGGGGAAAAAAATGATTTCTATTTTGTCTCAATCACACAGTGAGATGAGTGAGCATTTAAGAAGGATGTTTGATTAGTGCATATGCAGGCTAATTGAAACACAAAACATTCCGGCTACATTTACAGTGGGACGTTGCAAAGCTGCCTTATAAAGTCTTATAACGCAGCTTACCGCACTGCAATGCTAATCCTATGGGATGGTCTCAGTGCGACCTTAGCCTCGCATTGTAATGTGTAGCGTTATGGTAACGCACATCAAGCAGTGCGTTACCTCTAAACGCACATGTTACCAGGTACAGGAAAGAACACTTTTCATTGCCTGTATGCTTTACTGTACCCGCTATGCGGTGGTAACGCAGCATTAATGTGCGTTACCAACTTTTTTTTTGCATTGCGTTGTAATGCTGCGTTGTGACTTGAATGTTGCATTACAAAACAACTTCCCACTGTGAATAAGCCTTAAAAGAAACAATAATATAAACTCACATCTGTATGATTTTATGTTCTTAGCGTCTTGTTAACTTAAAATTAACCTGCCAGCAGGATTTTTTTATTCCATTTGGAACGTAGAAAATGTCATGCCTTGGTGATGAAAACTCATTTTGTATTTTGTAATTTTGCAGTATTTAGATTCAACTACTAATAACTTCTTAACTGATTTCTGTATTAACACAAAAGTGCGTCTATCTATCTATCTATCTATCTATCCATCTATCTATCTATCTATCTATCTATCTATCTATCTATCTATCTATCTATCTATCTATCTATCTATCTATCTATCTTAACTGGTTTTTGCTTTTTTTCCAGGAAAAATCTGGCAGATGTTAAAAAGACTCAAAAATAAAACAATTTTCTTTCTCCATTTACATAGTTCTGTCAACAATATCATATAGGGCGTAGATTTCACTCACCACCACCACGTGCTCTCGCCACTGCCGCCGGTTATGCTGCTCTCTCCCTCCCCGCAGTCCACTCACTCTCCCGTCGGTATGACGGCAGAGCTCTGTGAGCCGGTCAGGAGCCGATTTCATTGGCTCCTGACCCCATGATTTGTGAGCCAATCACATTGTCTCACATTGATGACAGGGTCAGGAGTCTATGAAATCTTCTTCAGATTGGCTCACAGAGCTCTGCCGTCATAGCGACGGCAGAGCAAGTGTACTGGGGCGACGGGTGACCGGGGGTAGCAGTGATTCCATGCGGCGTGGTGTCCACAAGCCCTATTTTTTGGTGCCAGTGCTCTTTGGTCCTTAAGGGGCCAGAGACTACTGGTACTGAAGTGGTTAAATTAATGCAACACATTATTATTGTATACCAATATGTTTACAAAGCACTGACATCTCTTGCAGTGCTTTACAGAGTCATATTGCTAACTGTTCCTTGGAGGAGCGTACCCCTCTAGTCCCTATCATAGCTACTGTATAATCTTATATCATATGACAATGAGCAATTTTGGGAGAAACCATTTAACTTATGTGTATGTTTTTTGAATGTGGGAGAAAATAGGAGTTACTGGAGGAAACAAACACCAAGTGAAAATACAAACCCCATGCAGATAATGCCCTGGCTCAGAACAAATACTCCCGCCTATACAATTTCAAAGGCTAAAATGGGTGGGCATTTTCTAGAGCCTGTTAAATGTGATTTTGAATTCATATTTTTCATTTCGCATCATATTTGTTCAGGGGAATCTGGGAATGTAAATGGGATGATGAAACTTTACTAATCCCACAGTTTGTGTAGAGACTATGCATAACTATTTTGCTTTATTGTGTTCTGAGAAACCTGTCAACTTTTAATTTCTCAGCATCCCTCCCATTGTCCCTTTTACTTATTATTTGCATTGACCTAATGACATCAGCCTAGCCTAGCCTAGCCTGGTCTGGTCTATTAAAATGAATACTGTTTCTGCTGGAGTGTTAAGGGGAAGTCACTTGGTCATGCATATCAGTCGTTACACTTTTCCCACAGCAAGACAATGAGAATCTTCACTGACTGGAATATAGTCTAAAGGTGGCCACTAATTGTACAATTTGCGAAACAACCATTTACAAATGATTCTTTGTATGAACGACCGGAGAAGATCATTTGGGACCACTAATGGACAAAAATATATCCAATCAGATTGACGGGATCTATCCAAAAATCAGATTTATTTAATTAATCTGATTGGGTTGGTTAGATTTTTGCCTATTAGAAGTTCCAAATGATAATTTCTGATCATTCATATGAAGAATTGCTTGTAAACGAATGCTCGGCAAATTGTATCGTTAGTGGCCACCTGTAGCCTCACATTCTCACATGAAGGGGTCAGAAGGAAGATATATTATACACTTCCCATTTATGATGGAGATAATGATATGCCACAGGTGCTTGATATACCAATGTGTGCCAACTGCCACAATGATGTGCCACAACATTAAAACCACTGACTGGGGAAGAGAATAACATTAATGATTACCAAGAGGTAGAATATATAAGGCAACAAGGTAGCTCAATTAGTTGTTGAAGTTGGTATGTTGAAAGCAGGATAATGAACGAGCATAAGAATCTTAGGGACTTTGATCAGTGATAAATTGTAATGGGTAAACAACTGGCTTAGAGCACCAAAATGACAGGTTTTTGGGGATGTTCTTGGTACACAGTAGTTATTATCTACCAAAATTGGTTCAAGGAAGGAAACAGGTGATCCAACAAAAGGATCATGAGTGGTTGAGACTTGTAACTGTGGATAAGAAACAAAGGCTTGCCCACCTGATCCAATCCCACAAATGTGCCACTATAGCACAAATTATTGAGAAAACTTGATGCTGTCCAGAGCATCACAGTTTAAGGCATATGGTACAAGTTAGCTCTGGTCAAGCCAAAGAGCCCATGCTGCCCTCTGTCTTCCTCTAAAAGCTCCCACAATAAGCGTATTATACTCGGGCTGCTTTCATCAGCCTGCAGAGCACTGCAGGGAGCACTTACGGTAATATTTTCTTGATCTGGATGCAGGGTCGTCTCTCCTCTTCTGCCATACTCTCCCAGTGCAAATCTTTTCGGACATCCCAGGCGGTCCTTTTTTACCTATTTGTATAATAGTTAGTCTGACTTTTTTTTTTTATTTATGGGGTTTATTTCTTTGTTTTTAACCTCATAGGGGTTTAGGCAATAACCGCTAGTAATATTGCCATGCATCGGTAGCGGATGGCAATACTACCATTACTATCGCCAACAGTGTGCTGCGTGTTACACATAGCATGACCCGCAGTACATGATTAACACAAGCATTACTACGATAACCGCGGGTCTCACACTGCTGGCGGTAGTAACTGTGGTTAGTGCTTCAACCCCATAGAGACAAATAAAATGTCTTGGGCTGAGTCCGTTGCTGTCAGTTATATTGCAACGGACAACTAATGCGTAGCGCATGAGAATACATTTTCCATGTTCCCCTATGTGTCAGTTTACATCTATGCGTTATAACTGAATGCTTTTTCACAATGCACTGTTTGAAACATTTTTGTTCAATCATTTTTGTGTCTGTTGTGGATCCAGTATAAAGGAACGTGGATGAAAATGCACAGCATCTAAAAGAAAAAGCACAGAACTGATTAGTTAACACATGCCAATTTTTGTCAGTTGCCAGTCTAAACGCAGTCTTAATTAGTGTTGGGCGAACAGTGTTCGCCACTGTTCGGGTTCTGCAGAACATCACCCTGTTCGGGTGATGTTCGAGTTCGGCCGAACACCTGACGGTGCTCGGCCAAACCGTTCGGCCATATGGCCGAACTAAGAGCGCATGGCCGAACGTTCCCCGAACGTTCGGCTAGCGCTGTGATTGGCCGAACGGGTCACGTGGTTCGGACCCGAACGCGCTCTGATTGGCCGAACTGTCACGTGGTTCGGGTAAATAAATACCCGAACCACGTCATATCTCCGCCATTTGTCTGTGGGTTTAGCTTTGGGTAGGCAGGCAGGGTAGTTCGCGCTCCAGCCACGCTAGCCAGGGTCCCCCCCAGTCATTGTGTGTCACTGCTGGGAACAGTAGTACACCGCTCGTTCAGCCACACTATATAGCATTCTGTGTACTGTTCTGTGTCTGCTGGGAACAGTGGTACACCGCTCGTTCAGCCACACTATATAGCATTCTGTGTACTGTTCTGTGTCTGCTGGGAACAGTGGTACACCGCTCGTTCAGCCACACTATATAGCATTCTGTGTACTGTTCTGTGTCTGCTGGGAACAGTAGTACACCGCTCGTTCAGCCACACTATATAGCATTCTGTGTACTGTTCTGTGTCTGCTGGGAACAGTAGTACACCGCTCGTTCAGCCACACTATATAGCATTCTGTGTACTGTTCTGTGTCTGCTGGGAACAGTAGTACACCGCTCGTTCAGCCACACTATATAGCATTCTGTGTACTGTTCTGTGTCTGCTGGGAATAGTGGTACACCGCTCGTTCAGCCACACTATATAGCATTCTGTGTACTGTTCTGTGTCTGCTGGGAACAGTAGTACACCGCTCGTTCAGCCACACTATATAGCATTCTGTGTACTGTTCTGTGTCTGCTGGGAACAGTAGTACACCGCTCGTTCAGCCACACTATATAGCATTCTGTGTACTGTTCTGTGTCTGCTGGGAACAGTAGTACACCGCTCGTTCAGCCACACTATATAGCATTCTGTGTACTGTTCTGTGTCTGCTGGGAACAGTAGTACACCGCTCGTTCAGCCACACTATATAGCATTCTGTGTACTGTTCTGTGTCTGCTGGGAATAGTGGTACACCGCTCGTTCAGCCACACTATATAGCATTCTGTGTACTGTTCTGTGTCTGCTGGGAACAGTAGTACACCGCTCGTTCAGCCACACTATATAGCATTCTGTGTACTGTTCTGTGTCTGCTGGGAACAGTAGTACACCGCTCGTTCAGCCACACTATATAGCATTCTGTGTACTGTTCTGTGTCTGCTGGGAATAGTGGTACACCGCTCGTTCAGCCACACTATATAGCATTCTGTGTACTGTTCTGTGTCTGCTGGGAACAGTGGTACACCGCTCGTTCAGCCACACTATATAGCATTCTGTGTACTGTTCTGTGTCTGCTGGGAACAGTGGTACACCGCTCGTTCAGCCACACTATATAGCATTCTGTGTACTGTTCTGTGTCTGCTGGGAACAGTAGTACACCGCTCGTTCAGCCACACTATATAGCATTCTGTGTACTGTTCTGTGTCTGCTGGGAACAGTAGTACACCGCTCGTTCAGCCACACTATATAGCATTCTGTGTACTGTTCTGTGTCTGCTGGGAACAGTAGTACACCGCTCGTTCAGCCACACTATATAGCATTCTGTGTACTGTTCTGTGTCTGCTGGGAATAGTGGTACACCGCTCGTTCAGCCACACTATATAGCATTCTGTGTACTGTTCTGTGTCTGCTGGGAATAGTGGTACACCGCTCGTTCGCCACTGTATAGCATTGTGCTCTGTGTCGCTGCTGGGAATAGTGGTACACCGCTCACCCGTCACTGTATAGCATTGTGCTCTGTGTCGCTGCTGGGAATAGTGGTACACCGCTCACCCGTCACTGTATAGCATTGTGCTCTGTGTCGCTGCTGGGAATAGTGGTACTGTATAGCATTTCTGTACTGCCACTGTACTGCTGCCAGTCAGCGTGTACTGTAAGGATAAGTGAAATGAGGAAGAAATCCGGTGAAAGAGGGAGGGGCAAGGGAAGAGGTGTTTCCCCTGACGGTTCACGTACAGGCCACAGGGGAGCACCCAAGAAAACCCACTCAATACCGCCCATGTTGTCCAGGACAACAACCCTCACAAATCCAAAAGAACAGGACCAGATAATTACTTGGATGACCTCTCAAGCGTCCAGCAGTGGGTTAAGCAGCACCAGCACATCACGCACGAGGTCCGAGTCCTCAGCCAGTTACAAGGAGCCAGTGGGCACAAAGCTGACACAACCGGCAGCGACACCACGCACACAACTGCCAGATAACCAGTCCGATGAATTACCTCAGGACACAATGGGGTATTCGCAGGAGCTATTCCCAGCCCAACAAACTTCCACCTTTCAAAGGTCAATGGAGGAACAGCCAGAAATGTTGTGCCTGGATTCACAACCGTTAACTGTGGGAAATGCACCGCGCACTGAAATACAAGGCGAGTCCGAAGAGGACTCGGAAACCCAAATCCCAGAGCAATTTGGGCAGGAGGGGTTGCAATTGCAGGAGGTCGGCCGACAAGATCTGGAAGACGACGTTGGAGTGTGCTGCGCAGAGGTTGTTGTGGGGAGCTCTACTCCACGGCGGTGGCCCACAATGACATATGACGAGTTTGAGGAGATGGAAGAGGAGGGTATGGACAATGTGGACAGAGACCCAGATTTTGTTTGTGAACGAGAACATCGCCGTCGTAGCAGCAGCACAGATGAGTCTGTTGAAGAACACACTGCTGCACGAGTTCGCCTTGTGCCACAAGGTAGGCGGCGCGCAATTTCAGGCACCACAAGCGTGGAAGTTCAAGTGAGAGGCAAAAGAGGAGCAAACAGAAATCGCCAGCAAGGAGGCAGGTGCTCCAAAGTCTGGGCTTTCTTTGAAGACTGCACTGAGGATGTTACCATGGCGATTTGCAAGGTGTGCAAGACCCGCCTGAGCAGGGGGAAAAATATTAACAACCTCTCCACCACCAGCATGAGCCGTCACATGCTATCCAAACATCCCACTCTTTGGGCAAACGCGTCAGGACAGGGTACCAGAAACAACACTGCCTCCCTTGGGTTCACCAGACTCACCACCAGACCCGCCTCAGCAGCAGCAGTAGCCCAGCCATTGCGTGGTTCACAACATTCACAAACATCAGACGACGCTGACACTGTCACTTTCCGGAGTAGTGCTCTTGAGGTCTCCCAGTGTTCATCAAACACAACAACCAACAGCCCTTCCGTGTGCAGCGCTACGGTTCAGTTGTCTGTGTCGGAGATGTTTGAGCGCAAGAGGAAATTGCCAGCAAATGACCCCCGGGCCGTGGCAGTAACAGCCAGCATAGCCAAGCTTCTGGCCTGCGAAATGCTGCCATATCGATTGGTGGAGACAAACAGCTTCAAGGGCATGATGTCAGTGGCCATCCCACGTTACGTGGTTCCCAGCCGCTACCACTTTGCACGCTCTGCAGTGCCTGAGTTGCATGAGCACGTGGTCAGCAAAATAACCCGAAGCTTGAAGAATGCCGTTGCCTGCAAGGTTCACCTCACCACTGACACCTGGACGAGTGCGTTCGGCCAGGGTCGATACATCTCCCTTACCGCGCACTGGGTGAACCTTGTGGAGCCTGGCAGCGATTCCTCACCTGCTACGGCACGGGTGTTGCCCACGCCACAAACAGCTGCACCGCCGTCCCTCCCACTGGATAACAGCAGCACCTACCTCTCTGACTCCTTCTCCTCCAACGCATCTCAAAGCTGTACCTCATCCGGAAACGCTAACCCAGCAGCAGTAGGATCGTGGAAGCAGTGCAGCACAGCTGTTGGCATGCGTCAGCAAGCGTTGCTGAAGCTAATCTGCCTTGGGGATAAGCAGCACACAGGGGAGGAAATTTGGAGGGGAATAAAGGAACAGACGGATTTGTGGCTGGCACCGCTGGACCTGAAACCGGGCATGGTTGTGTGTGATAATGGGAGTAATCTCATTCGCGCTTTAAGGTTGGCTAAGCTGACACACATCCCTTGCCTGGCGCACGTGATGAACCTAGTAGTTCAGCGGTTCCTGAGGACATACCCAGGCGTGCCCGATCTGCTGTTGAAGGTGCGTCGAGTGTCCAAACATTGTAGAAATTCCAGTACTGCTTCGGGGGCACTCGCCAAGATGCAGGAGCGCTTCAATCTCCCCCACCATCGCTTGCTGTGTGATGTCCCTACGCGCTGGAATTCTACGCTGCACATGCTAGCCCGCTTTTGCGAGCAGAAGAGTGCAGTGGTCCAGTACATGACGGCGCAGTACCGAGGCGCATCCGGCCAGCTGCCAAGCTTCTGTGGATCCGATTGGGCCAACATTTTGGACCTCTGCCAAGTCCTCCAAAATTTTGAGCAATCCACGTTGCTTGTGAGCAGTGACAACTCTTCAGTCAGCATTACCATACCACTGCTGTGTTTACTGAAGAGGTCGATGTTAAAAATCAAGGAAACAGCTGTCATGATGCAACTGGGGGAATCTGAAGGAGAAAACGATCAGCGTGATGGTACCAACATCAGGCCATCCGCCTCAGGGAACGCTGGCCCCAGCAGCTATGACGAAGAAGAGGAGGAGGAACAGCTGGAGTTGGAGCAGGAATTTCATGCCACCACTGACGAGGGCCAGAGCGGTGCACGTTGGACTTCCACAATTCAACGCGAATGGTCAGCAGAAGCAGACCAGGAGGAAGGTGACGACTATGATGCATCACAACAACTATCACAACGCTCACAAGAGGATGATGAGGATTCTGGTAGGACTCTGGCACACATGGCTCAATTCATGCTAGACTGCATTGAACGTGACCCACGCATTGTGCGCATTCTGGACAACACCAATTACTGGGTTTATACCCTTCTGGATCCACGGTACAAACACAATGTTCCAAAACTGCTTGAAGAAAGAGTCAGACAGGTCAAAATGGAAGAATACCAGCAGGCCCTTGTGGAGACTTTAGAGAGGAGATTGACATCCTCCCCCTCCTCTAGCCAGTTGTACGCAGACAGACTGACTTCCGCAAACCCAGGACGACCAGGAGGGCAGCAAACAACGCAAGCCGCAGCTAGTACCCAAAAGGGAATGGTATCGGCAGTGTCCTTGGAGTGGGAAAATTTTCTGACACCCATGCAGCCGCAGCCCACTGAACAGCAAGCGTGCAGATCCACCTCCAACACCGATCGCCTGGAGAAGATGGTCAAGGACTACATGTCAGATGGCGTAGCTGTGTCGAACCATCCATCTGCACCCTTCAACTATTGGGTATCGAAGCTAGACACCTGGCACGAACTGGCAATGTACGCAATAGAGGTGCTGGCTTGCCCGGCAGCCAGCGTTATGTCGGAACGCTGTTTCAGTGCTGCCGGAGGCATCGTCACAGATCGGCGTATCCGCCTCTCTACAGAAAATGCAGACCGTCTGACTCAAATTAAAATGAATCAATCCTGGATTGGAAATGACTACGCAACACTCCAGGACCCCAACCAAGTAACATGACCAATGAACATCTGGGATGGTGTTGCGTTTCCGGGCCCTGTTTATTGAACCTCTCATCTGTATTACATTTATGACTGCATGGCGGCAAAAAGCATTGCTGCTATATCCGCACGCTTTTTGTCCACATGCAAGGCCTGGGTTGTTGTGTCTCACAAAGCGTGGCCTTCTCCTCCTGCGCCTGCTCCTGTTCCATCACGTCTGCTGCTGCTGGGTTAGCGTTGCCGCGTGGTCCCTGTTTATTGAACCACTTATCTTTATTACATTTATGACTGCATGGCGGTACAAAGCATGCTATCCGCACGCTTCTTGCCCTCATGCAAGGCCTGGGTTGTTGTGTCTCACAAAGCGTGGCCTTCTCCTCCTGCGCCTGCTCCTGTTCCATCACGTCTGCTGCTGCTGGGTTAGCGTTGCCGCGTGGTCCCTGTTTATTGAACCACTTATCTTTATTACATTTATGACTGCATGGCGGTACAAAGCATGCTATCCGCACGCTTCTTGCCCTCATGCAAGGCCTGGGTTGTTGTGTCTCACAAAGCGTGGCCTTCTCCTCCTGCGCCTCCTCCTGTTCCATCACGTCTGCTGCTGCTGGGTTAGCGTTGCCGCGTGGTCCCTGTTTATTGAACCACTTATCTTTATTACATTTATGACTGCATGGCGGTACAAAGCATGCTATCCGCACGCTTCTTGCCCTCATGCAAGGCCTGGGTTGTTGTGTCTCACAAAGCGTGGCCTTCTCCTCCTGCGCCTGCTCCTGTTCCATCACGTCTGCTGCTGCTGGGTTAGCGTTGCCGCGTGGTCCCTGTTTATTGAACCACTTATCTTTATTACATTTATGACTGCATGGCGGTACAAAGCATGCTATCCGCACGCTTCTTGCCCTCATGCAAGGCCGGGGTTGTTGTGTCTCACAAAGCGTGGCCTTCTCCTCCTGCGCCTCCTCCTGTTCCATCACGTCTGCTGCTGCTGGGTTAGCGTTGCCGCGTGGTCCCTGTTTATTGAACCACTTATCTTTATTACATTTATGACTGCATGGCGGTACAAAGCATGCTATCCGCACGCTTCTTGCCCTCATGCAAGGCCTGGGTTGTTGTGTCTCACAAAGCGTGGCCTTCTCCTCCTGCGCCTGCTCCTGTTCCATCACGTCTGCTGCTGCTGGGTTAGCGTTGCCGCGTGGTCCCTGTTTATTGAACCACTTATCTTTATTACATTTATGACTGCATGGCGGTACAAAGCCTGCTATCCGCACGCTTCTTGCCCTCATGCAAGGCCGGGGTTGTTGTGTCTCACAAAGCGTGGCCTTCTTCTCCTCCTGCGCCACCCTCCTCCTGTTCCATCACGTGTGCTGCTGCTGGGTTAGCGTTACCGGTCCCTTTTCCTGGAACCTCTTATATGTATTACATTTATGACTGCATGCCGACAAAAAACATGTTACCTGTGCAAAAAAAACAGACATTTCCCGCATTTAAAAGACAGTTTTCCCTTTGAAACTTTAAAATCGATTTTCTCAAAAACTATAAGCTCTTTTTGCTAATTTTTTTTTTCCTCTTGTACCCACTCCCAAGGTGCACATACCCTGTAAATTTGGGGTATGTAGCATGCAAGGAGGCTTTACAAACCACAAAAGTTCGGGTCCCCATTGACTTCCATTATGTTCGGAGTTCGGGTCGAACACCCGAACATCGCGGCCATGTTCGGCCTGTTCGGCCCGAACCCGAACATCTAGATGTTCGCCCAACACTAGTCTTAATGTTCAAACTATTCCCTGTGGATCATTGTTCCTCTTCCTACAGTGACCTAAAGTTAAATTCCGCATTGGTAGATGTAATATAAATTTCTCCTGACAGCTTTGTCAGTCACTGAGCTGTGTGGTACTGAGCTACAGCGCCAAACTTTTTGGGCTGCTGAGATTGTCCTATCTGTGTGTGCAGAAAATCAGGTTTGGTAGAACTTCTGTGTACAAGTTACAAATAATGAAAGCTGTGTAGTCTGAAAATAGAAGTGTGTGCTGACAGAGCCAGTTTTCTGCAAAGGCCACATAGGCCCTCGGCCTAAATCTGCATAAAAGAGCAACTGGACATGGAGATGTCTGCTGCAAATGGGTAGGAGCATGTGGAGGAGGAGAGTGACTGTGCAAGTGAGCTGTACATGAAAGAGAGAGGCTTCTGTACATGAATAGTAAATACAAAACAGGAAGCTACTGCACACACGGGGCAGTTGCTGTAGTCAAAGAGGAGCTGTGCATAGAAGGAGAGCCACAACAAAGCAGGCCTAGTTTGAGGCAAATGTATAAATCTGGCCTTGGCTGCTAGACTGTGTAGGACATTATAGTATTACGCAGAATTGCACCTGAGGGCAACTGTGATTTTGACACACAAGAGATTACTTTGGGAGTTTGAAGTCAGGATTTACATTTTATGTTAAGCCAGACTCTAGTTCCACTTTTATCTGCACACCTGCAACACACACTTACTTGAGGTTATTTTCTTGAGTATTTTCAATATTAGTAACATGCAACCTGTTCTCAATATTAGCTACACAAAGCTGTGTGCATTTCCCCAAATGGCTACTTTTTAAAACAAATGCTCCAGAAATGCTTTAGTAGAATACATTAAATGATAAAATATGCATTTTTTTCTCTTAGTAAGCAGTGGAAATAGTAATAATAGCTGTAAACATGGAATTGTGATTTGATTAATGCATTACCTGAGACAGTTGACCTCTAAAGACTTCATAGCTGGTTGGTAAAGACAAGGTATGAACTTTAGTTCAAGGGAAAAGGAGAGTGCAGTGAGTAATACCTTCTGCTCATGACAGCTCTTTGTTGATCTGAGAGAGAGAGAGAGAGCACTTATGGAGAGCGAAGCCATTTATGTGATTATAAAGAGCACTTGGTTCTCTCTTGTTGAAAATGGAAAAATAATATCTAACTAGAAGTTAACTGTCAAGAAGAATATTGCATACTTCTGCCTTGCTGAGGGAATGCAAGGTATCTCCCCTTTATTTATTCTGATAGAAAGTGGTCAGGGAGGAGAAGCAGTTACCCTTTCCTAGGTCTGTGCAGTGAAAGTACGTATTAAAGGCAATTCTTATATGCCAACATATGGAGTATATTTTCTATTGCATTTGTACTATTTTGAGCAGTAGGAGATAAAAGCTACTGTTCTGTAACTGGCTATATCCTTAGGTGTTGGGTTAAATGACATGCAAACCATTGTTAGGAACTGATCTGTATAAATAATGCATCTGTGTTTGGACTCACAACATTCATATAAAATTTTAAGCTTAACTAAACCTGGACTAATTTTTAGTTCTTAAAAATATGTTAATCTTTACTTGCATATAGGCATTGATGGATATATGGTTATGTGAACATATTCCATTTTTTAAGGAAAAAATAAATAAAGCATAACTTCATTGGCATAAATATACAATGCATAAAAATGTTGCCAAGCCATAAATGTACCTGTTAAAAAAACATGTTGCCAAGCCATTTTCTTTTGTAATTCATATATTCATAATTTAACCTTCCATAATAGTTAGTACATGGATGTCTGTTAGTACCACAGAGTAGGGATGGTCGGAATTGCCAATTTCCACTTCCGCGGAAAATTTGCTTTCCGCCATTGCCGATTCCTGCTCCCGATTCCGCTTTCCGCAACATATTTCCCCATTCCGATCCGGATTTCCAAGGTAATTTCTGCCGACTTTACCATCGATTTTCTCAAAAACTACAAGGTCTATTTGAAAATGTTTTTGCTTCTTGTTCCCACTCTTCTGCTTAACATACCCTGAAAAGTTTCTGTTTCGAGAACTAATGGGGCCTTGCTATTAATCTCTAAAGTCGGCGGCATACTGCATATCCGTAATTCGGATTTTCCGCATTTTACATTACAGTCAATGGCTTCCGACTTTAGAGGTTAATAGCAAAGCCCCCAAATCAATGTTAAAGTCAGCGGAAATTTCCACAATGTCTGTGAAAATCCGCCTACCGCTCTTGTATTACCGATTTCCGATTTCCGATGCGGAAATGCAATTTCTGATCGTAAATCCCGAACGAGCATCTCTACCACAGAGTTCTAGTTTAAGTTCTGTAAAGGCATGGTAACAGTACTCTGGCTGATGTATATGTTACGGCCAGAACCCGAAGTTGCGAAATGGGGGCTTTTTGCGGACTTTAGCCAGCCAGAACGCATTCTGGCTAGATGTGGCCAGCCAAGTCCCGAGCAGCTCACTGCTTCCTGCCGCCTTCTGTCTGCACCGCCAGCTGCTCCGCAAGTACATCACTGCTCCTCGCAGCCTTCTGTCATTCTTAGGACCCAGGGATGCCTTTTCTGCTCCCGATCTGCCGACGAAATAGCACCGTCTGGAGCTGCTTTTCCCGCCGCCTTCATTCTCCGCTTTCTTTCCTTCACTCCATCTTCTTCCTGCCGGCTTCCTCCTCCGCGTTATGTCTTCTCTCAGTCTTCTCCCCGGCACCTTCCTTCTCCATGTTCTGTTTTCTCTCAGTCTTCTCCCCGGCACCTTCCTTCTCCGCGTTCTGTCTTCTCTCCAATTTCTCAGGGCCCGGGGCTGCCTTTCAAACTGACTGCGGCAGCTGCTTTCCCTGCACAGGGCCGTGAGGTTTCACCTCATTAAAGTGGAGTAAGAGCTTTGATCGGGGGCATAGCTCCAATATGGGGAGGAGGAAGCAAAGCTGAGCCAGTCGTGGAGTTTATGTGTGCACTGAAGAAGCCTCAGGTACAGCTTTTAGAAGTCAAGAGGCAGAGCCATGATCTAACAACAGATGCAGAAAATTCCAGCTATGACATTCACAGTGGAGGCACAAAAGCCCTAAAGTGGACCTGAACTCTTGCACAGGGCAGAAGGAATACATAGAGCAATGCTGCCTGTATGTATTTAGAGAGTTTAGCCTGTGTAATTCCCCCTCATCTGTGACTAATCACACATTGTAATTCGATCTCTTCCCTGTGTCACCTGACTGCCACGACAGATGAGCTAATTCGAAAGCACAGGATGTTAACCCTATGCCTGCTTCCATGAAAGCAGGAAGTAGCCACTCTGCAGATGTTTTGCAGGATTTGTATCAGTTGAAACAAAGACATTTTTTTCATTAAAGGAATACTATCGATGTATGCATTTATTTTTAAATGCTGTATGTTGTAGCACACATTAGGGCAAGTACTAGGAGCAATTTGATTCCTCACACAGCTGTTCCTCTCAGCTGTAGAATCCTCCTTCAGTTTTGGCGTCAGTGTTGGATACAAAATGTATCTAATACTGAGGGCTCTCAGAGGGCTAGACCATGTCTCTGCAAAGGGGAGATGCTATCAACTCCTCAGTTTATAGTTTAATTATCACCTTGCTGAAAGAATCTTGTTGATATGGTGGTAAGGGGTTAAAGATTCTAGCAATGTGTGTTTATTATCTTTGCTTCTCTTTACTGATAAAGATACTAATAATGCTAATTGTAGACAGTGGTCTGCCCCTCTCCACAGCTTGTAAAGTGGATGCAGCCTGGAGTGAATCGCCTCAAGCAGGCAACCAGTCTGAGTGTAAACACAGACTAGTGTTATAGCTAGTTATATTACAGCAATATTACAGCTCATTTAGTTACCTGTTACCACCTCAGATCAGCCTGTTTCTCCTCATGTCTGCTGCATGCTGTGAGTGACACAGTGAAATATATTTGTGAGCTGTGTGACAGAGTAACCAAGCAGCTCAGGGTGACCC
Source organism: Hyperolius riggenbachi (assembly GCF_040937935.1). Taxonomy (NCBI): domain Eukaryota; kingdom Metazoa; phylum Chordata; class Amphibia; order Anura; family Hyperoliidae; genus Hyperolius; species Hyperolius riggenbachi. Next base: position 336,754,619 of record NC_090649.1, on the reverse strand, counting down.
AAACTACTATGAGCTGTGTGAGAAATGAATTTTTAAGCAGGGATAGTGAGAGAGAGACCTGGTAAATAAATAAAGTGCCCCTAGCACTACTGGTAATGTGTACACTAATATAGAGTATTAAAAAAAAAAGTCGTTTCAATTGATAGTACTCCTTTAAAGATTATTGTGCTGTTATGTACCTTTCAGAGCAGAGAGGAAGTTTTGAGTACCTTTCATGCTGCCAGACAGGACCCAGGATGTTCTGGGATTTGTGCATTTTGGACTTTGACCACTTTGCAAACTGGCCCGCAAATGTCAGAAATTCCCAGCATTTTGGACTTTGGCTGACTTTAGAAATGTCCGGCCACTTCCCACTTTGGCCAATTTCTGGTTTTGGCCATAACATATACAAAACAGACCTGAGTTCCAGTCAACCTTCATGTTTAATGTTACAGTTGTCAAGGTTGTCAACTCTCTTTGTGTCATCAGTTCAGACATGGATCCTAAGGACAGAATTTTAGAGTCTTAGGAGATTACTACCTTTCTTTGCTGTAGTGTCTTGTGAGGAATGATAGCGTTTATGAGTATCACCATTCTGTGTAGGGCACACACAGAATGGTGACATCCAAGAATTAAACTGAGGTACCTGAACATCAGAGGGTAGGGTTTGGGGCCACTGGCAGCCGACAGACCTAGTAAGGAACAAGTATTTGACCAACACTGGTGCCAGATCAGACAAGATAAGACAACAACACTGAATTCTAAAAAGACAAAGCCTATAGATACAATTAAAAGTGTTATATACTTTATTAATCAAAACCAATTGGATAAAAGAGATACCACTGTCGTGGAGAGTCTCATGTGAACTCACTATAGTAAGGGCTACTGCTCAAAAGAACAATATACAGTGGGGGTCCTGGCTTATCCCCCTCCACTTATATAGTCTCAACAAGTGGGGTGTAGCTATCGCACAGTAAGAGGGTCAAGTGTTCACTGGATATAGGTAAGCAGGGATGCTCATCCAGATTTCAGATACCTGAACTACCCAGATATCCGAACGTATTTCTGGTATCTGCACTCGGATATGGATTCCAGATAGCTGGATAAATTCGGAATGCACTATCCAAGCGATAAGTATTAGGTATCCTGAAATCCGTCCAGATACCTAGTTCGAGTACCCGATCCAGATAGCGTAACCACAGAGATTACGTCATTGAGCCAATTAATCAACCAGCCGAAGCCCTAGCAACCAATCACAGAGGGGAAGCCATTTCTTTTTTCTTTCTTTTTTTTTTTTTATATTATACCTCCCCACATAAACAATTGCTGTTTTTCTTTAAAAAAAAACCATTATGCTTCATGCACCATTTACTATAAAAGACGTTTTGGAAGCAATTTAAAGGCCTGTTCCGGATTTCAGTCCGGGTACCGGATTTCTGGATAAAGGGTTTGGATATCTGGATCGACTCGGATTTCCGAACGATTCGAATCCAGATATCTGGATTTATCCAGATTTTTTGCTATCCGGATCCGGAACAACCCGGATATCAAAAAGAGGTATCCGAGCACCACTGTAGGTAAGGATGGATGGTACTGCTCTGACAAAGTGAGTGTCAGACAAACTGACAGTCAGTAGCATGCCAACACAGGTGTACCTCACACTATTATCCACAGACTGATAAGTAGGAGCATAAAGGTGCTAATCAAACATGCATGGTGCTATACATAATAGCAGTGGCGGCGCCAGGGGGGTGCTTGGGGGTGCTCAAGCACCCCCTAAATTTGTCCAAGCACCCCCAAAGCACCCCCTGGCGTGAACTGACTTCAAGCGTCTAAGAGACGCCGAGTCAGTTCACAGCAGAAGCACGGAGCAGCAGGCAGGGCTACGGTAAGATGGCCGCCCGAAGCCCTGCTCTGCAGACTTGGAGTCTGCAGTGCAGGGCTTCGGGCGGCCATTTTCCCGTAGCCCTGCTCGCCGGATGCAGGCTGCTGCAGGAAGGAAGAGGATCGTGGGAGCTGAGCTGCGCGCCACAAGGAGATCGGAAGAGGAGGAGGTCGGAACCAGAGGTCTGCTGACTAGGTGAGTAAATGGGGTTTTCTTTTCTTTTTCAGGTGGTGCTGCTGATTGTGGTCAGATCTGATAAGGATTGTGCATATTGGGGTCAGATCTGATAAGGATTGTGCATATTGGGGTCATATCTGATAACGGTTGTGCATATTGGGGTCATATCTGATAACGGTTGTGCATATTGGGGTCATATCTGATAACAGTTGTGCATATTGGGGTCATATCTGATAACGGTTGTGCATATTTGGGTCATGTCTGATAACGATTGTGCATATTGGGGTCATATCTGATAACAATTGTACATATTGGGGTCATATCTGATAACGGTTGTGCATATTGGGGTCATATCTGATAACGGTTGTGCATATTGGGGTCATATCTGATAACGGTTGTGCATATTGGGGTCATATCTGATAACGATTGTGCATATTGGGGTCATATCTGATAACGGTTGTGCATATTGGGGTCATATCTGATAACGATTGTGCATATTGGGGTCATATCTGATAACGATTGAGCATATTGGGGTCATATCTGATAACGATTGTGCATATTGGGGTCATATCTGATAACGATTGTGCATATTGGGGTCATATCTGATAACGATTGTGCATATTGGAGTCATATCTGATAACGATTGTGCATATTGGGGTCATATCTGATAACGATTGTGCATATTGGAGTCATTGAACATGTTTTTTGTTCAAATCTGCTCACATTACGTGCATTTTCTTGAGAAAACCTGCACAATTATGTGAATTTTCTTGAGAAAACCTGCACAATTATGTGAATTTTCTGGGGAAAGGGTCACCAAAACTTGGGCCCTCTGTCTTTGTGTTGCACTTTTAAAGGGAACCCGAGGTGAGAATAATATTGAGGCTGCCATATTTATCTCCTTTTAAGTAATACCAGCTGCCTGGCTGCCGTGTTGGTCCTCTGCCTCTAATTCTTTCAACCATAGACCCTGAACAAGCATGCAGCAGGTCAGGGGTTTCTGACAATATTGTCAGAACTGACAAGATTAGCTGCATGCTTGTTTCTGGTGTAATTCTGTTCACTACTGCAGCCAATAGATCAGCAGGGCTGCCAGGCAACTAGAATTGTTTAAGGAAATAAATATGGCAGCCACCATATCACTCTCACCCTGGGTTCACTTTAAATTACAGTTAGCCCCGCCCTCATCTGGTCATGACCACGCCCATTTTTTTCGTCGCGGCGCATGTTGTAGCCACACCCATTTTTTGCCGCAGCTCCCCCTGGAAATTGGTCCAGCACCTGCATAGCACCCCCTAAAAAAAATCCTGGAGCCACCACTGCATAATACCCTAATATGACCATATTTTGCCCAAAGCAGGGATGTGCAACGGCGTGCGATCCCCTGCAATCTCCGCTCCTAGGACTTCACGCCAGTTGGCGTGGAGTGGTCCTGGGGCTGCCGCCTCGTTCACGCCGATTAGCGTGGAGCGGTTGGCAACAGGTTAAGGGACAACTGTGAGTTAAAAGAAAAAAAAAAAAGTTGATCTTACCTGGGGCTTCTCCGGGCCTCCTGCAGACGTCCTGTGCCCGCACCAGGACAAAACGATCATCCGGTCCCCAGCCACGGATCACTTGTGTTTTTTGCAACTTTATAGTCATGGGCCACTGCGCCTGACTACCCAGACGCAGTGGCCCACGACAGTAAATTCGTAAATAAATGGAAGTAATTCGCAGCGGGGGACCGAAGGATCATTTTGTCCCGACATGGGCACAAGACATCTGCAGGGGGCCGGGAGAAGCCCCAGGTAAGTTGAACTTTTTTAAGCTTACAGTTGTCCTTTAAAATTCTCTTAAAAAAAAAGTTTGCATTTGTCAATTAATAAATTTATATAATGTGCAGTAAATTATATATGTCAAGTTTATTTGCAGGTGACTTAGGCTTTTTTAGCAAATCTTGCACTTTTTTTTTTAAGCTTACAGATATCCTTTAAGTGCCCATTGAGTCATAGTGGAAAATCCTACTTCTTTAATCTATGAAATGTCCAGGAGATGTAAACACATTATGAATACATCTCCTGGCATGTACTAGCAGCCAGGGACACTACATCTTCCTCTATGCACTAGTAGCCAGGGGACATTGCAGGCACTTCAAACCTGTAGTTCTGTGTATGACAGCAGCAAGATTGATGCCCTTGTCAGGGGGCTAGGGAGCAGCCCCCCCCCATAGGCAAATAAATCAATGCTGCCCCCACAAAGCACACATCTTTTATAAACCTCGCTTAGGGGGAGGTTTGTTTTACATATTTTAACTCGAGGTGTCAGTTCCCTTTAACCAATTAAGGACCGCTGTGTTAAACGCTCCTAGTGACCAGGCCATTTTTTTATAATTAGGCCACTGCAGCTATAAGGCTTATTTTATTTTTCTTATCCCCACTCAGCAGCCAATCAGCGCGATCGGCTGTCATAGGCTTCAGCCTATGACAGTGGATTGCTTTCCTGCTGCCCAGGGGGACAGCCATGTCACACGGCTGTCTCAGTAGATCGCAGCGATGTACACAGTAAATAGACAGAGGTTTCGCCGTCTAACAGTCTCCTAGCGGCGATCGCGGAGCATAGCTGCAAATCCCCGCCCCAGGGCTTGACACCAATTGGCATTAGGCGATCCTGGGCCTGCCAACCCGCTCACTTCCATTGACGTGAGGCGGATGTTAAGGAGTGAAGGACCAATAGACTGTAGCTAGTCATCACTGATGTGGCTGCATGAGGAAAATTTACCTAGAATGGTTAGAAGTACAGTGACCAAAAGCCAAGTGCAACTTCCATTAAGATAAAAGATAAACTGGAAGCTAGGGGTCCACCACATTCTGACTGTTTTATTTGTGCTTTTTGGGTGACAGCTTATTCAGAAAGACCCAGAATAACTTTCATATTGAAAGGGGAAAAAACTACTGGAAAAGGCTGTTATGTAAGGCTGCATTTCCACATCATGGGAATCCTTGTGTTTTTCCACACGGCAAAAGCGCAAAGCAAGTGTATCCATATTAATAGTTTCCATATTACCGGTATGCAATTTGTTTCACAGGAAAAAAAACGTAAAAAAATACCATACTGCTTTTTTTGGGACATGGCATCAGTTTCCCATGCAATGATTGTCACTTATGCTAGACACATGAAAACATTTGCATAAGAAAATTCACATATGTAAAACTGAATGCAAAATGTAATATCCTTGGGGAAACACAGCCTTATAGGGATTCTTTGATGCCTCCGGCTTGGGGTTTCTTGAGTCTACAGGAACCCATGAAATAGCAAGACTAGCAAGACATTCTATAATCAGTGATGCTTCCCATGGTCAGAACGATGCATTTCATTAACTGATAATTACTGAAAACAAACCGCTAAAAGCATCCAAGAATGGCAAAACTATTCTTTAGTCACCTTCTATGAGCCCTGATTTGAATTATTCTGAACAGCTATGGTAAGAACTGAAAGAATTGAAACTGCAGAAGGCACCCTTCAAACCTAATACAGCCGCAGAAGTTTGCTGAAGAAGATGGCTGAGCTACCCATTGACAGGTGCAGAAGGCTCATTGACAGCTAAAGGAACAACAAAATATTAGCCTAAGTGTTCTATGATATTTGTTTTATGCCACTTTCATGTGTGGTATTATTTGAAATATTCAGTAGAATCATATTTCTTAAGCAAAGTCTGATGTTTGTTAATTATATACTTTACAATGATGAGTGCCAGCTATGCCCATTAATTTCAAACTATTTCAGAGAAATGTAAGGCTTCTTCTATTCTTGTACCAACACATTTGTCCACATCGGTGTATGTCATATATCTATATTATATATATATATATATATATATATATATATAATATATTATATATATTATATATATATATATATATTATTATTATTATATGTAAAATTATATGTGTATGAAAGTATCAGATCATACATTTTTGCAACATACAGAACATGCATCATTTCTAAATTATGAGAAAATGCGTTTGGGAACAAGGAAATCTGTACTGAAGAACTTTTTCAGTTGATCTTTGGAAGGCTATTGAATGTTTCCATGCAAGGGCAAATAACAGTGAGAATAATTAGACCACAGAGTGTAGGTAATAAATTAGTTCAAGAGCATTGATGTCAGACTGGGGAAAATTCTGTGAAGGTAATAATTTGCTTTTCATCTTATTTTCCGATTCAATTACTAGACACAGAAAATGTGCATTTTTTTTATTTTTCGTCGCCCTGGGTGTCTGTTTATATTTAAAGAGACCTCTGGAATTATGCTCGGTCTCTGAACAAGAGACTTGTGTGAGAAGTGCTAAATTAAGCCCGCACACACCCCCACATTTTTTGTGATGTTTAAGTGTGTGTGTGTGTGTTGCTTTGTGTAATGGCTGACAAAGACATTGTGCAGAGTTTTGCAACATTTGTATTGCCATGTGATCTTTGAACTTCTTACTTCCTTTGAAACAGGAAGTAAGGTCATATAATGAAGCTTTTATGAGTTTTGTCGGGAGATAAAAAGCGAGTACCCACAAAGAAATTGACCCCCTCTACTGGGCTGTTTCTGGCCTATATGACACCCCAGGCAGTCTGCTTCCCCTCTTCTACCCAGAAATAAAGCAGATTGGGAGGAAAGGGGAGTTTACTGGGTGCCATGTGGGTGGAGCTATGTAGTGGTTACTTGGTGCTATGTGGGTGAGGGTAAGGGAGTTTACTTGGCGCTGTTGGTGGGGCTAGGGGGAGGTTGCTGTATAGTTACTAGGTGTCATGTGAATGGGTCCAAGGAAGGTTGCTGCATAGATACTTTGTCCCATTGTCTCTGGCTCTAGTAATTGGTGATCTGGGGTCCCCGGTACCAGGGGCAGAGGAAAGTGGTGGAGGGCAGGATTTCTTCCATTACTCACCGTTCTCCTCCCTCGACAATGACTAGAATCGTGGAGTGTGTGTGTGTGTGTGTGTGTGTGTGTGGGGGGGGGGGGGGGTAGAGTCACCTACCACCTACTACCACCTCCTTCTAATGGGCTCTTCTTGCTATGTGATTGGTCAACTGCAGCAGGGATGGAGGGCTCACTGGAAGAAGACAGGAAGTTTGGGGGGCTGTGTTTTTGACGTCCCTGCAGTTTGGGGGGCTGTGCGTGCGATCATGCAGGCGGAAGCCCACAATCGTGATGTTGCTGGCAACAGGGAGGATTGGTGGCAGGGGACAACAGTCCCCTAAGCCAATCTGTACGTGTCCGCTGAGAATGATCATTGTTTTTGTTGAAAAACAGTGATCATTCTTAAATCGTGCCGCCGTGCTGCCTCCCGCTTGCTGATTTCCGCCGCTTTACCACCAATCATTAGATTAATAAATATTCACCTCCTCTCTAGGCCACTGTGATGCAGGCATCAATGAAAGGCCTGTGTCACTTTCTTAACAGCAATGTAACGCATTGCTTCCTATTAAGTGTACTTATTGTACACGTATAGGGAGTACTGCACGAGGACATCTTGTAGCTAAATAGTAAAATTACACTAATAGGCATTAGGAAATAAATATTTTTTAATATGTATGTCAAGAAGGTATATTATTATGAAATGATGGGCTAGAAATAGTGATGGATGTAAAACTGAAAACTGCACCTTTATTTCCAAATAAAATATTGTCACCAATATATATTGTCTACATTGTACTAGGGATATATTTTAATGCTGCAATAACCGGGACAAATGGACAAATAAAATGCGTGGATTTTAATTATGATAACATGTATTATTTTAAAGCTATAATGGCTGAAACTGAGAAAAAAATGAATTCTTTACTTTTTTTTCTTATTATTCCTGTTAAAATGCAATTAGCATAAAATAATTCTTTACATAATGTCCCACCCAAAGAAATCCTGATTGGTGGAAAAAATAAGGTGTAGATAATTTTGTTGTGATAATTAGTGATAAAGCTATTGGGGAATGAAAGGGAGGAGCACTGAAATGTGAAAATTCCATAAGGTGAAAAATACCCGCAGGCTGGAATGGTTAAAAAAAGTGTGGAGGGAAGGGCTGCCCGTAATGCACAATGCGGCTACAAACAGCGGGCGCTAGCATTTACACTTAGGCGTGGGGTGGTTCAGGTTGGGTATCAAGGGGGGACAGTTAAGGTTAGGCATGGAGGGATGGTTAAAGTTAGGCTTCGGGGTGAGGAGGGTGTGAAGTTTAGGAATTGTTGGGGGTTGATTATGGTTAGGCATTGGTAGAGAGAGTGCTCGGTGTGAGAATAGGGTAAGGTTTAGCTATAGTAAAATATCAGCATAATTGACTGATATTTTACTATCGTAAATGCACTGCAGAAGATTACAATATTCTACTATTGGCTGTTTCTGGTCGCCCACATTTCGGTGCCTTTATGCAGGTATGCAATGGAAAACCTTCATAAGACTGCTGTGGCCCTACAGAAACATTTGGCTGACAAGAGTGGTGATTCTTAATGTAGGACATCAGTTTTTCAAACACAGGAAGCCAGGCAATAAAAAATAATAATGCAAAATGGAGAAATATCTCATTTTACCGCTCAATGCAGGAACATCACCTCTGTAGCTAAGGTAATTTCCAGAGTCTAAAAACAACAACATGACAGCCCTCGGGGAGTGGGGGGGGGGAGCATTCTATACTGCAGTTCTGGTCAGCATGGTGAAATCACACTGTGCACTGGTAAAAGAATGCTGTACCAATGATCGAGTTTGGGGTTTGCTCAGTGGAAGTGAGCAATGTGTGTGAAACTGGGGCTGGAGAGGAAACCACATTTACATCTCTTCTTCCAGAAATACAACTTTAAATAAATTATCCAGCTAATGTTTTATGTCTACCTCCATACAGTATTTTAAATATATTAGTTGATGCGTATAGAAGATTTTATTTCCACGGCAAAAGCATGAGGCAACTGAGTTCTTGAAGAACAATGCCAATCAAACCTAATCTGGTGTAATCAAGCTTTAATTGCTCAGTTGAAATGGGAGGCAGCCACAGAGAGTGAGAACAATCTTAGCTATTTTTAAAACCGACAAATGCAAGTGACATATCATCCTGGATGTAGTGTCAAGTATGTTGCAGTAAACACCAAAGGGATTGACATGCATTCATCTTTAGTGTTGTATTAATGGAGACTGGACTTGAATTTTAAAATGATACATGTTCTTCTTAGAAGTATGAAGTATTAAATTAAACACACAATTACCCTATGGGAGAGGGCTAAAAATTAACTTTTATTAGCTACTATTAAAAATGGACCTAATTTGCCAACTATTTGATCAAAAATGTGATACAATGGTTAGGAGGTTAGTATCTGTAGTCAAAGATCATCCTCCAAACTCCTATTGAAAACATTATACCTCTACACAAAACTCAACATATTTCATTTCCTTAATTGGAAACTTCGTCAAGAATGATAAGTGCCCAGTGCTAGAGTGCCACAGTGCTTAAATAACAATTACATTATACACATCACATATCTAATACATTAAGCTAGCAAAATAACAGAGTAACGGCCGCTATCTGCAGCCAGTTAAAGTGTGACTGTTCAGGCTGCCCTTTTATAGTGTACTGATACACCCAGGGGTTGTTGGGTAGGGCGGGTACGAGGTACGCCCCCAAAATGGGTTAGGGTCCATCATAACGACTGACCAATCAAAGGAGTGACCATTGGAATCAATGATGTCTCAAAATTGATGAACCTGTATATGGTTCACCTACACTGTCCTTGGCCACCGATGTTCAAATAATCCATTGCTGGCATTAATGAGAACAATTGCGAGCTGGAAGGAACATAAAACAATAAGTTTGTATTATCTCTTTTCTGATCGGTGAATGACGGTGCTAGGGGTGCGGTAGTGCATAATCATGAGAGACTGACGTCTAGTCCTTGCAGCCAATGGGCTGCCATTTCTCTCCGTGATGCGCTCCTAGTTAGACACCCCTGTCGATAGCAGTGAATAAATTAGTGTACGTCATCACTGCTTGCTAGTGCTTCTCAGCTTTCCCAAAGTTGCCTAGGAGACGTGGCCAGTAGGATGGCCCAGCAGTGGATATATTAGCCTGCATCTTCCCGGCTATACCAGAGCTGTCTAGGAGACGCGTATGATGGCCAGGCCAAGCAGCGAATATATTATCCTTCGTCATCCACAAAAACAAACACGTACCAGCCCCGTACAGGGTACACATGCGCCAAAATGTACACAGTATATCCACAGTGGGTGGGGGAGGCAGTGAATAAATTAAACTACGCAAACCAGGTTGTATGCCGCGCTCCATTAGAGCTTGGGTTGCATAGGAGACATGTGAACTTAAAGAATCACAATTTATATGCCCAGAGAAGGGATATTAACAGATCTCACCGATCCTATAAACACACTATCCTGGGAATACACCTAATCCGGTGGCTAAAAAAGACAGTGTCTGGATCACTGTGCATGTCAGATGACAGCATCCTTTTATGCACTGCTATTTCTCTTTAAAGGGATAAAGGCTTGTAAACTGTAAATTAGGGTCCTCCCCTATTATAAAGAGAGAGGAGAATATTGGAATTATCTCCTTTTATGACCCCAGTTCACCAGAGTAAAAAATCCCCCAGGGAATTAAACCCATATAAATCATTTATAAAGCGACATTAGCACAATTGCATAAATAAGGGGACCCTGCCCATCGATCAAATAAGCGATAGGGGACACATATAAGTAGATAGATCCTCTTAAAGAGAACCCGAGGTGGGATTTAATTATGCTAGTGGGGCACAGAGGCTGGTTGTGCACACTAACACCAGCCTCTGTTGCCCCATGGTGTGCCTCCAAGACCCCCTGCGCGTCGCTATACCCCCCGCAGTGCTGGCGACACACAGCATGTCGCCAGCACAATGTTTACCTCTGCCTGTCTGTTAGCGCCGCTCCCCCGCCTCCTCTGTATCGGCGCTACCCGCCCACGTCACTTCCCTCCAATCAGCGGGAGGGAAGGGACGTGGGCGGGTAGCGCCGATACGGAGGAGGCGGGGGAGTGGCGCTGACTGACACCGCATAGGTAAACATTGTGCTGGCGACACGCTGTGTGTCGCCAGCACTGCAGGGTGTATAGTGGCGCGCAGGGGGGTCTTGGAGGCACACCATGGGGCAACAGAGGCTGGTGTTAGTGTGCACAACCAGCCTCTGTGCCCCACTAGCATAATTAAATCCCACCTCGGGTTCTCTTTAAGGGTGCAAAAGCAGGCGTTAGATTAATTACAGGTAGAGAAAAGATAGGACAAAAAGGAATCCGAGTATAAAATAGGGCACACTGAGACAGTCTTTACTGCATTGGATGAATACAAGAGAATGGTTTGTATAATACTTATTTACAAAAATGGAAAAAAAGTGAAACCTTAGTTTAATCCCTGGGGGCTAAGGGTTCCCAGTCTATAAATCCAGTGAGCTTCAAGCTGTCTTAGCTTTTGGTGTAGATTTCCCCCTCTGGGACCCATCCTCCATTTTTGTATAACCCAGAACTTCAAACAAGTGGGGTCACCCCCATGTTTTTCATGACAATGTCTGGCGACAGAGGTTCTACGTTTGTGATGGACATCACCTAGATGTTCCAAAATTCTCTCCTTGACAGCTCTAGTGGTCTCACCCACATAGAGAAGTTGACACGAGCATTGGATGGCGTACACGACACCCTCTGTGTCGCAATTGAAAAAATCAAACAATTTAAAAGTACGTCCATCTTTGGGGCATTGAAGCTCTTAAATTTAAATACATTTGCAGAGGCCTTACACCTCCCACATTTATACATCCCCTTTAAGGGGTACTTAGCCAGGTCTTTTTTGAACCCCCAGTGCGATCATTGCTAGCTGGTAGAAACAACTGTGTAAGATTGTCCCCCAGGTTTTTCCCCCTTCTGTATGTAATTAGAGGTGATCGTGGTAAATAATCTTTTAATTGTGGGTCTAACTTTAAGATAGACCAATGTCTTCCCACGATTCATTTAACATTGTTAGACTGACTAGAAAAAGTACAGATCAGTCTACCTTTGCCACCTCCCTTTTGGGGTTCCCTGGTTTTCGGGGTCAGGAGGTCCTTCCTCTCAACTGCCTGGGCTTTTTCATATGCCCCCATTATCACCTCCTTGGGGTATCCTCGGTCTCGAAACTGTTTCTCTAAAATTTTACATTCCATTTTGAAATCAGTTTCATTGGTGCAGTTCCTGCGAGTTCTCAGGAACTGCCCTTTTGGAATACCCCTTTTCAGGGGTTCTGGGTGGAAGCTGTGCCATTCCAATAAGGAATTGGTTGCAGTAGATTTACGAAAAATGTTGGTGTCAAGGCCGCCTTCGTCATTTTTCAAACTTTGAACATCCAGGAAGTGTATACTGTTTCTGTGTATCTCAGTAGTGAAGAACATTCCAATCTCATTGGAATTTAGCTGTTCAACAAAATCCACAAACAGTGTCCTGGGGCCGTCCCACAGAATGAAAATATCATCTATGAAACGGCCCCAGAAAATGACATGCGAGGTATACTCTGCCCATTCCTCTCCAAATACGATCCTGTCCTCCCACCACCCCAAGAAGAGGTTGGCATATGAGGGGCACATGCCGTCCCCATAGCACAACCCCTCTTTTGTAGATAGTATTTATTCTGGAACAAAAAATAGTTATGGTTTAAAATAAACTCCAATACATCCAAGATGAAGGAAGAGTGTTCCTTGAGATGAACACTTCTAGATTCTAGATAGTGTTTGGTGGCATTCAAACCCAGTTCATGGTCAATATTATTATATAGTAACTCCACATCAAGGCTGGCTAGCCAGATGTTCTCCCCAATATGTACATCATTTAGTTTGTTCAGAAGATCCATGGTATCTCTAAGGTATGATGGGAGACTTTCAACAAAGGGCCTCATAAAAGAGTCAACATATCTTCTAATTTGTTCAGTAAGACAGTTGTCTAACTGTCTTACTGAACACTTTAACTGTCTTACTGAACAAATTAGCAGGTATGTTGACTCTTTTATGAGGCCCTTTCTTTCAGTTTTGTTTTGGGTTACATAGTTAGTTTGGTTGAAAAAAAAAGGCAACTGTTCATCAAGTTGAACCACAAAAAAAATTGTACAACACTGTCCTGCATCCACAAATATCCCATTTGCCCCAGAGGAAGGTAAAAAAAAACCTTACTAAGTTTGGGGTAATTAGCCCTAGCAGTGAAAGAATTCCTTCCCAACTCCAGATGGTGGCAGTCAAATAAAATTAACGGATCAATGTTAGAATTGCCCAGTAACATTATAGCTGTGTATGTTCTTCAGTGGAAGGGAAGCATCTAAGCCCTCTAGATGTAGATCTACAATTTGCCATAATTATTTCCTGTGGTAAGATATTCCACATTCTAACGATTGTTACTGTAAAGAGCCCCTATCTAAATAGATGGCAAAAACATTTTTCAGTATTCCCAAATCCTTCTCCAAGTCTGATGTTCCTGCCTGTTTGTAAAAAATGCGTTGAATGATTGAACGATGCCCAGTGACTCCATCTGCAGCAAGATGATGTTATAGGTCTTTGGTGCAGTTGAAATCTCTGAGACAGCTTTCTGTATCCTTTCCCTAAACCATGATGGTGAACAATCTTTGTCTTCAGGTCATTTGAGAGTTGTTTTGATACCCCCATGTTGCTACTCTTCAGGGAAAATTAAAAGAGGAAGGAAACTTACAATTGACCCCCTTAAAGGGAACCTGAACTGAGAAGGATATGGGGTTTCCTTTTAAAATAAAACCAGTTGCCTAACTCTCCTGCTGATCCTGTGTCTCTAATACTTTTAGTCACAGCCCCTCAACAATCATGCGGATCAGGTGCTCTGACTGAAGTCAGATTGGATTAGCTGCATGCTTGTTTCAGGTGTGTGATTCAGCCACTACTACAATCAAAGAGATCAGCAGGACTGCCAGGTAGCTGGTGTTGTTTAAAAGGAAACATCCATCCCTCTCAGTTAAGGTTACCTTTAAATACTCTTCCTCACAATGTGATTCACCTGTGTATGTAGGTCAGGGATCACTGAGCTTACCAAGCCAATTTTAGTTCCAATAATTGGTTCTAAAGGTTTTGGAATCAATAAAATGACAACAGTGCCCAAATGTATTCACCTGCATAGTTTTTTTTTAAATAATTATTGTGTACTTTCTGTAAATCCAATAAACTTTATTTCACTTCTCAAATATTACTGTGTGTGTCTCCTACATGATATATTTAACTGACATTTTTTATCGTAACAACCACCGATTTATACAGGAAAATCATGATAATTAACAAGGTTGCCCAAACTTTCGCATCCCACTGTATCTACTGACTCGTGGCTTAGATGAAGTCACAGAGAACATAGATATACTGTAGTGGTGGATAAAGTGGTTAATTAACAAGACAAGACAAGACAAATAACATTTATATTGCGCTTTTCTCCTTGCGGACTCAAAGCGCCAGAGCAGAGCAGCAGCCACTAGGGCGCGCTCTATTGGCAGTAGCAGTGTAAGGGAGACTTGCCAAAGGTCTCCTACTGAATTAGTGCTGGCTTACTGAACAGGCAGAGCCGAGATTCGAACCCTGGTCTCCTGTGTCAGAGGCAGAGCCCTTAACCATTACACCACCAGCCTATTCCTTCCCAAAGAGCTATGCTAATATACACAGCCAGCTTCTTATTATGTCTTGGGCCATCAAGAGCTGCCTCTCACGTTGTAAAAAAAAACCAAGTGAATCTCTTGGAATTTTAATTACAACGCATAGAGGGGGAAAAGGTGGTCAGGCCCAAAAAAGGTATTCAGGCCCATGTGCAATTCACTTTTTCACTTGAGTTTTCTCCTAGGTGATAATTTCACAACTAAAAAATAAAATACCTTTTAAACTACAAGCAAGCAAGAAAATATTCAGAATAATTTTCATAGCACCTTTTCACGTATTTGTGGTATTGTTTCAATTGCAAAGTGCTGAAAAATGATTTTAAATACAAGATGGAAAAATTATTTCCTTGGAGAAAACTCAGAAGAAAAAGTTAATTGCATATGGGCCTTGGACTCTGGACCCAGGCCCAGTTGAGAGAAAAATAACATTTCAGGGATCACCAATGATGCCTACAGGAAATCCGAGATCAAAAGTAGCGATGGTTGCTATGTCCCTAGTCTCAGATGCAGTAGTACCCATGCATTGAACCCAATCGCCATTGGTAAGCCTTATTCGATCACAGCATTGCACTGCAATGCCCATTCTGTAAACAATAAGACGGCTACTGTATTATAGTAGACCGTATTCAGATGTGATTTTTCATGTATCACTGAAATTTGGATTGATGCAAATGCAGGTCTCATTCTGGAAGCAACCATCTTTCAGAGTCCTAAATATTGGCCCAACAATGTCATTTGAATGTATAGGTATCCAAATCTCAGCTGGAAAAGGCATACAAAATTTTAGTGGTTTACCATTCCCCAGGAGATGCTGACCCACCATTCCTACAGGAATTCTCACAACTACTGGCTACATTGGCACTGTGTTACCCAAGTTGGATGGTGTTGTCAACTTCTGGGCTGACGACATTCTGTTACAAGATGCAAATGAACTAATAAACCTCATGGGTGGACTAGGCTTCACACAAAATGTAAAATCTGCTACCCGCAGAGGAGGATATACCCTACACTTAGTTTTCCACCTATGGATTGACATTAGCAACATAACAGTAGCTCCAGTGGTATGGTCAGACCATCACATAATATCAAGCTGCACCCTAAAGAAACAATCCGATACTGTCCCCTGAATAATTTAACACTGGAGAGGATAACTGCCAACCTGGATTTTACACATCTGCTCCATAGTGCAATGGACCCCAAAACCCTAATAACCTAGTACAACAGCATGAGATAGGAAACATTCGACAATATTGTCTCATGGCTCATTGAATCAGCAGCCAACAACCAGGAAGCTAATTTGTTTGACAAAGCCATCATGGATCTAAAAAAGGAAGGGCACAGACTAAAAAGACAGTGTCATAATTTGGGGTCTGAGGAGCACTAATCCAGCCTACTCCATCACCTCAAACAACAACAAAAAGCTATAACCCAAGAAAAAAATCTGATGCCTGATACACACTGCAGAGCGCTTTGCTGACCGTCACCTCTGCATTCGCGTTTTTAAAAATGCTCCCACTCGCTGATGTTTAGCAAAGTGCTAGGCAGTGTGTCTCAGGCCTTCATCTCGCACAAAATATCTATGGCCAAGAACAGAGCAGCTCAACTCTTCCACACAGTGGAAACATTCTGCAATCCTTCATGCCTAAAACCCAAAACCTCATTCTCCAGGGAAAGATGTGAAGAATTCTCTGCCTTCTTCACTAACAAAGTGGCTGCCATCTGTACCTGCATTATTTCAACATCAAAGGAGCCTAGGACTTTGCATGTGCCTATTGCCATATGACCATGGCAAGTCTTTGACATTCTGAGTGAGAAAGATATTGGTGTTTTCATCCAAAGTCTCTGCCCTACTACCTGTGAGTGCTCTGAGCTGATCAGACCAGCACTACACAAAATAACTCGATGCTCAAGAAAAGTATCCAGGGGCACTAAAGGAAGCAATTATAAAAACCTTCTTGAAGAAACCATCACTGGATCCTAATTCTGTGACCAACTACAATGAAACGGCACTAGTCAGAGTAATGAATGATCTACGTACAGCAAGAGTCAAGGGTGAGTGCTCAATTCTGATTCTTGTCTGTAGCTGTTGATACTGTGGATGCTGAAATATTCATCCTGGGATTGAAGAAATACTACATCCTAAGAGGTGCTGTCCTCAATTTATTTCAGTCCTTCCTTATCTGGCAGATGCTACCATCATTTCTCTTTGCAGTCTATATGCTGCCAGTGGGCAAAATAGTCCAGAACTGTGGCCTAGGATATCTTTGTTACACAGACAACACACAACTGTATGCATCCTTTAAACCTGGCACACAAGACCCATCAGCATCCATCAATGCCTGTATAGTGGAATTACAAAACTGGATAAACACCAGCTTGTTGAGGCTGAACTTTGACAAAATAGAGGTGTTGTTTGTAGGAGGTCCACACATGATGGATAACTCTCCCCACTACAAACCAGTGATTGGGGTAGATGCTGTGCAGTATAAAGACTCTGTCTGAAACTAGGGCTAACCCTAGATGGAAAGCTAACACTCAGACAGCACATATCAGCTGTCATCAAATACTCATTCTTCCATCTGAGCAATATAGTGACAATTAAACACCTTATCCCAGCTGAAGACCTACCTACTGTAGTTCATGCATTTGCCTCCTCCAGCCTGGATTACTGCAATGTCCTATTCATCGGATCCCCAGGTGAAGTCCTGCGCCCCTTTAAAACTAGTACAGAATACAGCAGCCAGACTCCTAGCAAAAGTTTACCACGCCTCACACATCTCCCCAATACTGCAAAATGTTTGCTGTTTGCCAGAAAAATGGAGAATCCATGTTAAGGTCTGTCTGCTGACCAGTGGTTCTCAACACGTGGTTCGAGACCATAGTCAGGGGTACGCAGCATCAGCTGTGCTGGATTCAGTGGGATAGCGACCACAAGGAGGCACTTCAATCCTAGCTGCCTGTGTGCTTTTTATTTTTATTTAACTTTTTTTCTTAAAGAGAATCTGTATTGTTAAAATCGCTCAAAAGTAAACATACCAGTGCGTTAGGGGACATCTCTTATTACCCTCTGTCACAATTTCGCCGCTCCTCGCCGCATTAAAAGTGGTTAAAAACTGTTTTAAAAAGTTTGTTTGTAAACAAACAAAATGGCCACCAAAACAGGAAGTAGGTTGATGTACAGTATGTCCACACATAGAAAATACATCCATACATAAGCAGGCTGTATACAGCATTCCTTTTGAATCTCAAGAGATCATTTGTGTGTTTCTTTCCCCCATGCACTGAAGTTTCAGGCTGCTCTTTTCTTCTTGCAAACAGCTTTGCCCTTGTTTGTAATTCCTCAGTATGTGAAAGCCCAGCCAGCTCAGAGGACGATTTATCCAGCTGATTAGAGCAGCTTCTCTCTTCTCTCTTATCTAAATAACACACAGGCAGTGTGCATAGAGGGACCAGAAAGGGTGAGTTCATAGCAGAACCACAACACTGAAGAACTTGGCAGCCTTCCAGAAACAGGCCGACAAGTCTGACAGGGGAAAGATACATTGATTTATTACAGAGATAGTGATAGCAGAAAGTGCTGCAGTAAGCCAGAACACATTAGAATAGCTTTTGGAACATGTAGGATGATAAAAAACAGGATGCAATTTTTGTTACGGAGTCTCTTTAAAGAAAACCTGAACTGAAAATTAAAAGTCAAAATAAGCATACACGAGTCATACTTACACCTTCCATGTAGTCTACTCCTCAGTGTATTTCTCCTCTCCTGCGTCCTGTTTGTTCACTGTGATCAAGGGAATTTTCCGTCCTCCATTTTGAAAATGGCCATTACCCATAACAGCTTTCTGGTCAGCACACAGTTAAACTGTAACATCGCCCACTTGAGCCATAGGGAAACATGGGCATTACCTGGTAAACCAGTTTTCCTCTCAGCTATAACTGACAGCAACTGATATTTTACTGACAGCAACCGATATATTTCAGATCTGACAAAATATTGTCAGAACTGGAAGGGATTATTGTCAAAAGAAAATAGTGAGCTTCTGAGAGGAACTGATGGCAAGGTAACTATGTAATGTTCATTTGAAGTTACCTCATGTGTTTATTTTAAATATTTTTATTCACTACAGGTTCTCTTTAAGTGCAGCCACTAGGCTGCAATTTCTATAAGTAAAAACCTCCCAAAGATTGTTACAGAGAGGCAGACAGACAGGTGAAAGGGACTATTTTACTTTCCGCCTCTCTGAGATCCCTGCTCCTAGCCGACAATTAGTTTATAGTTCCGGCTGGGAATACACTGCAGAGGACGTGGCTCCGCCCCCTCCCCTAACTTCTACAGCAAAGTCTGGATGGAGTTGCAGAGGGGAATACAGCCAGAGAAGGAGGGAGTCTCGTTACTGGGAGAGGCCCCGCCCCCACCTGCACATCATTGAGGAAGCTGCACCAGTCGGCGTGGTTTGAATCAGCCAGCAGAGATATGTCTTTGCTCCAGCAGGTCCACCTCCTCCACGGACTTCCATTGCCTGCAGGTATTCTGTTATCTCTCCCACCCTCTTCTGTCAGCCTGTCCTGCAGACACTATCTTTCCCCCTCCCCTCTGAGCACACACTGTCATTGTCTCCTTCTCCCAGCACAGTGCTGAGCCTGCACCAGCTGTCAGCTCTTCCTTCATCCCTCTCTGTATTTATTTCTTTATTTTTTGAGTTTATGTATAGTTTGCACTATCAGGTTCTGCAGTTTATTGTAATCCTGGTTTATGGTGATAGCATTTGCACTCTTTATTTAAGACAATTGTCACCCAATTGCAGTATTCCTGTTAATCTAACATATCTATTTGTTTGATGACTGGATTACCTGCCTTGCATTTATTTATTAAATGCCCTATATATTGCACTGACTGTCTCATACTCCTCCTCCCCCTCTCATCTGCTTGCCTCTCATCTCCTCTGCCTAATGCCTGGTAAAGTCCATACAATTTCCTGTCAGGTTTCGTGTTGAGTTAATAATTTGTGGCAGGTCAGATCTGATTTCAAATTATTTTTCTGAATGATTTTGTACAGAAGTGACTGGAAAATCGATTATTGATTTGACCCAAAATCTGACAGGAAATTGCATGGTGTGTACCAGGCATAACAATACACTACCCTCGCCTATGCCTAATGCTAAATTCTTTTGTGCCTTATGGTGCCATTAACAATAACATTCTCCAGACGATCAACCATCTTATTTGACCACAATATCGAAACGATTGTTCGGGCCTACTACTGCAATGGAAGCTTCTATACAATTACAATTCAGATAAATGAAAAATGATCAATTTTTTGGATCGATTTCATCAATCTGATTGGATTGGTTAGCTGCTTTACTTCTGTTAGTGATCCAGAATGATCGTTTCCGTTTAATTGAATTGAATCAGACTGTCGATCGTCCGGAGAATTGCATTGTTAATGCCCACTTTTTCTCTGTCTAACCATAAGCTCTTCTGCCTATGCACCTAAGCTGTTTTAAAGTGTAAGTTCACTTATTGGATCACCCATTTAGTCTTATGTGACCCTCTCCTCTCTGCCCCGTCGCCACTGCAAATGTAGTAGTAATAGTAAGTAATTGTAATATGCACACTAAAGTGCCTTATAATTTTTGAGGGAGGGGCCCCAACCAAAACTTTGCTATGGGGCCTCGTGGTTTCTAGCTATGCCCCTGGCTGGCTTACTGTGTCCACCGGCCAGCTGCGCTCCGCACATAAACTGCGCCAGCAGCCGGCAACCCGATCAGCTGATCAGCGACGTCCCGTAGTAGTGTTAGCAACCCCCCCCCCCCCAGTCCCCCGCACTTAGTCATCGTAATATGCAGAGTGACAGAGGCACTCTGCAGCTTAACCTGGTTTGCTGTAAGTGCACTCTATTGGCCGAAGAAAGTCTTGACGGCTGCAACAGCCAATAAGCTTGCATTTACATCCCTGGTCCCACCCACCACAAGCCTGGATTTTGAAGGCTGTGCAGGTATGAAGAAACAGTGCACACAAGGGAAAGATACAGTATATTAACCACATGTTCCCTATCTATCTATCTATCTATCTATCTATCTATCTATCTATCTATCTATCTATCTATCTATCTATATATATCTTTCTATCTTAATGAGAGAGGAGCACAAACTTAGCACACGCTATGCTGCCGTAATGCAGCGTAGTGTGCGCTAGTACTAGTAACTTACGCGCTCCTCTCCTTGTAACTAACACCCGCTCCGCACGTCCTGGGGGTACTTGGCTGGAACTGAATTCCGATAAGGATGTACTTGGGTCAAAAAAGTTGAGAAACACTGCTCTAAACCACATGTAGCACAAATACATAGCAAATCTATTGGAACTATATGCCCCTCCACTCACCCTCGCTTCTGCCAATTAGACGAATTTGGTTATTCCCAGGATCCACTTAAAAACATTTGGTGCACGGGCCTATTTCTATGCAGCCCCTACTCTTTGGAACTCTCTTCCACTATCAGTGCTCCTTCTCTGGACAGCTTTAAGAAGAGGCTAATAACCCACCTCTTTTCCTGAGCCTGCAGAGCGCTGGGTCACAGCACTTGGAGTACCCAGGCAGAAAACTGCTATAATAATATTATTATTGTTGTTAACTAGATTAAATAATTATGTGTGTAGTAAGTAATAGCTCCTTAACCCCCTTGCCGGTTATGTTGAGCTCAGCTCGGGGTAACCTGCGCAGGAGGATTCCTCAGGCCCCGCTGGGCCGATTTCTATCAAATAAAAAGCAGCACACACAGCCGGCACTTTGCCAGCCGCGTGTGCTGCCTGATCGCCGCCGCTGTGCGGCGATCCGCCGCGAGCAGCGGTGAAAGAGGGTCCCCCCAGCCGCCCGAGCCCAGCGCAGCCGGAACAAACAGTTCCGGCCAGCGCTAAGGGCTGGATCGGAGGCGGCAGACGTCAGGACGTCAGCTGACGTCCATGACGTCACTCCGCTCGTTGCCATGGCGACGAGGAAAGCGAAACAAGGAAGGCCGCTCACTGCGGCCTTCCTTGTTACTTTTGATCGCCGGAGGCGATCGAAAGTGCGGATCCGGAGCGCCCTCTAGTGGGCTTTCATGCAGCCAACTTTCAGTTGGCTGCATGAAATAGTTTTTTTTTTATTTAAAAAAACCCTCCCGCAGCCTCCCTGGCGATTTTAATAGAACGCCAGGGAGGTTAAAGCATAGGCATATAACAAATGATGCATCTCTTCAAATATCTATGAAGCATATATACTTTAATAATAATAATATAAGACCAGGCCAAACAAATAATGAGTTTTATTAGAGAATATTTCATAGGGAATTCCCCAAGCTCAAGTTTGCCTTGTCTTTCCCTGGTGTTAGATCCTCTGAGGCACTATGTAAGCATTAATGGTCTTTACTAATCATGTGCAGACACACATTTTCTGTAACAGGTACAAAAACTGCTATAAAATGCATAAACATAAGGGAAAATTACTTATTGTAACTGACAGCATCAAGGGAAACTGGATTTGCCTTAAGCATGCACTGAGTCATTATGCCTGATAAGTCTCATTGCTTGGAACCATAACAGCAATGCTGTGTTAAATAACAGTAAGGGCTTGAGCACAGATTTTGCCTGAATACACTTCCTTCTTGTAATTGAAGATGTCACTGCAGTAGATCTTACAGTGTATGTGAAATACTAAAACAGGTTTTACCTATTACAGTATGTAATGTTGTTACTTTTATAACTTTTATATTCAGCTTGCCTACTTAACTACACATGAAAAAAACCTTTAAACAAACATAAATGACAGCAACCTGGAGCCATTGTTGTCGTTATAAAAAAAACTCTAGTTCCATGGCTGCCATGTTGATCATCTATTCATATTACTGTTTTCTTGACCCAGGACAAAAATTACCTTACCCTAGCTTCCCTTATTCTCTTTTCACAAGGGAGGCTAAACTGCATGCTTCTTGGGCAGTTCAGCCTCTCATCTGATGGCCATATAGCGGCTTCTGCTTGCAGTTTAGTTCAGCCAATTGGCAGCCTTTATAATCCCAACTGCGTCGGCACTTGACATGTGGTGTGGTTTCTCAGCAGGGAAAAATGTTGTCTTAGTGTGGCCATGCTCAGATGTAACTCAGTGTGGTGGGCCTTGGTGCTAAGCTTACATACACCTTGCTAGTATGGGGTGGGACCCTCTTATACCTTCAGAACTGCCTTAATTTTTCCTGGCACAGGTTAAAGAAGATGTTAGAAACATTCCTCAGTGAGTTTGGTACATATTGACATGACAACATCCCACAGCTGCTGCTCATTTGTTGGCTGCACATATATGATGTGAATCTCCCATTTCCCCCGACTCCCAAAGGTTCTCTATTGGATTGATAACTGTGGAGTCCATTGGAGTACAGTCAGCTCATTGTAATGTTCAAGAAACCAGTTTGAGATGATGTGAGCTTTGTGACATGGTTCATTTTTCTGCTTGAAGTAATTATCAGAAGGCACATATGTGTTGGTCATAAAGGGATGGACATGGTTAGCAACAAAATTCAGGTAGGCTGTGGTGTTTAAACAATGCGTAATTGGTGTACCTTATAAAGTGGCCAGTGCATGTGCATGTGTGTGTGTATGTATATATATATATATATATATATATATATATATATATATATATATATATATATATATATATATATACAGGGCCGGGCCGAGGCATAGGCTGGAGAGGCTCCAGCCTCAGGGCGCAGTGTAGGAGGGGGCGCACAATTCATTCAGCTGTCATTGCTAATTGTGTATGAAGCAGAGAGAAATAAGAAAAGGGGATACATAGCAGTGACTGCAAGCCAGATAGCTAGATAGTAAGGTGTTGGGGAGGTTGTGGGCCCTGTGGCCCTCTTAGTCTAATAGCAATCAGTGTGTGACAGCTGAGGTGGGAGGGATGGAGGGGCGCACTTTGGTGTCTCAGCCTTGGGTGCTGGAGGAGCTTGTCCCTGCTCTGTATATATTTATTTATATAATAAGGATTTTGGCCTATATTGCTGTGTCATCAATGAGATGGCAGGTGCACCTTCCACATGCTACACCCTAGGCTCCTTTTAATATTATAACTGTCCCCTTAAGCCCACCTCCATTCAGATTTCTGGCTGTTCTCATACACACTATAGTGAAGAACTAAAGGGAGAGAGGCCATGAATCTATTATCAGTGTTTCTCTACGCAACAACCCAATTTTGTGAGTAACTCCTTATTGCAATATATTCTCCACTTTTCAAATGATACGCTAGATTTGGCTCCCCGTTCCATGCGATTGTTTCCAATGGATAATCAGAACAGCCATGAAGCTGATGTTTTTAAATGTTAGTGATAGCTATAGAAGTTAGTGATAGTGATTGCTTCTTCTAAGGAGTAAACCCGTAGGTGCCCATTTTCTATCTCCTGTGGTGTTGCGCTTCCCCCGATTGCCACAATGAGGACGGGTGCTGTATTTCTTTGATGTGAGTACATCCCCCAGCCAGAAATGTTAATGCAATTGCCAGCTTTTTATATTTCTTTTGATTTTAGTGGGAAATATTTCCCCTACTTTCGCTTTTTTCCCTGTTCTATCAGAAACCAGGAACTGAGCAAATCACCTCAACAGTAACGCAGACAGCAATGAAAACCTAATAAAGGTTATAGCGTCTTCCCCAAACGGCTAAAAGAAAATGCTATTACTGCGTGCATTGCCAGAAAGAAACTGAAATAATCCCTTTAGGCTGAAGACCACAAAGCAAGCTTAGCAGCACCCACACATGGTACTAAAAATGGTTGTTTTCTCATTGATTCAATTGCTTTATTGAATCAACTGAACGTTTTAATTAAGATTGTTTGTATTTGTTCCTTAACACATTTTGATCATGTCTCAAAAGAGAAATGACTGCAACACATGGTAACGTTTCCGTTACTTTTGATTGAATGGCTACATTTGGTGTGGTCCTGTTTGATGGCAATTTGATATTTTTTGATAGCAAAAACAATCAAATTGAAAGCTGAATATGTGTTGCATGTGCTGCCAGCATTACATGAGTTCAGAGCTGAAGCTGATAAAACCATATACCATCTAAAACATGGATTTGTACAGTTATTATAGACAAACCATCAGTTGTTGCAGACAAATTTGCTTTTTTAGTATCTAAATACTATATGACAATCTAGTAACTAGTGTCAGGCGAGTTAGGAAAGAAAAAAACTTGTAACAGAAAAGGTTAGAATGTAGATCACACTATGGCATTTACACACTTGAATCTCTATCTCACTGGCACATACTTGCAATAGCTGTATTCTAGATGGTTTATTTGACGTGGTTTATGCTCAAGTTATTGATGTCTGGTTTTGGCAGAATGATGGAATTGCAAAGAACTGATGTCAGCAAAAGTTCATCTCAGGGAAAGTATGAGTTGTGTTAGTAGGAAGGGGGTCATGTAGCCCTCTGGATGGCGTTCTGCTCCCCATGTGCATGTACACACACACACACACACACACACACACACACACACACACACACACACACACACACCATGCAGATTCATTGGTAAAATGCCAATTCTATTGAAATCAGAAGGGATGGGGATGGACACAAAAAAGCCTGAAACACCAGTACCTGAATGTCCCAATGTTGATATTATCGTGTGGACTTTTTTGTTTATTTGTCTGCTCCACAGTCATTCTAACCTTAGGAGCTATTCACAGAACAAAGGAGTGAGCCCTGAGCTAGCTTGGCAAGCTCTAGGATGGTGTTAATGATACGGGTAGGCAGGTCTTTATGGAGTCTTGAGTTACTCTCTCCATAATGAACAAGGAAACAGCTGGAGCTCCTGTTGGCAATACATGCTCATTTGTTGCCTGTTTGAGAAATACAGCACTATCATGGCATAGTGGATTTAAAAACAAAACAAAAAACATACTGCTTTACAGAACACCAGCTTTCCAGTTTGGAGCTTTTGTGACCATATTGAATATACGGTAGTCCGTGAAGAAGGAGATGTTAAAAGTAAGTGGTAGCTCTTGTTGCTAATTACTGTTGCTGCTGCACCTGTACATGATCAGATGTTAGCTGTTCACGTATTCGGCTTATATATGGACCTTATGTCTTTACCCATAAATATCACTTTTAATTGTGAAGACCATATTTATAATGCTGGCTCTATGGAGTAATATTGATTTTATGTCAGTGGAATTGTTTTGGTTAAGATTTTGTTTGTACTTTTCGGTATAGTATATTCTTTGAATGTAAGCTTCTGCAAATATGATCCTTGACCCACTTTGTGAATTAAGTGAGTGTCATCATTTTAAAGAAATAAATACATTTTCAAAACACAGTGGGAGTAAGAAAATAAATGCCAATAGTGCCACATAAGCATACAGCCAGAAAACATTTGCTTATACTAGTTCTATAAAGAGGGTGTTCGCTCTTTAACGTATACTTGACCCAAGGAGAAGATACTTAAAGCGGATCCAAGATGAAAAACTAACTATAACAAGTAACTTGTCTATATATCTTATCTAAAGTTTAGATAGTTTACACAGCAAATCTAGCTGCAAACAGCTTTAATAGAATATGATTATATTTCATCCTGTGATACAATGACAGCAGCCATGTTGTTTGTAAACAATACACAGAGGCAGGCTTATCTGCATCTTGAGCACTCAGCCTGTGAAAAAAAACCTAATCCCCCCTCCTCCTCTCTGCCTCTGAAATCAATGGTTAGTAACACCTCCCCCTCCTCCTGTCCAGACTGAGCTTCCATGAGCCCTTGCTACTGCCAAGGCTCTCTGAAAACCTGTGGGCGTGGCTTATTTAGTTTATAGGGAATTAGAGTATTAACCTCCTTGGCTGTAATGACGAGCTCAGCTCGTCCATTACTGCCGGAGGGCACCGGTCAGGCCCTGGTGGGCCGATTTTCATCATTTTTTTTAATACACACAGCTAGCACTTTGCTAGCTACTTGTCTAACTTGATCGCCACTACCCGCCGCGTTAGAGCCCCCCCCGAGACCCCGTGCGCAGCCTGGCCAATCAGTGCCAGGCAGCGCTGAGGGGTGGATCGGGACTCCCGATGCCGTCGGTGACGTCATCATGATCGTCGCCATGGCTATGGGGGAAGCCCTAAAGGAAATCCCGTTCAGAACGGGATTTCCTTATCGGAAGACGCGCCGGCGGCGATCGGAGGGGCTGGGCGGACGCCGCAGGGAGGTGGGAATCATGTAGATAGCGCTAGGCTAGTTACATGATAGAAAAAAAAAATCAAGAAATAGTGCTGCGCATCCACCCTGGCGCATTTAATAGAACGCCAGGGTGGTTAAAACAAAAACAAAAAAGTATTTGGCTTGAAGAATGCCCTATAAACAATAGGAAAGGAACACAATTATGCAATGAGTAAAAGTTCACCTCGGATCCACTTTAAGGTAAGCACAGAAGTATGTTCATGTGGTGTCCACATACCTCTGTGAGTTGTGCATTCCTCTCCACATTTGCCCCGTCCCTTTAATAATTTTTTGGTGAATTTAATTTTTGGCTAAAGAGAACATTTTCATGCAGGAAGAGGCAGGCTTGCCATTATATTTACTCCTATTATGCTCTCATTCCTTCCTATCTTGGCTTGGAAAATAGGAGGGAAAGGAGCGATGAGAGGAATTTACAACACCCAAATGTTTGTGGATCGGGTCATTTATACTTTAAGTAAAGTATGAAAAACTCCCTCTCACCAGCAGCAACATCAGCAAATTGGTTTGATTTGGATTGGTTGTGCTGTACTGGTTTTGGACAAGCTGCACAGCTGTATTAGCAGTGCTGCCTAGCAGCTGCCAGGCTTCCATTGCACATAGCTTCTTTGGTACATATCAGTCCTTATTGAGAAGTAGTATCTTTCTAGAGGCACAATTTGTTACAATGAATGCAAACTAAGTAGTTCCAAGAAGCAGTTTCAAACAATTGTGTTTTATCAGTTGAAGAGTGCATGTGAAAATGTCTATTTACTCTCACTTTATCTCTATCTCTAGGTCTCTCTTAGTGTTGGGCGAACAGTGTTCGCCACTGTTCGGGTTCTGCAGAACATCACCCTGTTCGGGTGATGTTCGAGTTCGGCCGAACACCTGACGGTGCTCGGCCAAACCGTTCGGCCATATGGCCGAACTAAGAGCGCATGGCCGAACGTTCCCCGAACGTTCGGCTAGCGCTGTGATTGGCCGAACGGGTCACGTGGTTCGGACCCGAACGCGCTCTGATTGGCCGAACTGTCACGTGGTTCGGGTAAATAAATACCCGAACCACGTCATATCTCCGCCATTTGTCTGTGGGTTTAGCTTTGGGTAGGCAGGCAGGGTAGTTCGCGCTCCAGCCACGCTAGCCAGGGTCCCCCCCAGTCATTGTGTGTCGCTGCTGGGAACAGTAGTACACCGCTCGTTCAGCCACACTATATAGCATTCTGTGTACTGTTCTGTGTCTGCTGGGAACAGTAGTACACCGCTCGTTCAGCCACACTATATAGCATTCTGTGTACTGTTCTGTGTCTGCTGGGAACAGTAGTACACCGCTCGTTCAGCCACACTATATAGCATTCTGTGTACTGTTCTGTGTCTGCTGGGAACAGTGGTACACCGCTCGTTCAGCCACACTATATAGCATTCTGTGTACTGTTCTGTGTCTGCTGGGAACAGTAGTACACCGCTCGTTCAGCCACACTATATAGCATTCTGTGTACTGTTCTGTGTCTGCTGGGAACAGTAGTACACCGCTCGTTCAGCCACACTATATAGCATTCTGTGTACTGTTCTGTGTCTGCTGGGAACAGTGGTACACCGCTCGTTCAGCCACACTATATAGCATTCTGTGTACTGTTCTGTGTCTGCTGGGAACAGTAGTACACCGCTCGTTCAGCCACACTATATAGCATTCTGTGTACTGTTCTGTGTCTGCTGGGAACAGTAGTACACCGCTCGTTCAGCCACACTATATAGCATTCTGTGTACTGTTCTGTGTCTGCTGGGAACAGTAGTACACCGCTCGTTCAGCCACACTATATAGCATTCTGTGTACTGTTCTGTGTCTGCTGGGAACAGTGGTACACCGCTCGTTCAGCCACACTATATAGCATTCTGTGTACTGTTCTGTGTCTGCTGGGAACAGTAGTACACCGCTCGTTCAGCCACACTATATAGCATTCTGTGTACTGTTCTGTGTCTGCTGGGAACAGTAGTACACCGCTCGTTCAGCCACACTATATAGCATTGTTTACTGACACTATATAGCAGACTATATAGCATTGTGTGTACACCGCTCAGCCAGACTATATACCATTGTTTACTGACACTCTGTGTACACCGCTCAGCCAGACTATATACCATTGTTTACTGCCACTCTGATTCTGCTGGGAACAGTAGTACACCGCTCGCTCAGCCAGACTATATACCATTGTTTACTGACACTATATAGCAGACTATATAGCATTGTGTGTACACCGCTCAGCCAGACTATATACCATTGTTTACTGACACTCTGTGTACACCGCTCAGCCAGACTATATACCATTGTTTACTGCCACTCTGATTCTGCTGGGAACAGTAGTACACCGCTCGCTCAGCCAGACTATATAGCATTGTTTACTGACACTATATAGAAGACTATATAGCATTGTGTGTACACCGCTCAGCCAGACTATATACCATTGTTTACTGACACTCTGTGTACACCGCTCAGCCAGACTATATACCATTGTTTACTGCCACTCTGATTCTGCTGGGAACAGTAGTACACCGCTCGCTCAGCCAGACTATATACCATTGTTTACTGACACTCTGTGTACACCGCTCAGCCAGACTATATACCATTGTTTACTGCCACTCTGATTCTGCTGGGAACAGTAGTACACCGCTCGCTCAGCCAGACTATATAGCATTGTGTTTACTGCCACTCTGTGTACACCGCTCAGCCACACTATATAGCATTGCGTACTCTGCCAGTCAGTGTGTATATTGCTGGGATCAGTAATACTCCACTCACCGTCAACCACTATATGAGCTCAACATGAGTTCCCCAGAGACCTCCGCTGTGAGCAGCACTCCCAACAACAGCAACAGCCAACGCCCCACGCAAGCTATAACATCCACCCCAGCAGCCAGTGGTCAGCAGCAGCCCTCCCCGGAGGAGAACGTTGTGTCCATCAGTCCGTCGCCAGAGCGATTAATGAGGGCTGCCATTGAGGAGATGATGGGGCCTGATGTGGAGGAGGAGGTCTGGCTCAGGCCAGCATCCCAAGTTAATGTTGAGGACGATGAGGGGTCTGTGTCTGGGGATGTTGGGGTGGCAGAGGTGGTGGGTGGGTCAGACTCAGGAGAAGAGTTGTATGATGAGGATGATGATCGGGACCATCTGTATGTGCCTCAGAGTCCGACCCCGGAAAACATGTTGTATCGTGTGTTTAGGTACTAAAATCTGCGATCCCTCCCAGTAGTGTTGGGCGAACAGTGTTTGCCACTGTTCGGGTTCTGCAGAACATCACCCTGTTCGGGGTGACTATATAGCAGACTATATAGCATTGTGTTTAATGCCACTCTGTGTACACGGCTCAGCCACACTATATAGCATTGTGTTTACTTCCACTCTGTGTCTGCTGGGAACAGTAGTACACCGCTCACCCGCCACTGTATAGCATTGTGCTCTGTGTCACTGCTGACAATAGTGGTACACCGCTCACCCACCACTGTATAGCATTTCTGTACTGCCACTGTACTGCTGCCAGTCAGCGTGTACTTTAAGGATAAGTGAAATGAGGAAGAAATCCGGTGAAAGAGGGAGGGGCAAGGGAAGAGGTGTTTCCCCTGACGGTTCACGTACAGGCCACAGGGGAGCACCCAAGAAAACCCACTCAATACTGCCCATGTTGTCCAGGACAACAACCCTCACAGATCCAAAAGAACAGGACCAGATAATTACTTGGATGACCTCTCAAGCGTCCAGCAGTGGGTTAAGCAGCACCAGCACATCACGCACGAGGTCCGAGTCCTCAGCCAGTTAAAGTCTGGGCTTTCTTTGAAGACTGCACTGAGGATGTTACCATGGCGATTTGCAAGGTGTGCAAGACCCGCCTGAGCAGGGGGAAAAGTATTAACAACCTCTCCACCACCAGCATGAGCCGCCACATTCTATCCAAACATCCCACTCTGTGGGCAAACGCGGCAGGACAGGGTACCACCGTACCACCAGCAACACTGCCTCCCTTGGGTTCACCAGACTCACCACCAGACCCGCCTCAGCAGCAGCAGTAGCCCAGCCATTGCGTGGTTCACAACATTCACAAACATCAGACGATGCTGACACTGTCACTTTCCGGACTAGTGCTCTTGAGGTCTCCCAGTGTTCATCAAACACAACAACCAACAGCCCTTCGGTGTGCAGCGCTACGGTTGAGTTGTCTGTCTCTGAGATGTTTGAGCACAAGAGGAAATTGCCAGCAAATGACCCCCGGGCCGTGGCAGTAACAGCCAGCCAGCATAGCCAAGCTTCTGGCCTGCGAAATGCTGCCATATCGAGTGGTGGAGACAAACAGCTTCAAGGGCATGATGTCAGTGGCCATCCCACGTTACGTGGTTCCCAGCCGCTACCACTTTGCGCGCTCTGCAGTGCCTGAGTTGCATGAGCACGTGGTCAGCTAAATAACCCGAAGCTTGAAGAATGCCGTTGCCTGCAAGGTTCACCTCACCACTGACACCTGGACGAGTGCGTTCGGCCAGGGTCGATACATCTCCCTTACCGCGCACTGGGTGAACCTTGTGGAGCCTGGCAGCGATTCCTCACCTGCTACGGCGCGGGTGTTGCCCACGCCGCAAACAGCTGCACCGCCGTCCCTCCCACTGGATAACAACAGCAGCACCTACCTCTCTGACTCCTTCTCCTCCAACGCATCTCAAAGCTGTACCTCATCCGGAAACGCTAACCCAGCACCAGCAGCAGTAGGATCGTGGAAGCAGTGCAGCACAGCTGTTGGCATGCGTCAGCAAGCGTTGCTGAAGCTGATCTGCCTTGGGGATAAGCAGCACACAGGGGAGGAAATTTGGAGGGGAATAAAGGAACAGACGGATTTGTGGCTGGCACCGCTGGACCTGAAACCGGGCATGAAGCTAGACACCTGGCACGAACTGGCAATGTACGCAATAGAGGTGCTGGCTTGCCCGGCAGCCAGCGTTATGTCGGAACGCTGTTTCAGTGCTGCCGGAGGCATCATCACAGATCGGCGTATCCGCCTCTCCACAGAAAATGCAGACCGTCTGACTCAAATTAAAATGAATCAATCCTGGATTGGAAACGACTACGCAACACTCCTGGACCCCAACCAAGTAACATGACCGATGAACATCTGGGATGGTTTAGCGTTTCCGGTCCCTGTTTATTGAACCTCTCATCTGTATTACATTTATGACTGCATGGCGGCAAAAAGCATTGCTGCTATATCCGCACGCTTTTTGTCCTCATGCAAGGCCTGGGTTGTTGTGTCTCACAAAGCGTGGCCTTCTCCTCCTGCGCCTCCTCCTGTTCCATCACGTGTGCTGCTGCTGCTGCTGCTGGGTTACCGTTGCCGGTCCCTGTTTATGGAACCTCTTATCTTTATTACATTTATGACTACATGGCGGTACAAAGCATGCTATCCGCACGCTTTTTGTCCTCATGCAAGGCCTGGGTTGTTGTGTCTCACAAAGCGTGGCCTTCTCCTCCTGCGCCTCCTCCTGTTCCATCACGTGTGCTGCTGCTGGGTTAGCGTTGCCGCGTGGTCCCTGTTTATTGAACCACTTATCTTTATTACATTTATGACTGCATGGTGGTACAAAGCATGCTATCCGCACGCTTCTTGTCCTCATGCAAGGCCTGGGTTGTTGTGTCTCAAAGCGTGGCCTTCTCCTCCTGCGCCACCCTCCTCCTGTTCCATCACGTGTGCTGCTGCTGGGTTAGCGTTACCGGTCCCTTTTCCTGGAACCTCTTATATGTATTACATTTATGACTGCATGCCGACAAAAAGCATGTTACCTGTGCAAAGAAAACAGACATTTCCCGCATTTAAAAGACAGTTTTCCCTTTGAAACTTTAAAATCGATTTTCTCAAAAACTATAAGCTCTTTTTGCTAAATTTTTTTTCCTCTTGTACCCACTCCCAAGGTGCACATACCCTGTAAATTTGGGGTATGTAGCATGTAAGGAGGCTTTACAAAGCACAAAAGTTCGGGTCCCCATTGACTTCCATTATGTTCGGAGTTCGGGTCGAACACCCGAACATCGCGGCCATGTTCGGCCTGTTCGGCCCGAACCCGAACATCTAGATGTTCGCCCAACACTAGTCTCTCTCTCTTAATATACAGCATTGTTCAATTCCATTCCATTCCCCTGATTTTTCTTATTGAGTGTTAATGTTTTGCTGAAATAAATAAGCTGTGTAGTGGTATAGTTCTATGACCCATGAAGAAACCTTCACATGTTACTTATAGAAGTATAAAGGGTAATACATTTTACAGGCTAATATCAAATTAATGTATTATTTATGAATGAGGCATATCATTATATTTTGGTAATAGAAGTTCACTTAGGTTGTTTCTTATTATTAATATATTTATTTTTAAACATTTACAAATCGACAACACAGGGACAGATTTGCAATACTGTATCGGAAAACCATGCCTGTTTCCGGGTCAATAGGAGGAGAATAAAATATGGACAAGTGATGCCTCATTCTGGTAAATAACATGGTGAACATAAGGCTTGCACCAGGCATTGCTTTTTATAGCAGTAGGCTTTTTTTTAAATGGGAACCCATCTGTCAGTGCTGTTTTCTGATCAAGCTAGCAACAGCTGGCTTGGCTCTCTCCTAATCCATTCATCCTATCTTCAGATCAGACAGTGGCCTGTGTCTGCTTACTGGGCCTTGGAGACTTTCCTTTCCCTATAGACAAATGAGTAAAGAGATACTGCAGCTTTTCCAGCAACACAACCATTGCTTTCAGAAATATGCTGCACCTTTAAAGCAGTACAAAAGAAACCTAGAGGGCGAAAAGTATAACTAAAATTATGTTAAGTGTGTATGTGTGTTTCTTCTTGGAATCTTGTTTAATTTTTTTTTATCACTCTACAAAATAACCTAACATTATACTTTTCTCTTCCATTCTTCTTAATCGTCTCCATTTCCCTCTCTTTTTTTTCCTCCTTCATTCCTGCCATTCACCCATTACATTTCACTAAAGACATTTTTATTGTACTGGGAATTTCTAAAACCTTGGAGGGCTGGGGTATTTTAGTTACATGTACTCACCAGGATGTCCGTGTCTGCAGGACATGTTTCTAAACAACATGATGCTGTTAAATTCTACACACAAATGGACATGTAGTTAGACCAAGGGCTTCATTCACAAAGATGTGCTAACCCAGTTAGAACGCCTAAAAACTTTTAGGCGTGATAACTATAGCACTAAC
Organism: Hyperolius riggenbachi; assembly: GCF_040937935.1. Classification (NCBI taxonomy): domain Eukaryota; kingdom Metazoa; phylum Chordata; class Amphibia; order Anura; family Hyperoliidae; genus Hyperolius; species Hyperolius riggenbachi. Next base: position 336,720,441 of record NC_090649.1, on the reverse strand, counting down.
TGGGTTAGCACCGCTGTGTACACCTGGTCGCGCGCAAAGTCCGTCACGCAAAGTTTTGCGCGTGCACAGCGCAGGTGCGCGCGAAACATCGCATCGCAGTGCGGCTTTAACGCCGCACCCGATGCCCTTATAAGGTCGCATGGGTGCGACTTTAATGGCGCGTGATGCAATGTTAAAGTCGCACCGCATGCGACCTTATAAGGGCATCGGGTGTATCGTTAAAGTCGCACCGCGATGTAACGATTCGAGAGCGCGCAAAGTTTTGCACGCGGGACTTTGCGTGCGAGTGTTAATTATCACGCCCAAACTGCATTTGGGCATAAGGGGCTTTTCACAAGCGTGCTAACACTTAGCACTGCTTTGTGAATCAAGCCCCAAGAGTGGTATTGAGAAGAAATACACATTATTGCATGTAAGTATTACCACTGCAGAGTCCAACAGATATACAAGCTAGTTACAGACATTCAAAACACAGGCTCACCACTCTCAGGAGATCCCATTTACCAGCTATGACAAACACAGCCATGCTTGGCTGTCTGAGTGCTAATTTCATGCTGGGAAGGAGGGGGCTCTTCAGAAACAGATTTTATGTTCTGACTAGTTTTAATACTTGTGCATTCAGATTGGGGAATATTTGATAATTCTGTTTTGAATTTAATGTACTGGATATGATATGGATATGAAAAAACACTTTTCCTATGTAGTTGAATTTGTTTCCTTTTTCTTGTTTAATAATAATAGCATATGTTGTTGAACATATATATATGTTTGTTTTTTTGGCAGCTATTTACATTTAGCTTTATGAAATAGGTGAAACATGTATCACAGTACACTTGGTGCCCTAGGCAGGAACCTATTTGCACTTGCACAGTTTCTATTCAGCATCTGTTACTCAATTCAGCTGTTGAACAGCTGCAATAGACTTACACTGAGATGCTGCACAAAGTCCTGCAAGTCCAGTTGCAAGTGGCTATGAGGCCGCTGGTGATGCTAGTCTGTGGTAAAGATGTGTCCATTGTATGGTTATGAAAGACCATTCTTAACATACAGTATGTATAACTAGGCCCCTGGGTTTCAGATCATGCCCAAAAGCAGTACTGACAGAAGATTCCTCCCAGGCCAAGTAGCAAATGCATGCATATCTATTAGTATTATAATTATTTAATAATTATATAGCGCCAACATCTTCCGCAGCGATGTACATGGTATATTGTCTTGTTACTAACTGTCCCTCAGAGGAGCTTACAATCTAACCCCTTAATACCATAATCATATGTCCTATGTATGTTTCATGTAGTGTATGTATTGTAGTCTAGGGCCAATTTAAGGGAAAGCCAATGAACTTATCTGTATGTTTTTGGGATGTGGGAAACCGCAGTGCCCAGAGGAAACCCACGCAGACACAGGGAGGAAATACAAACTCCTTGCAGATGTTGATCTGGCTGGGATCGCTGCAAGGCGAAAGCGCTAACCACTACGCCACCGTGCTGCTCTCTATAGGCGTACATAAATAATTTGCCTATTTTCAAACACTTTTCTATAAGGGCCCATTCTCACTTGTAATCGCAAAATGCTAGCGATTAGTGGAGGTCCCCCCGTGAAGATAAAATAGCAGACTATACTATGATCTGTTTTTCTTTCTCTTTGTTTTCTATTTCTGCTCTCTGAGTACCTGGACAACCAGAGGCTTGTTGTGGTTGACTAATCGATGTGGATGTGACTGAGGATCAGTCTGAAAAACTTTAGAGATATCAGCACTGACATGTCGATGAACTATATGGGTAGCGCACTCTAAAAAGATACTGTGAATCGTGAATCACTGCCAACAGGGCCGGGGCTACCACAGAGGCAAAGGGGGCAATTGCCCCAGGGCCCCTGAGCTCTACAGGGCCTTCCAGGTCTCCCCCTGACTTGGGCCCCTGCACCAATATGTAAAAAAATCAACTTGCCTATCGCAGTGCATTGCTCCCATCTTCATCCCAGCTGGCTGCCACTTCTCCATAACCAATCATTATGCAATAGCAAGCACAGGGAACAGGAGAACTTGTGGAGAACAGGCAGCCCACCAGCAGGGATGAAGACAGGAAGCATGGATGGAGCAACGCACCGGGATAGGTGAGTTGCTATTCTGACACAAAACAGTGCAGGGGCCCTGGGGAACACAGTAAATTGAAAGTGGGAGATCTGGGGAAGGGGGGGGGGTGTCAGCTGGCTCAGAGGTCCTGGGGTATGAATATGCTGGGGAGGGGGCAGGGGGTGCCCAGGTCAATTTTGGGCCCCATTGTGGCTTTTGAACCGGCCCTGACTGCCGAGTGATGGCAATCGCGGCAGTGAGACTGCCATATAGTTAGTACTGCGCTGGCTCTTTAAAAAGCACCAGTGATCGTAAGCAGTTAGCGGTAATCGCTAGTGAGAACGGGCCCTAAAGTTTCTTGGGGCAAAACTTCATATGAACTTTGAAGAGGCTCAGATGTCAGAAGCGTAGGAATGAGGCAGCAAGTGCAAACCTTGGTGTTCTGATTAGTGTTCTCTGCTATAAACACACACTTTTAGTCTTTTTTTTTTTTTTTTTTTTGTGGACAGATATTACTAAAATCCTAATTTGTTGTGTAGTTTTTGTTTTTGTGTATTTTTTGTTTTTGTTTTTTTGAGGAGTCTGAATCACATAACTGTTACCTTGCCCGGTTGGGGTTCCATTATGGTTCTTTTTGTTCACTAGTTCCCTAAGTAGGACACCCTTTATCAACCCCCCAACTCTTCCCTAGTTAAAGCAGTAGGATCAGCCATACTATGCCAGGGAAAAAAACACATATATAAGTAGATAAATACTTGATCTACTTACATAACACATGTATTATACTGTCCACGTTTTGATTTCAGTGAATGTTATATAGTAAATGACGAGAATTCTGTTAGTGGTGGGGGCCATGTCTTTTGCCCACAGTTACGGCTAACTCGTGATGTCATTTCTGCCCTTTACTTTTTTTCTTGTCTCCTCCAATCGCTGAGTCACCTCAGCCTTGCTTGTAAACACAAGTGATTAGGGGATTAGGTTTCAGATAAGCAGCTGGCAGGGAAATAAAGGAAAGAGGAGGAATACATTATAGATAAAAAGAACCCCCAGCATGCAATTCTTTGGCACGACTACTAAAGGGCCAGTGCTCCTTAAGTATGTGATAACTCCAAATCATAACAGCAGAAAAAGTTTTGAAAGTTTTGAATGCAGGATTCGCATCTTTATCACTTAATACACTCAGACCAGTTGCTGTTGAAATTTGATTTTTATGGTGACGATACCGCTTTAATATGGAAATCATAATTTACAATATTAGCTTTGCAATCACTAAGAAATAATTGCTGGTTTATTTAGAGAAATGTAAATATCCTTCATGACAAAATAACTTGTAATATAAGGGGTAAAACAGTTATTCCTTAGCAAGGAGCACACATTAAACTCTCTGGGGCCATATAACAAACACATTATTTAATTGTGGGTGTATGTAGCCCCAAAATCATTACAGCATTCATTTATATGAGTCTCTGAGTCTTCAGTAATGTCTTAGGAATTTCAAATTATTGTCAGATTGAATAAAGAATACACCTAAAACAATGAGAAGCCTAATAAGCACATTAATAGAAGTTGCTATGCCACTCAAGTTACCATTGTTATGCTTATCAGAGATTTAGGTATAAATATTACCATTTTAGCCATAACCTCCTGTACCCAGCAGTTTTGTATAATAATTCTTAAAAGACCAGTGTGTTTGCCATGCTTCTGGGGAGTCCCTCCAGCAGGTGGAGCCCTAGGCAAAGCAGTTGGTTTTGACAAACAAGAGCCTGTCACATTTCTGCTACCTCATAGCCAGGGGCGTAGCAATAGGGGTTGCAGAGGTTGCGACCGCATCGGGGCCCTTGGGCCAGAGGGGCCCCAAAGGGTCCTCCCTCAAATACGGTATTAGCTCTCTATTGGTCCTGTGCTCATAATAATCACTTCTATAGATACTTTGAATAGTGGTAATCATTAACAAACTGTTCCCAATCCCCTTCTTGCACCTCTGACACTGTAGTTGCCATTGGCAGGTTTTGGTGCACCGTATCAATTGTTATGTATAGAGTGCTTGGGGGGCCCCAATGTAAAACTTTCATCGGGGCCCACAGCTCCCTAGCTACGCCACTGCTCATAGCCATAGTATAATTTTGCAGCTATGGGGTGCTGGTGACTGGAATTTTGGCGCAGGACATAGCTGATGCTGGCTCTCTGCTAAAGGGTAGCCTAGCGCTCGATTATCATATACCTAGTTCTGCAAGGAAACTGGCGGGTACATCGCTCAGATTAGTATTGGGTTCAGTTGACTGACCAAATTATCATGCTTATTTTTAACTTTTGGCTGAAATCTTAAATTCAGCCATTAACCACCCTGGCGTTCTGATTAAATCGCCAGGGTGGCTGCGGGAGGGTTTTTTTTAAATAAAAAAAAAACTATTTCATGCAGCCAACTGAAAGTTGGCTGCATGAAAGCCCACTAGAGGGCGCTCCGGAGGCGATCTTCCGATCGCCTCCGGCGCCCAGAATAAACAAGGAAGGCCGCAATGAGCGGCCTTCCTTGTTTTGCTTACATCGTCGCCATAGCGACGAGCGGAGTGACGTCATCGACGTCAGCCGACGTCCTGACGTCAGCCGCCTCCGATCCAGCCCTTAGCGCTGGCCGGAACTCTTTAATCCGGCTACGCTGGGCTCAGGCGGCTGGGGGGACCCTCTTTCGCCGCTGCTCGCGGCGAATCGCCGCAGAGCGGCGGCGATCAGGCAGCACACGCGGCTGGCAAAGTGCCGGCTGCGTGTGCTGCTTTTTATTCCATCAAAATCGGCCCAGCAGGGCCTGAGCGGCAGCCTCTGGCGGTGTTGGACGAGCTGAGCTCGTCCAGACCGCTCAGCAGGTTAAAGAGACACTGAAGTGAAAAAAAAATTATGATATCATGAATTGGTTGTGTAGTAGGGGTAATTACTAGAACATTGGCAGCAAAAAAAATATTCTCATATTTTTATTTTCAGTTATACAGCTTTTTTTTTTTTTTTTTTTTTTTTTTTTTATAACATTGCATCATTCTCTAATATGTGCAGTTTACACATTACTCAGCATTCTAAATGTTTTTACAGAACATGCAGTGGACTTTTTATAACATTGCATCATTCTCTAATATGTGCAGTTTACACATTACTCAGCATTCTAAATATTTTTACAGAACATGCAGTGGACTTTTGACCTGTCCTGAACTGTTCTCTGCAAAAGAAAACACAATACAGTTGAGATAACCTAATCAGGAGTCAGAGCTCTCTGCCACTTTCAAAGTCCTACAGCTCAATGGCTATTTGTATAGATAACAACTGGAGTTTCTTAACTCTTCCTGTACTGGAAACAAATATTAGACTTATGTCTCTGCTCCTAAGGCTTTATTTCTTAGCTGTACTACACATACAAATCATTATATCATAATTTTTTTTCGCTTCAGTGTCTCTTTAAGTGTTTCTAAATCTGTGTGTTTGCTTGAGGGGATTTTGGGGTGAAAGCCTTATTTAAAACACCACTGCGTGCCACACTATCTGCCCAGCATGTGCATTGACCACAATTGAAATTGCACAAGAAAATAAATAAAAAAGATCAAATCAAATCACAGCACCACCTGCTGAAAATGGATAAAATAACAGGTTTATTTCAAGATATTACAACCACATAAAACCATTTAAAAACACCAATATAGTATATATATATATATATATTCATCTCCATGGTACGGTCAATTGAACCAGCTCAGTTGTTGAACCAGGGTTCAACGTGCATACAGTAAGCAGGTAAAACATTTACCTAAAAATGCTCCATGCAAAAAAGTAAAAACCTGTGCAAAAATTGTCTATAATGTCAAAAAAGCATATACCATGTGACTTATTAACACATAAACTCCGGTTTTCCTAAAGTGCATATCTCAAATTAAGCAGGATACGAATGTACTGTACTAAGGTTAAGTTCATAATGAAGTATCAAGTCCCATCTCCAAATGTCCGATGAAGGTCCAGGAAGCATCCTGAGGGGTGCCCCACAAGTATTGTGGGGCTCTACACCAGGGATCTAGTCCTGGGAAAAGAGGTGAGTGGACTCACCCTGAAAAACCCCTGCGCCATGTGTAGCGCAGCACGCCAAAAATCGGTGTGGTCAAGCAGAACATGGGCGTGGTCAAATTACACATGACCTTAGCAGTGGTATAAAAGGTCTGCCGGGGAAGTTTGAGCTCTGCCGTAGTGCATCCCCCAAAAATACACGTAATCTGACAGCATTTCACCAAAAAGACACGTAATCTGGCACAAGTTCCTCCAAAATACAGATAATATGGCAGTGGTTCCCCCAAAATAGACAATCTGGCAGCAGCACTTCCCCCAACATACACATAATTTGGAAGCAGTTCTCCAAAATACACAAAACCTGGATCACCCAAAATGCACGTATCACCCAAAATACATGTAATCTGGCAGCAGTGGTCCCCCAAACATACACAATCTCGCAGTAGTTCCACAAAATACACATAATCTGGCAGCAGCCTTTCCCCAAAAATACAGATAATCTGACAACAGTTTCCCCAAAATAGGTACCCCCAGCATAGGTAGCCAGGTCTATAGGTGTCCCCAGTATACTGTAAGTAGCCACGAGTATAGTTGTCCACAGAATAGGTAGCCAGGTGTATAATGTCCCCAGAATAGGTATCCAGGTCTATAGATGTCCCCAAAATAAGTAACCAAGTGTATAATGTCCCTCATCTTGGGGCTCCCCCTCTCTCACTCTCCCCTCCAGAACTAAAATTTGCGGGCGGCTGGCAGCGGGCAGGACTTAGCTCTTCCTCGTTGCGGCACGAGAGGGAGCTCTCCATTGCCGCTAGTCTGGTCTAAACTAGAGCAGCGGCCAGCAGAACTTACCCGGCGCCTGGAACGGGAAGGATGTAAGTTCCCGCCTGCTGCTAGCCACCCGCAAGTTTTAGTTCTGAAGGGGAGAGTGACGGAGGGGGAGCCCCAAAGTGAGGGGGGGGGGCAGACGTCCCCGCTTCTCCACCACTGTCCTAAAACAACAAGGATTACATAAAAACTCTCTAAAGAAGAGTAGGCTAGTTTAGAGAGGGAAAATTCATTATGTGTACTGGTAAATTTATTGTGTAAAATAACTCACTTTAGTTGCGTGCATAAAATTACCTAAGGCCTCGGTCACATTAGATGCGTTGCCATTCCGTATTTCAGCAATGCATGCAGAGGCAGGCATGCACGAACACCAGAAGTGCATAGGCTGCACTGTCTGATGTTTACATTCCATGCATTGCGTAGCAGTGCGATGCGCAAACACACTCCTGCACACATTTTTGGGCGAAAACGCATGGCTGACTGATTCACTTTAGTGAATGGGAACAGCTACACAACGCATGGAAACGCAGATGGCGTGCATTTGTACACATTGCGTTCCAAACGCACGGCCATCTGCACGTCATGATGTGAACGAGGCCTAACGGTGTCATATATATAAATGCATTCAAAAAGTATGTGGGCCCAAAAACACCAAAAGTAAAATATGTGGTCATAACTGTCATTGGGGGGATATTTAGATAACTCCTTACGTATATCTATTAGTAACTGTTGAACTGAAAATTCTCCTTAGATTTGACTCAGGAAGTGAATTGAACCAGGTAAGGCAGAGCAATTAACTGCTGAAGATGATTGTCCATTGTTCAATAGAAATGGTGCTTTTTCTGCAGATGTGATTCATTTGATTGCTCTGCTGCTGCACTAAAGAACAGATGATTGTCAATGTATGATTGGACAGATTGGTAAAGTTTTACAGGCATTACTCCAGACAGATTGTTTTGCGCTGCACTAATACAAGAGAATGTAGCATAGCATATTCACTTTAGATTATCATACAATTAATATTGCACTGCTGTTTGTGTTGGCGTTTAACTGTCAATCAGTTGTATGAATGATCATTGTAAACTATTGTGCATGGCCACCTTTAACCAGTATCTAGTGGCTTTAGATGGCTAACTTTAAATGACTTCTTGGTCAGTAAAGATTTGCTTGTCAGGAAAATCATTTTGCTCATCATTAGTTAAAGCCCAAGAAAATTGAATTTTTTATGGTGAAACAGCCCATAATACTATGGTATTTTTGGATAACAAAAGCATAAAAGTCAAGTGCAGTAACTTGGATGGCGATGTTACAAAATGCATTGTAATCTGTTTACTTTATTTACCTATCTTTTAGGTTACTTCCACGCTAGCTGTCTTCATGACTCTTACTTTAGACTGTAATTTTTTTTAATTTTTTTTTTTTACGTTCTACATTGTCTACAATATCACTGCCAGTGCTGAAATTGTAATATGAAGCTTTCATAGTTGATGTATGGTTCTCTAAAAGTAGAAAAACCTGCTTTCACTAGTCTGTTATTAATTATAGAAGTAGCGTAGCAGGTTACAAAAATAGCTTCCTCATAAAAAGTTATGTTTCAAACACCAGGTATCGGCATGACTAAGAGACAGAAATAGAAAATAAATACTTGGTATTTTTTTCCTCTTAGATTGGTTAGACTTTAACCTTTTAAAACCAGAGGAAGAGTATTTTATGATGAGAACATTTTGGCAACTTTCCCGGACATTCTTCTGCTTCAGAGGACTTTAGTCTTGGCAGTTCCCATGGGTAGTGAGGAAAATGTGCTTTTGCGTGCAAATACATTTATGTGGAAAAAGAAAACACACCCCACAGAAACAACTGTTTGAGGAGATCAGAATGAAATTAATAGTTAAGCATATTATATAGGTAGAAAAAAACAACGTTTTGTAAAAAATAATACCTTTTAATGGCTAACTAATAGAGTTAAATTATGCAAGCTTTCTGGGATCTAGTCCCCTTCTTCAGGCATATTTCCAGATGTTAGCTGAAGTAAAACACCGATGCAGGCAAATAGTAAACACGAAGATGACAGTTGTGCTGGTTACTGTTCATCCGTTGGGTGTCAGGTGATCAACAGGCTGGAGCCAGTGAGTTAGTGCAAGCATACATGAAATCCAGCAGGTTTCTGTAGATCATGAAGCCAAGTCAATTATGTTGAATAAGGTGTCATGAATCCTGTTCCACAATTTAAACCTTCTGTTAATGTCTTGAACATTTTCATAAATTTGTACTCAGAATTTTTTCTTGATTGTTCATTTTTGAAGTTTTCCTTAAGAACAAGTACTTTTAGATCTTGCATGCTGTGTCCTGGTTCACAGAAGTGTTTGCTCACTGGTGTGTCCATTTTATCCTCATTGATTTTAAAGAGACTCTGTAACCAAATTTTGAGCCTTATTTCTTCTATCCTATATGTTCCTATAGCTGTTCTAATGTGCTCTGTCTTACTGCAGCCTTTCCTATTTGCACAGTGGCTGTATTATGTCTGTTATATGATCTAATCTTCTCTCCTGTGTCGGCTTTGTCGGGCTGAGGCAGTCAGGCTGGAATGTGCTGTGCTGCTTGGGATTGGATAGAAGCTATACACTCCCTCTCCAGGCCCCCTGCACACTCTGTATGACTCACACACTGAGCTACTCTCAGCGTATCACTTGCTATGTCTTTTGTTTGTAAACACTGCATAAAAATGGCAATTACAAGCCAGGATTGCAGCAGGGAGTGGCAGAAACAGCACAGAGGGGCCCAGGAGAACATAATGAATAGTTCTGGTATGCTTTTTATTGTAAGAATTTTGCAGTACAGATTCTCTTTAAAGCAGTGATGGTTCATTCTTGTGCGCAGTTTTTGTCCTGTTTCTCCTATATAGATTCCTCTCGAAGGGCATTTCATGCAGCGTATCATGTATACAACATTGGATGACTCACAGGAAAGTTGGTTTTGTATTTGATAATATTTCTGTGAGTTTGGTATTTCTATTTGGCTTGTGCCCAAGATATAAGGGCAGGTTTTACACCTTCTGTTATTGCAGGGTAATGTGCCTGGAGTTTCTGGTGTAGATAATGCACTTCTGATAATCATTTGTCTCAAATTGGGAGGTTGTCTGAAAGCAAGCAGTGGTAAATCAGGAAAAACTTTCTTGTAGGTGACCACAATTGGGATTCTGTTGTTTTCCGTCTTTGGGCTGTACTTCAACAGTTCCTCTCTTGATTTTAAAGTTGCTCTGTGTATTTGATTATCAACGATTTGTGGATGATATCCCTGATCTATGAATATACTACGTAGTGACATATTCGGTTATACCTCAGAGCCTGGCTGTAAACAATAGATTTTTTGGAGTGTTCTGGGTGGAAACTCTTCCATTTTAGGTAAATATGCCGGTCAGTTGGTTTACGGTATATTGATGTTTGTAAAATTCTACAAGCATATAAAATGCATTAGACAAGCATATAAAAGACATAGACTGTACACCATCTTCAAGCAGTTTATAGGTGTACATGTAAAAATTGCGACCGGTAGAACGGGCGCAGAATAAAGCCATTGTTCTAATTTTGTGGCTAGTAAATTGGACATCAGGAAATGTAGAATATCAGTAAATATACCGGTATTCTATCTCCCACTGTAACCTCTATTATTGCAGCTGGTGAAATGGCGCCAGGAAATGTTGTAGTATATTGGTCATTTTACCAGTGTATATATGCCCACTAATGTCACTTACCAATCCCCAACCTTCCTCCCTATATATGGTTAATGCTTACCTCCCCCCACCTACTTCTAACCCTAACCTCCACTCTATATATGCCTAACGCTAACCTCACCCCACCTACTGCCACTACAGCACCTACAGCAGCTAAAAAATGGTAATTTACCCAAAGCCAAAAAAGCTGCTAATTACAAAATTACAAAGCCGCAATTTACCTGACCAGCTGCAATTTCCCTCTGTGGCTGTAAAGTTGCTAATTAGAACTGTTGTAGAGCCATGGTTTAACCAGGTGCCTTTTTATAAAGTTACTGCTGTTAAGGAAATTTATATTGATGCAAATGGGGTGCCCTTTTTACCGATCACTATTTTTCAGTGTCTCTATTTGAAGTCCCTGTGGCAACACTTGCAAATATTAAGACAATTCATGGGACTGTAACCAACCTCCTTTCTTAAAATGTTGGGCAGCACAGTGGTGTAGTGGTTAGCGCTCTCCCCTTGCAGCACTGGGTTGCTGGATCAAATCCCAGCCAGGTCAACATCTGCAAGGAGTTTGTATGTTCTCCCTGTGTCTGCTTGGGTTATCCACCAGGCACTCCAGTTTCCTCCCACATCCCAAAAACATACAGATAAGTTAATTGACTTCCCCCTAAAAATTTGCCCTAGACTATGATACATGCACTACATGATACAGACATATGACTATGGTAGGGACTAGATTGTGAGCCCCCCTGAGGGACAGTTAGTGACAAGACAAAATACTTTGTACAGTGCTGCGTAATATGTTGGCGCTATATAAATACTATAATACAGTAAATAAAATAAATAAATGTTACTCTCTTCATTTAAGTCATAAAAGCTCTAATTTGGCTTTCATCATGCACAAAACCTATTTCCGGTATCTTTCTGGTTTGTCTACATGATCAGCATTATTATTGCCTATGTGAGACTTTCTTAGACGTTACCCCATGTTCCTTTGTAGCCTCTCAATCTATTACATGTGTTGTTGCAGTTGGAGTTATTTTTGATGGCCTGCTAATGGTAGACAGCAGTCTTGAATTTACTCCATTTGTACACAGTTTGAATGTTGTCTGGTACAGTTCAATATCCTTATAGGTGGTCTTTTCCAGCTTTATGAGCATCAACAGCTTTTTTTATGAGGTCCACAGATACCTGCTTGCTTTGAGTCAAATACACATGCACAAATGTGTTGTATGTGCGACAAGCTTTGCATGACCCCTTTCTTTAAACAAAACACAGTCTCTCACAAACATCTGACCATCCAATTGAAATAATTACATGATGAATTATATTTGTTTTTGTTTCATTTGTTTAATTAGGTTTCCTTCAAGTTGTGACAGTCTTTTAAGTGAAGAACATAAATTCCTTGGTGCCAAGGATATTGCTTGCAAGCCACCACTGCAGTTTCATTCACCAGTGCAAACACCTCCCCCTTTCAGATGGTGATTCACCAGATCCTCTGGCCTCAAGGCCAGTACATATAGTCTGGGTGTATGGTCTCCGCTCATTGCTTTTACAATCTGCTCCTGTAATCTGAGTTTCATCCTTTAGCTGCTGGCACATCTCATAAAGATTAAGGGCTCGTTTCCACTATTGCGGTGCAGAATCGCCTGGATTCCACCGCTGTTGAAATTGCATGAAATAGCATGCGTATGCGAATTTTTGCGCGTTTTTTGCCGCGAATTCGCATGCGAATTCGCATAGGTGAGGGTATATGCGAATTTAACCATGTCACTGCCTGTTTGAAGTTACATTGGTTCCTATGCGAATTCGCATGCGAATTCGCATGAAAATTCGCATACCATAGCCGCATGCGAATTTCCTATTAAATACATTAGCGGCGATTTGCATGCATTCCACTCGCAGGCGAATTCGTTGGCTCTTTTGTGCGTTTTTTTACCGCTGAAAAAAACGCACCTCAACAACGCTACAGTGGAAACAGGCCCATCCACTTGCATTACATGTGCGAATCCGCATGCGTTGGACGCATGCGGATTCGCGATAGTGGAAACGAGCCCTAAAAAAAAAAAACACGTCAAACGGTGTAAAATACCTTTTCATTTTGTAAAAAAAACAGTAAAAACGTATAGTCCCGATGAATGCCCAGATAAAACCCAAGTGAACTTGGCTGTTACACCAGGGCATAAAAGACTACTGGTTCCAGGCTTGTGACACAGCACCTTTCTTGCCCCCATATTTCAACCCATGTGTTGTTCACTCTACCTTGTCCCACGTTTGGACATTCAAGGATTAGCTCATGTATAAGCATCACTGTGTCAGGCTCACATATCACATTTTGCATTACTAGTGTATGTAGCCGCCTTGCCCAAAGCGCTTCATTATTAAGGCAACTCTTTAGGGGCTGCAGAGTATGCTACTGTGATGCTACTTAAATGGATATCCCAGATTGGTCTGTTCAACGGCCTGCGAGCAATAGGCCCTCTTTACAGTTTACAGTTTATAGTTCACATATTAAGAGTTATAAACATCTTGTGTCGCCTACTATAAATATAAATATACTGGGAGGAAGAAGGTGCCTTCTCCCTCCAAGTAATATTGTTTACGGCTCCTTAGCTATTAGAGGTTGCTGTTAATTGTTTGTTTTGTGTACCCAAACACTCATTTTTTCTGGAGTGCGACCCATACATTTGAAGACAAAGAGCCCGAGTGGGGATAGGATTTCCTCACTTGTTTTTATACTGTGGTTGCTGGTCTTGCAACCCACCTTTGTAAATACCTCATCACTATGTATTTATACAGAACTTGACAATAATATACTACACCATAAGGGGCTCCTGGTCTCTCTCTCTGTTTTTCCTGTATCCGTAGGAAGTTGTGGGACTCCTCTGAACGACACACCTCCCCACAATAAATATAAATAGCTGGGGATATTGTAAACAAAATTGTTTACATATTTTGGAGTTTTATAAAACATCTCAAATACCATGAGTGGAAGCTATCAGTGTGATCAAAACTTTGCTCTGACTATGTGGTTCTCAGTGGCGGGTTACCACGCCACCTTCACCTCTCACGTCACTCTGGGATATGCATTGTATGCATACCCTGGGGCCAAACACACTGAACTTTATCAAGCCAGTGTCTGTTAATAATTACACACTATCGGCTTCATTCACTAAACCATGATAATTCACACAGCATGGCCGCGCTAGTGTTTTCGCATGCGTTTTTGTGCGCAAACGCAAAAATTCACGATTTTGCGCGAAAACGCTAGCGTGGCCGTGCTATGGGTTATCACGGTTTAGTAAATCAAGCCCTATGTGTGCCTCTTTTCCAAAGTGAACCAAGGTACTTAACTTGTGGATTGATCTTTTTCAAGACAGTCCAGTGTGCTTGAATACTGATGCATAGAATGTGTTCCATATGTCTTACTATATGATTGTGGAGATAGGTATCCATACTGTAAGCTTCTGAAGCTTCTGTGACCATTTTTTGTTTGCAGAACGCGCATCAGGCTGCATGTAAATACTACTACCTTCACCTATTTTGTAATGATATATGTACCTGTCTGCCCAGTTGGGATTTTATGTTAAACATTCAAAGTTATGCTTATACCTTTTGAAACGTATGTAGACAAAACCATCATGTATTCTTGATATGTATACATCTCATATTGCATGTGGCTGGCAGATGGATAAATACACTATTACAGTGTGGTTGTGTGTGTAGACTGAAGAAGAGAGCACACAGGAATTAGATAGATAGATAGATAGATAGATAGATAGATAGATAGATAGATAGATAGACTGGCTGGCATTATTTTGTGGGCAGTCATCTTTTAAATTAGTCAAGCACTTGTCTATAAAATGTTCTTGCAGGAGAAACTTTCCTAGGAGATCTGATCATCTCTATTGATACAATGTATTGTTGTACTCTTGTCTTAACTTTGAACAGTAGTTAACTCGGTTGATTCAGTAAAGTAAAGTAGGTAGTACTGGGTTACACTGCTTAACATTTTATTTTGAAGAAAAAGGGGTCTCTAATTTGTCTATATTTGGTTTAGATAGATTAAAGGATGTTCTTTTTTTGCAGGATAAACGGATTGGAAATACCATTCACCTTGATGTGTCCTTTTCTGTCTTATTCTTTTTTCCCTCTTGCTCGTTCTCCCTCCTCCTGGTTTTCTGTTCTTTTTTCCCCTCACTCATCCTTTGAAAGTAGTTGAGAAAAGTTCAAAGCACTGAGGTTCTCCCTGTAAGCATGTGGCTGAATAAGAAATGATGATGGGAAGCTTCAATTACAGCAAAAGAAAAAAAACTTCAAAAACGTAAAGCTTAGAAAAATTCTATTTTCCGGACTTTGCGTTCTAACATCTTTAAGGCTTTAACACCATTGCTTCTTAAATTAAGCTGTGGTATAGAACATGCTTTTTATGGTACATTATGATATGTTTTTATTCTCATGTAAGATCATATAGTATATAGCCCTAGCTTTAATAATTCTGCCACATGAACTATGAAAATGTTCTTTTGTAAAAATCAGGATCTGTAGCTGTCTATCTATATTACATTTGCTTAAAATTGTCATGATAGTCATTATAATGTGTAAGGCTTGAAGGAAAGACAAAAGAGACCAAGAGGCCAATATAGTGTAGTATTTCAGTAAATGGAGGTATAGTGCAAAAATGCAATGGTTATACTCACAAACAAGTGTTGCCCCGTAGGCAACCACTGGATAGGCAGGTGGGGAGAATTATAACCTGACCCCACTCCGGTATAAGAAGTCGCTCTCTGTAGACAGGAAGAAATGGGGATACACCCCTCCACTAGACAATAAGCAGGTATATATACAGAGGCTCTGATCAGAATAAAATAATTAAAATCCGTCTAAAAGGGGGAAGTTGGTGGAATCCCCTCCTTTGATGAAAGAAAAACCGGACTATGAGACGCTACTAAGATTCAAAATAACATTTATTTACAAACTCCAAGGATGCAACGCATTTCACGGGTCACTAGCCCGCTTCATCAGGCAATATTTTGGAGAGTACAAAGTCGGATCAATATTGTGGCCAAGCCCTCTGTACACAGTGAAACGCGTTGCATCCTTGGAGTTTGTAAATAAATGTTATTTTGAATCTTAGTAGCGTCTCATAGTCCGTTTTTTCTTTCATCGAGGGAGGTGAGTCCACCAACTTCCCCCTTTTTGACAGATTTTAAATATTTTATTCTGATTGGCGCCTCTGTTATACATACCTGCTTATTAAAATGTATAAGCACTTTAATTTGTAGTAAATAATTTTTAATGGAAGTGTGACAACAGGAAATAGAGCTGCTCAGTATGTCATCATTACTTTGTATGGGCCTTCTATACACCTAAAGAGTGCCAGTGTTTCCAGTGAAACAGCATCATGGGAGTTTCTTACTACTCACACGAAGCTAAATAATCCATCTTACTCACATGAAGCTGATCTATCCATCTATGTAGACATTACCTGTTTGTGTTTTTAGTTCTTTTTTTGTTTTTGTTATGTAAACTGCAAATATGTAATTTAAAAAATACCTTGTTTAATATCATGAAATATTTCCAAATGTCATAACAATTCACGTCTTTCAAGTCACTGTAGAGTATGTCAAGTAGCAAGAAGCTTTAATACTCTGCTGTGGGATGGAACCTCTTTTGAATTCTTACTTAGATTGTAAAGTAGCAATTTTTTTCATGCTTTAGCTTTTTAACTGCCTGACTTTAAATCAGTGTCTGGATGTCTCATTGTGAAAGTACTTGAGAACTAATAGCTGCATTTTCGTACAATAGGAACAAAAATGGGGACCCAACCCCTTTTAGTTAAATAGCCGTTGTTGGCACAATGAGACCACTTTTGAAACTGCATTTTAAAGGGAGCCGACTAAAAAGTGGTACTTAGGAAACAAGGCGTTGCATCTCTGTTTAAATGATAGACAGCTGCAAGACGAGGTAATGATGTGTCTTCATGTTTGATGCCTTCTTTTATCATTCTAAGGCTTTTTTCACTGAGTCAGATCTATTGATTAGTGTTCGTCCTCTTCACAGGCAGCCTGCTTTGCATTGAAATGTCACAGGCCCAGGATCCTTAAATGGCGTGCCAGGAAGGAGCATGAACTCTGCCGAATGCTGCCTAGTAAATTATATATTTTCAGAACATTTTGCTTGTGTAATGACTTTGCATCCCTGAAAATGTTAAATGAGGTTACTTCATATCTCCTTTTTAGCAAATGCGGAGAAAAATGGGATCTGTATAAATAGTTTCCTGAAGATAACTATTTCTTGTGTAACATGAGCTGTAGAATCAAAGCAGGAAACCTCAGCCTGTACCAGTGTATATAGCAGCTGC
Source organism: Hyperolius riggenbachi (assembly GCF_040937935.1). NCBI lineage: Eukaryota > Metazoa > Chordata > Amphibia > Anura > Hyperoliidae > Hyperolius > Hyperolius riggenbachi. The sequence continues at coordinate 336,703,425 of NC_090649.1, read as the reverse complement.
TTTAAAGACTTATGGCCCATACTCACGGGCAACTTTTCTTCTCTGACGCTAGCACACGGGAGCGTGTGCGCGACAGTTCGGCGACAGCTCGTCGCCACGTCCCTCCGCGCACACACGCGGAAGAGGGACCAGCAGTGGGACGGAAGCTGTCGCCGACGTTCCTCCTCCCCCCGCCGGAAGCTTCGTGTTCTAATGGAGGTTGCTGTCGCCAGTCCGCATACTCACGCAGACTAGCGACAGTTGCGGCGGAGTTGCGGCGGCAACTGTCGCCAGTCGATTGACCGCACCAATCGCCTGGCGACAGCAGCGACGGTTCGGGGTGCGCGCCCGTGCAATGCCTCATACTCACGGGCGACCTGTCACCGCAACACGCGCGCGCCGCATGTTGCGGCGACAATTGTAGCCCGTGAGTATGGGCCATTAGGAAATGTTCAATTTTCAGATGGACCTGGTTCTCTTGTACTCTAGGGTGGTCCTCAAGTGAGCCAGAACGGAAAAGTTATAGCGGTAATCGGAAATAGCAGAATTTCTATGCGGAATTTAATCAGAAGCGTGTACAAGCTGCAATAGCCAATCAGAAGGATCGGAAGGGATAGACCCATCACAGAAGCTTAAAACATGCTGATTTCTGCAGTAAAAACTGAATTTCTGCACCAATTAGAGTCTTAACAAAAACCAACCAATCCTACGTTAGCAACCAGCTCCTAGCTACCTATCATCAGCTATCTCACTCATTTTGTATATAAGAGAGGTGTGACAGTCACGAAGCTTGTGGGTTTCAGTCTGGTGTTGGAGAAGGGAGACACAGACACATACTAGTTGTTTCAACATAAAACAAAAGTCTTTTTAAAGACTGTGAGAGAGAATTAGATTGAGTGTGAGCTATTAGTAGTAGTAGCTAGCTAGGTGTATTTGTGAGAGAGTTCAGCCTGGTGCACACCAGAGGAGTTTTTCTGAGCGTTTTGAGTTTTTAAATCTGCTGCTAATGTTATCCTATGTGTCTGTGCACACTGGAGCAATGAGGTTTTGTAAAAAATCCCATAGCATTACATTGGGAAGAGCTTTTGAAACCTCTAAAAGCTCTTCCCAATGTAATGCGGTAATGGGTTTTTTTTACAAAACCTCATTGCTCCAGTGTGCACAGACACATAGGATAACATTAGCAGCAGATTTAAAACTCAAAACTCTCAGAAAAACTCCTCTGGTGTGCACCAGGCCTGACAGTAGATTGTTAGTTTGAGTGATAGATTGTAGTGTAGTGTACTAGTAGTTGCTGTGTGGAGAGGGTTAGACAGAGCCAGCCAGGCCGCAGGCTTAGGGCTTGATTCACAAAGCCGTGCAAACTGTTTAGCATGGGTGTGCTAAACAGTTAGCACGTGAAGTGCAAATTGCACGTGCAAAAGTCAGCGATCGCGCGAATCGCGGCACTTTGCGCACGCAAAAGTCTGCGAACGGCACTTCACGTGCTAACTGTTTAGCACACCCGTGCTAAACAGTTTGCACGGCTTTGTGAATCAAGCCCTTAGTGTTTGACAGAGTGAGAGAGTTAGGTGATTGATTAGTTGAGTGTAGTGCAAGTTTTTTTTTTCTAAGTTCATTTTTTTTGTTTTTTGTTTTCTTTATTTTGTTTTTGATTTATTTTCTTTATTTCACCCCCGTATTTTCTTATCTGCTTTTTAGTTCAAGTTAGGAAGATTTATTTTACTTTGGTTCTGTCGCTCATACCCCTTCCCCAATAAAGTTTTTGGCCCCAAAACAATGGAGCGAGAGCAGCAGCAATTTCCTGCCACTCCTAAAAGAAAATGGAGTGATGGTGGTGTTAGTGGATCACGTCAAGTACATGATCAGGTTGAGGGTGGCAGCAGCAGCAGGAAGCGTTCCGCCCTGATCAGAGATGTCTTCCCTGTGTTCGCACGTAGGAAAATTTTGACAGAGCAGCAGGCGAAAAGAGTAGTTGATTATTTCGATCAGGAACCCAGTGTAAGGAACTTGAAGCTAGTGGCAGCAGCACCAGTAGTGGCCAGGTTCCTCATGACCAGAACCCAACCACAGCTGCTTCTCTTGACGAGGTTGCTTCCTCCCAGTACTCTCCTCCAGAAGTAAAGCACACCTATGTCGATGAGAGGGATGTGCAGAAGGATTGGGATGAGGCATTGGAGGGGACCATGGGACCAAGGTCCCAAGAAGTGGTGACAGAAATGGCCCCTGTGCTTTATTCATCCAGTAATCCATCACAACTGGGAGCTTGTGTCACCACCACCAATCAACATCACCAGTCAACTACAGAGGTGTTTCGTGGCCAGGTGGAGGGTCTAGAAGAGTCACTTATGGGTTACAGTGCTTTGGGTTGAACTGGATGATGTTTTGGATGATGAGGCGGCTGATCCAATGTGGTCGCCATCTGGTGGGTTAGGCACTAGCAGGCGTGAGCAGCATGGAGAAAAGAGCAGACGGTTGGCCAGCAGCCTGCAAGTGCTTTCCCGTCTGTCAGTACCCACCAGTCCAATGCTGAGCATCGACGTGCTAGAACAGATCACACCACTGCTCCACGTGCACGCACGTCCCCTGCATGGAATTATTTTACTGTTCTGGAAGAGGATGAATCCAGGGCAGTCTGATCTGTGTCCTTTAAATCGGTTAGCAGAGGCAAATCAGGCAGCGGGTTCAGCACTTCAGGGCTGATAGGCCATCTGCACAACCACCACAGACGGGAGTTCGAATATGTAAAAAATTACAATAAGATGGGTGGAGGAAAAGCAGCAGCAACAGGCCCCTTCTCTTCTTTTTCTAGTTGTCCTGTCCCTATCCAACCTGCTCAGTCCCATTCTAGTTCAAATCCTCGGCAAGCACCTCATCATCACCCTTGTTGGTTTCCTCTGAATCACCAGTGTTCCAGCGTCAGGCCTCTGCGCCAGAAATGTTGCAGAGGAAGCGGATGCTCCCTGCAAGTGATCCTTTTGTTGTCAAAAATAATGCGCTCCAGGCAAGGCTGTTGGGCCAACAGCTGCTGCCCTACCAGTTTGTGGACTGTGCCCACTTCCGCAGACTGATGAACAGTGTTGCTCCACAATGGCGGGTCCCCAGCTGCCATTATTTTGCCAGGAATGCTACCCCTGCCCTTCACCAGCACATTGTGGAGTGTGTCGGCCGGACTATGGATCAGGCTGTCGGTGGCAAGGTGCACTTCACTATGGATGGCTGGAGCAGCAGGCATGGGCAGGGAAAGTATCTAACTTTTACCGCCCATTGGGTCACCCTCCATGGTCCTGCTGAGGAGGGTGCAAGATCTGGGGCATCTCAGCTGGTGGTGCCGCCACATGGGTTGAAAGGGAGGCCTGTTCTACTTCCCTCCGCTACCTGTTCTGTCCAAGGCCAGTCGCTGAGCCTCCCAGCAAGTGGTCCCGCTCCTACACTGGTCTGCAGCACAATCAATGCCAAGCAGTGCTGAAACTCGAATCCATGGACGAGAACAGGCAAACCGGATCTGTAATTCTTGCAGCCTTACAGGATCAGATTCGGCAGTGGCTTCTCCCCCGAAAACTGGAGACAGGTGTAGTGGTGTCTGATAATGGTGCCAACATGCTGGCCGCCATTTCTGATTCTGGTGGCTACACTCACTTACCTTGCTTGGCCAGAAATTTTTACGAACTTTTGATGGGTTGAAGATCTGACTATGGTCTGAGTGCTCACACGTAAGCTTTCGCAACAGCAGACAACTTGCAACTGACAGGCAAGTCCTATATATACCCAGAGAGCTCCACAGCGCCGCCCCAGTCACTCAGCCAATCCGGAGCATAGCTGGAGTCAGCTGATCGGCTTGATCAGCTGACTCCCCTTCTACTAGCATAAAGGTCCTGTCGCCTGGCGCGCGCGCGCGTAGCTCTCAATCTGTGTGCACTAGAAGGACCAGGCGAACCAGCAGCATGTTGCTGCGCAGCAGAAGCCGCCGGCTGGAATGCGGAGATAGCCGCCATTCCGCTTTCCCGTGCGGCGGCATCTCCGCTATTCATTACATGAGGATCCCATTAAACAGGTTAGCAAGGGGGATAGATAGAATATCAGCAATTTTTTGGTAATATTGAGGAGTGAAACCATCTGGGCCCAGAACAGTGGAGGATTTAAGACTTTTAATAAAGGTGTACAGGGGCGTCGCTAGCCCTATTTTGGGGGGGCACGTGCCCCCAATCTGTCCTGGGGTGCCACGGATCTCCGCCCGGGCCCTTCTGGCAGCGGCTCTCTCCAGCCGCCGCCGCCGCCGCTTCACTCAGTCTCAGACCTCAGGATCAGGCGGCGAGCCGGCGACCAATCGTGCGGGCGCTAGGACCCAGCGCCCGCACTGATATGCGGAAGTGACATCACTCCCGCTCTTGCTGGTCGAGTTGCCGCTGATCCTGAGGTCTGCTACGAGGTAAGGGGGGGGAGCGGCGGCGGCTGGAGGGGGGGGCCTCCTTGTCACTCACTCACTCCCTAAAGGTGCTCCCTGGCACTCACTCACTCCCTAAAGGGGCTCCCTGGCACTCACTCACTCCCTAAAGGGGCTCCCTGGCACTCACTCACTCCTTAAAGGGGCTCCCTGGCACTCACTCACTCCCTAAAGGGGCTCCCTGACACTCACTCCCTAAAGGGGCTCCCTGGCACTCACTCACTCCCTAAAGGGCCTCCCTGGCACTCACTCACTCACTCACTCCCTAAAGGGCCTCCCTGGCACTCACTCACTCCCTAAAGGGGCTCCCTGGCACTCACTCACTCACTCCCTAAAGGGCCTCCCTGTCACTCACTCACTCACTCCCTAAAGGGCCTCCCTGTCACTCACTCCCTAAAGGGGCTCCCTGTCACTCACTCACTCCCTAAAGGGGCTCCCTGTCACTCACTCACTCCCTAAAGGGGCTCCCTGGCACTCACTCACTCCCTAAAGGGCCTCCCTGTCACTCACTCACTTCCTAAAGGGGCTCCCTGGCACTCACTCACTGCCTGAAGGGGCTCCCTGGCACTCACTCACTGCCTGAAGGGGCTCCCTGGCACTCACTCACTGCCTGAAGGGGCTCCCTGGCACTCACTCACTGCCTGAAGGGGCTCCCTGGCACTCACTCACTGCCTGAAGGGGCTCCCTGGCACTCACTCACTGCCTAAAGGGGCTCCCTGGCACTCACTCACTGCCTGAAGGGGCTCCCTGGCACTCACTCACTGCCTGAAGGGGCTCCCTGGCACTCACTCACTGCCTGAAGGGGCTCCCTGGCACTCACTCCCTGCCTGAAAGGGCTCCCTGGCACTCACTCACTGCCTGAAGGGGCTCCCTGGCACTCGCTCACTGCCTGAAGGGGCTCCCTGGCACTCACTCACTACCTAAAGGGGCTCCCTGTCACTCACTATCGGGGTCCCTGTCACTCACTACCTAACTGGAGGTGCCTGTCACTCACTAGCTAACCTGGGGGTCCCTGTCACTCAATACCTAACGTGGAGGCTACCATATTAAGGGGGGATTCTGCCTATTTATGTGAAATGCTGTCTATTTATGTGCCTCATGACTGCTGAATTTGTCTTGTTGGGAGCCTTATGATTTGTTGGGGGCCTCAAGATTGCTGAATTTGTCTTGTTGGGGGCCTCATGATTTGTTGGGGGCCTTATGATTGCTGAATTTGTCTTGTTGGGGGCCTCATGATTTGTTGGAGGCCTCATGATTGCTGAATTTGTATTGTTGGGGGCCTCATGATTTGTTGGGGGCCTTATGATTGCTGAATTTGTCTTGTTGGGGGTCACATGATTGCTAACTGCGAGACTATGGGAAAAGTTGAATCCTTATCATATGAGACAATAGCATTAAACCTTCTTTTTTAGCTTTTTAAAACAGAAAATAAAACTGGGAGGTTCTAAAAAATTTAATACATTTTTCAGGAGTAGGATGGATGAAATTGTTTATCTTCACAGTTTATTTTCAACTTGGATTTTCCATAATTCCATGTTCATAATTCCATGTTCATGTATGAGTTAAAACGTTTGTACAGTATTTAGTTTAAATTGCGGTTGCCACTTTGCGATAGATAAGTGACTTTTGGGTTGCAGTTTGGGCACTCGGCCTCCAAAAGGTTCGCCACCACTGTCATAATCTAATGTCCCACCATTGCTAGGTTCATGTAAATTTGTTTCCACCCGGCCGTTACCACACCTATATCCTGGTCCATGGCCCACCCATTTTTCGGTGCGGCACGATAAGCACGCCGCACAACGTGATCCTCATATTTTTGGCACGCTAGCTGCAGTGTGCTGAATTCTGCTGCCTACAGTATGTACAGTATACGCTGTTCTCTAGTGCCTGCACTGTGTGCTGATTTACCTCCAGTGTGTACAGTGTAAGGTGTTACTCTGTGCCTTTACTGATTGTAAACCAGCTATATTGTATGCTGATCCCTGCTACTTTCAGTATGTACAGTAAAGCCTGGTACACACATACAATTTTGATTAGCCAATTTTAGCTCTGTTCATAAAATTCATTGTCTGTTGGCCCACTTACTGCACGGGGGTGGTACAATTGGGGGTCAGTAATTGACCAATCAAAATTGTATGTGCGTATACATCTTTGATCTATGCCTATACTGATTGTAAATTATCCAAATAAAGGACAGGAGACTCCATCCAATATTTCGATGGGCAGGCCCGTTATCTGTAGCTTACACCGCTGCTAAGTTCATGTACATTTGGCCCCACCCATGGCCACACCCACTCACCGCATGACCACGCGCGCCGTATATACCTCCTTGCCTGGTGCCCACAGGTGCCCCCGATCTCCAAGGACCCTAGAAACGCCCCTGAAGGTGTACACCTCTTTAATAGTGATAGGGGCATAGTGATAGGGGCATTAAAGTGAACTGAGCACCTTTTTAGCACTCAGGACATTTCTATAGCACATGAAAAATGAATGCCAACAATCTGTTTCATTATTAATATAAACTTTCATTTACCTTTGTATTTTACTTTAAAAGTAGTAGTATTAGCCTGTTTCAGCAGACCTGACCGTCCGCAGAGCTCTCAGGACACTAATTCTTTTATTGGGCTAATTACCCATAAGTAAACAATAGCTTTTCTCTCAAAGAGGGTAGGTAATTAGGACTGTTTGACACACACACTATGTCTTTGAAGAAACAGTCCTTCTGGGTAATTAGCCCAATAAAAGAATTAGCTTCCTGAGAGCTCTGCGGAAGGTCAGGTCTGCTGAAACAGGCTAAAAATACTACTTTGTTTGTAAAATACAAAGGTAAATGAAAGTTTATTTTAATAATGAAACAGATTGTTGGCATGCATTTTTCATGTGCTATAGAAATGTCCTGAGTGCTAAAAAGATGCTCGGTTCACTTTAAGATCATCCAGTTGGTCTAAGTTCAAAGTTGGGAGGCATAGACTAGTAAGCCAAGATTATAAGGCATCAATGGTAACTGCTTGACCCAGAAGTTTCCTATAGTGATTTTCAAAAAATTTGATTACACTGGAGGGAAAAGTTTCCAATCCACCCTTGGAATTGCACAATGTATAATGATGAGTGGACTTATAATATTCTGTAAGTTTCCGGGCAAACTGGATAGAAGGATTTTTGCCCCACAACAAAAACCTGGCTTTAAAGAACTTTAAGGCCTTTAAATATGAGGTATTTAGAGTAGTGTTCAACTCTGTTCTCTTAAGATTTATTTAATGGACAATATTATTATTCAGGGCCTGAAAATTAGTATCGAATTCAGCAGTAGGAGTAGAAATGCGTTGGGCCCTTTGCTTCTTGGCTAGAGAAGCTTTAGCAATCAAAAATCCTCTGACAGGCTTATGAGCTGCCCATCTAAGTATTATCATCATTATTATTCAAAAAGTATTCCTCCAGTTCTCCCTCTATCCCCAATCTGCCAAAGTGGTCAGCAAGTAGGCTGTCATTGAGTCTCCAATTACTAGGATGAAATAGAAGTCCAAAGCCATGTAATGTCACTGACACCATATGGTGATCTGACCAGGCACTAGTAACAGTATTAGCAGGAGAGAAGTAAGGCCCCGTTTACACTTAATCAGTTGGTATGCGTCTCCATAGCAGTGCATTGGGAAGAAGATTTCAGTTAAAACGGGTTAAGTGTAAAAGAGGCCATAGGAAAACATGGGCAATACTTTGAAAATCAGTTTTCTTTCAGTTATAACTGAGAGCAACTGATTAAGTGTAAATGGACCCTTATTAGAGGCAAGTACTGCAGAAAAGTAAATGTACCACAGTAAATATTTTGCTAGAACCTCTAGGACATCCCTAAAAGGATCTTATCCACACTACCCTTCTCCCTCCCACTATCTCTGAGCCTGTAAAGCTTTACACCTATCCAGACCCTTTTTGTTCTTTCCATACTACCCTGCACATAGCTTTAGTGTTAATCATTCAGTGGAATGTCAAGAAAAACAACCGTTTGCCTTCTTAAAACAGAAAGAATTTGCGATAATTCAGGTTGGAGTGAGCACATGATGTCTCCCACAATGCATCACTGCTAAATATGCAAATCACCCACTGTTGCCCCTGTAAGCTAGCCACTCCTCCACAACCGCTGGAATGCAATGATGTGTCAGCTTGTTAATTGTACAGAGCCACGATAATCCAACATGCATTCAGACTGTTTCAAATTGGTTGATCCTCATCAGTGCATGGCATGGATTAAGGTGGCTCTATGAAGTAGGACTTGAAACACCCAGAGTTACAGAATATTAAGCAGTGATGCATCGTGGGAGACATCATATGCTCACTCCAACCTGAATTATCACAAATTCCTTCTATTTTAAGAGTTCAAACTTATGTTTTGATTAACATTTTAGTATGAGGGCTTTTTGGTCCTTTGTAGCCCCCTTACACACGCCAATGAGTTCTGGTTCATCATGAGCTTGCTGGGTAGTCTGTAACTACGTGGAATGTCACACTATTTTATAATACTTTGTAATCTTACTTTTTTCCCTCCCACATAAATGTGTCTTTTGAGAACAAAATATATCCCAGCCTTAATGGGAGTTGGGGGTGGATGAAAAAAAATCTAAGCTTGTTTCCTCAGAAACTGCATCTGCTGCAAGAGAAGAAAACACGTCATTCCAGCCCTCCAACACTCACAGATGTGCCTTTATAAAATCCATCTTTACTCTAAGAAGGACTGAGTGCTGAGGGAAATTCACTGATACGAAGGGTCCAGTACAATGCGCTGTCAGGAGTTCTGATATTTCATGCAGTTATCCCGTTCCAACCCCTTCCTCTGCTCTGTTTCCTTTTGTGCCATGTTCTACTAGTTATAAGAAACTGTTACAACCAAACCCTAAGTGGGATGTATATCTGTATATTTTATTTTCCCTCTCCCCTCTTATTTGTGAGTGTAAGGGCTTTTCATTTTTTCTCATTCACAGAGCATCACAGTTGTTATTTTCTGACTAAATTGGATGAGTCTTGCAGCTAGTTCTCTGTAATTAAAATGAAGAGATAAGAGTTGAAAGGGGATGGAAAATAGAAAAGCAGGAGAGGAAATTGGAGGGGGCTGCAGTTAGTGGGGTGGAGCAGGGATTGAAAGAGACTGAGAGGAAGCAGAGAAGGTTGGAACAGTGCACTGCACTAGGCCTGGCAAGCACTCTGTTTATGGGGGATGGTGGGAATATTGCAGCCTTTTATTGGCTGGTTTCTAGGCTTGGGAGCTGCTGTGGGAGCAAAGCACAGGATGAATGTTACAGTTACAGCTCAGTCACAGAGTTTCCATTTGTGTAATTGTTGCTTCTAACCAAAAGTCAGCTCTTGTCAACCTTCACGCATGGGAAAATGCGGGGCCATGATTTTTTTGGTACTTACTATTATTAGCTCCAATTTGGTTTAATTTCTGAACTTCTTGATACTTTTTTATTTTCGAGATTTCATTTAACATTTTTTCCTTCTTGTGTTTGTATGTACTATAGAAAACAGCAAATGGAAGTTGATGAATGCTGCTGCATTTATTACTGAATTTACAGTCAGAGCAGACCTTTAGTAATATGTAGTTGAGCCTTACATTTACATGTTTTACACTATCAATTTGTAACTTTTTTCTTGTTCTCATACTGGTCCTCTTTCCTTTATGTGCATGTTCTGGTTTTTCATGCTTCCTATTAATAAACAGAGCATATGGAAGATAAAAATGCAGTTCTGTATACATCTTTCAAATACTTAAATTTGCTATAACAGTATCTCAACAAACCTCAGTCTGGAAGTGTTCAGAACATTCTCCAGTTTTTTTATGTTAACATATAGGATGGGCTTGTTAGACGTAAAGGGGAAACGAGGTCTGATTGGGGGCAGTACATTATGGAACTTAAGGGTGGCCAACACACCATACAATTTTTTAAATATCTGTTCAATTCAAGAATTGCAATCAATTTTTCTGACTGTAACATTTCAAAAAAATAACCAATGTACCACACACATGTTTAATTTTTCCCCAATTATGATAAATATGATTGGGAACTCTGAGAACATTGCTGGGGTGTGTATATTAATAAATTTACACTCTAACACACTCCATACAATCTTTAGAAAAATAGAAGAAAAATTTCCAGCATTCCGGATTGATAAAAATAAAAAAAAGGGAACTCTTATTGGATTTTTCAGTCAAATGAATGAAAAGCTTTCGATTTTTTTCGGGAGATCAAATCATATTTATCGAAATTTCTGTAAAATTGGATCATTTTATTTTATCCTGTGTGGCCACCTTTTGGCTCTGGACATAGTGAAGAGGTTCCATGTGTGTCAATGACGAGAGGAAAAGTTGTGAAGGCTGCACAAAAAGAGGGGTTGCAAATAAAATAGGGGTGCAATGTTTGTGTGTGTGCTGGGGGATAGATTGCACTTACATTGTAAATTAGGTACTGCACATGAAGAAGAATTGAAAGTGCATTATAAGTAGTATGGTGCTTTAAATTCTCCTTCATGTGCAGCATTGTATTGAACAAAGGATCATTGTGACAGGGTGGCAAGTGTTATTTTTTTTTAAAAGAACAGTTACAGTTACATATTCACTTTCAGCATTACTTTACTGATTCAATGGCATAACCACTGATTTTATTTGTCTGGCATGTTCCAAACTGAAAATGTACACCTCTTCCATTAGCCTCTTCTGAAATGCCTTGATAATTGATCTATAACCTTGCCAGACTCAATACTCATGTGTTCATCACAAGCCCTTGCCCTCTGAGATCACACTCACACATCATCACATTCTAATTTCTTGTGCTTTAAGCTCTGTTGCTATTGCTGACTTTATGTAAACAACACTGGCCCATATGCAATTCACTGAGTTTTGTCCTGTAATATATTCCCACCTTGTCATAAAATGCATTTTAAACCACCAAAACGCAAGAAAATACACAAAATAATGTTGATACCAATAGTACTTTTTCACAAACTTTTAGGTACCCTTTTCAAGGGTAAAATGTTTAAAGGATACCCGAAGTGACATGTGACATGATGAGATAGACATGTGTATGTACAGTGCCTAGCACACAAATAACTATCTGTAATCAGAGAAAAAGCATGTGTGCATCAACCAAGTGAACCTGACAAATCTGGCTTTGCAAATTTGGCCTATTGGCTAATCACGAGACATTGCTCATGCAAATAAGCATTTGCTTTCGCATGCCTAAATATGCAGGGTCAAAACCAAAAACCGCAAAACAATCGCCCTGCGGGAATTAGTTCATGCTATACAGCACTATCCAGGGGTGCCACGAGGAGGCTTACAACCGGGGGGCCGCGGGGGTCCCAGGCACTCTCACCGCCTGGAACCCACACAGCGGCACCCCGGAGGTGGAGGCCAGGGGGTGCAGGCGATCTCCCCAGCGTGGCCAGCGCCGGGAAGAGCCGCCCGCACACACCTCCCAGGATTAAAAACAGGCACTTACCTCAACGTCCATTGCGTTCTGCTATATGCGCATAACCTGGGCGCGACACATAAGGGGCGGACAGGCGCAAATAGCCTGCTCCAGGGCTCTCACCTCCTAAAACAAGCCACTCACTACCTGCCCTCAGAAGAAAGAAATGCAATGCTAACTGTAATCAGAGAAAAAGCATGTGTGCATCAACCAAGTGAACCTGACAAATCTGGCTTTGCAAATTTGGCCTATTGGCTAATCACGAGACATTGCTTATGCAAATAAGCATTTGCTTTCGCATGCCTAAATATGCAGGGTCAAAACCAAAAACCGCAAAACAATCGCCCTGCGGGAATTAGTTCATGCTATACAGCACTATCCAGGGGCGCCACGAGGAGGCTTCCCATTGCCCCCATACAACCGGGGGGCCGCGGGGGACCGCGCCTGGGACCCCGCGGTCCCCCGGTTGTATGGGGGCATTGGGAAGCCTCCCCGAGGCGCTCCTGGATAGTGCTGTATAGCATGAACTAATTCCCGCAGGGCAAACCGCTTTGCGGCATTGGTTCAATGGACCCTGCAGTAGTTGGCATGCGAAAGCAAATGCATATTTGCAAAATGAATAGCCAATCAGGCCAAATTTGCTCAGCCAGTTATGTCAGGTGTTCACTTGGTGTTTAATGCACACATTTAATTTCTCTGTGCAGCGACACAAATAACTATGCTGTGTCCCTGTTTTTTTTCTCTGTCTGAAAGAGTTAAATATCAGGTATGTAAGTGGCTGACTCAGTCCTGACTCAGGCAGGAAGTGACTACAGTGTGACCCTCACTGATAAGAAATTCCCCTTTTTATCTCTTTCTTGCTCTCAGAAGCCTTTTTCTGTTAGGAAAGTGTTTTATAGTTGGAATTTCTTATCAGTGAGGGTCACAATGTAGTCACTTCCTGTCTGAGTCAGGACTGAGTCAGCCACTTACATACCTGATATTTAACTATTTCAGGCAGAGAAAGAAAAAAAGGAACACAGCATAGTTATTTGTGTGCTAGGCACTGTACATACCCATGTCTAGCTCATCATGTCACATGTCACTTCAGGTATCCTTTAAAAGTTATTTTAAAGACAATATGAAAATGATCTCCTAGGGAAATGCAAAAGGTAATTGCATCTCATAAAGTGACCCTGAGCGGTAAACAATGCCCCAAAGTTTGGACTTACCTGGGGCTTCACCAGCCCACCATAACCTGCGAGGTCCCCCGGTATCCTCTTCTGCTTGCTCTTGGTCCTGCAGGCGGCTCCGGTATTTGTCGACTTTGGGTGAAGTCGCATGTGCGTGCATGTTGCATCATCACGCCGGTTGCCATAAGCATCCTGCGCATGCTTGGTTCAGTCTTTGGAGAAACCCTCATGCGCTGGATGCTTACGGTGACCGGCGTGAAGGCACACGGCAGGGGCAGCAGAGACAGAGAAGTGCAACTTCCTCCCCAATGTTGCCTGCCTTAATATAGGTAGCAGATGTGTCCCCAATATTAAGTAAGTTTCCCCCCATATAGGTAGCCAGATGTGCTCCCAGTATGCGACAGATCTCCCACCTAATAAAGGTAAGCAGATGTGACCCAGTATAGGGGAGCCCTGCTCCTCAGTATGGAATGAATTGCCTCAGCCATTACAATCATGCATAAATGCAATGAGAAGACATGAAAGTACAAACAATCAATTTTTTTCCTGCAGTTTATCTACTATGAGAATTTTTATATTCTTGTTCAATATATGGTAGCTTTAAAGCTAACTGAAAATGTTTCTAAATTAAACATAGCAGCATATATAGTGAAGAAGGTACTTACAGTCAGTAACCTCCTTAATTATTCATATAGTGGTAAGATGCGCTATTTAAAGGGGTTCTTCCGCGAATGAGGAAAAAAATAAAAAGCAGTTTATGCATAAACTATTAAACATCCTTCTAAAATTCTAAAATAGTGTAAAAAGTTTTTTTTTTTAAATGAATGGTTTCATCAATATAACATGTATTGTCAATAGTGACGTATGAAGGACTGGGAGGCTAATCCATTTGTTAGGGGTGTTTTTTGTTTACTTACTTTTAAAACCATAGCTGCTGCCTACATAGTTTTCAGTGGTATAACCCACTTCTAGCAGGAATCCACGTTATAACCCTAACTGCTGAGCACTGCTGAGCTGCTGAATATGTGTTTACATTGTTGCTAGGCAACCAGACCCCATGCAGAGAATCATTTTGTGAAAAGAGTCATAAGCTGCAGGAAGAATCAGTCCCATCTACACCATATGATTCTTTGTCAGATTCGATTCAATATGATTCAATTTATTGATTTGATTTGATTCAATCTGACAAGTCCGATTCATGATTCGATTCAATTCAAATTGAATCGAATCATGAATCGGACATGTCAGATTGAATCAAATCAAATCAATGAATCGAATCAAATTGAATCGAATCTGACATTGATTCATTGATTTGATTTGATTCAATCTGACATGTCCGATTCATGATTCGATTCAATTTGAATCAAATTAAATCGAATCATGAATCGGACATGTCCAATTGAATCAAATCATATCAATGAATCAAATCAAATTGAATCGAATCTGACAAAGAATCATATGGTGTAGATGGGACTGATTCTCCCTGCAGCTTATGACTCTTCACAAACGAGTCTCTGCACCCGGGGTCCGGTTTCCTAGCAACAATGTAAACACATATTCAGCAGCTCTGCGGAGCTCAGCTATAAGGGTTATAACCGCTATTCCTGCTAGAAGTGGGTTATACCACTGAAAACTATATAGGCAGCAGTTATGGTTGTGAAAAGAAAGTAAAAAAAAAACCACCCCTAACAAATGGATTAGCCTCCCAGCCGTCATCCGTCACTATTTACAATACATGTTAAATTGATGAAACAATTCATTTTTTAAAAAAACTTTTTACACTATTTTACAAGGATGTTTAATAGTTTATTCATAAACCACTTTTTATTTTTTTCCTCATTCGTGAAAGAACCCCTTTAAATCTTATGGTCTACCCTACTGTCAGAACAGTTGCTCGGAGCTGCCTCTGAAGACTCATTCTCTGCTCATCCCCTCTAACAGAAAGATGTTAACGTACTGACTGCTGAAGATGTATGCCCACACATGTACAGAATTGATTTATGTTGACAATCTGCTAATGGGAATACGGAACATCCATGTGTACCTCCTTATTCTCTTGGAGTTTTCAGCTTGTCCTTTTTTTACTCTCTCTCTTCTTTTATTTTCTCTCTCTCCTTTATTTTCTCTCTCTTTCCACCCCTTGTTATAGGGTGTTTTTTAAGTTAAAGGGGAACTGAAGAGAGAGGTATATGGAGGCTGTCATGTTCATTTCCTTTTAATCAATACCAGTTGCCTGGCAGCCCTGCTGGTCTATTTCTCTGCAGTAGTATCTGATTAAAACCAGAAACAAGCATGCAGCTAGTCTTGTCAGATCAGACTTATAAGTCTGAACCACTGAAACACCTGATCTGCTGCATGCTTGTTCAGGGGCTATGGCTAATAGTATTAGAGGCAGAGGATTAGCAGGGCTGCCAGGCAACTGGTATTGTCTAAAAGGAAATAAACATGACAGCCTCCATATACCTCTCTCTTCAGTTCCCCTTTAAAGGACACCTGAAATGAGAGGGATATGGAGGCCATGATTCTTTTCTTTTAAACAATACCAACTGTCTTGCTGTCCACCTGCATTTCCTGGCTTCAGCAGTGTCTGAAGCACACGCCTTTAACAAGCACGGTTGTTACACCTTTAACAGGCAGGCTGCTAATCCTGTAAGACTTCTGTAAGTAACACCTGATCTGCATGCTTTTTTAGGTTCTATTGCTAAAAGTATTAGAGACAGAGGATCAGCAGGAAAGCTAGGTAATTTGCAATATTTAAGGAAAAAAATATGTCAGCCTCTGTATCGCTTTCACTTCAGGTTTGCTTTTAAGATGTTTTACAACCAAACCATTGTGTGATTTAAGAACCCATTTGTTACAGGGTTGACCTGCGGGTTTGCAAAAGAAAAAAGGAGTAACCGAGACACGGTTAGGTAGCGTTGTGCTGTAGTTTTGCATAATTTGTATCTGCCGTTCCTAGTAGTGCATTTGCATCACATCACAGCCATTTGATACTCAATGGTTTGTTACACTAGTAGTCTGCCATCATAGGTATACACGGTACAGACTATATACGAATTCCAAAAAGTGTAAACAGACGCTGTATCAAATCCCATGCTGTGCCAAAGTCTACACAAGCAAGGGTAGCTACACTGTCACCTAAATTAAAGGAAAAAGTGGGATGTGCTCAATTTACATGCAGACAACACTCTATACTCAAAAAAGGCTCAAAGCAGACTTAAACAAAAAACAGCAATTAAAACAAACAACTGAGAATGCGGGATCTTAGTATCCAAAAAGACAACAGTATCATTTGTACTTGGCCAGTTCACCTCTTAGTGGTTCACTCCTTAGAACTGGTCCCTACTCTGCCCTAGACCAGTCATCATGCATTTGTTGCTGTCAGTGTTTTAGACTGTTGTTATCATGGGTTTTGATGATTGCATGCATGCTTTGCCAACTGATACACTGTTACTAGTATCCTATTGTACATAAAATGTTTTGTTCGAGTCTCACCTGTTTATGTGCAGCAGTAAGTTTTGGTAACTGATCTGTTTATGCCTTGTTTGACATATTCCTTATTTATTACACTTTAAAGAGGAACTCCAGTGAAAATAATGTAATAAAAAAGTGCTTCATTTTTACAATAATTATGTATAAATAATTTAGTCAGTGTTTGCCCATTGTAAAATCTTTTAAATCCCTGATTTACATTCTGACATGTATTGCATGGTGACATTTTTACTGTTGGCAGGTGATGTAGTTGCTGCATGCTTTTTTGGCAGTTGGAAACAGCTGTAAAGAGCTATTTCCCACAATGCAGCAAGGTTCCCAGACAGGAAACTGACAAGAGTACGTACTCAGAATTTCTTTGTGGGAGGGGTTTCACCACAATATCCGCCATACAGTGCCCTCTTATGGTCTGTTTGTGAAAAGGAATAGATTTCTCATGTAAAAGGGGGTATCAGCTACTGATTGGGATAAAGTTCAATTCTTGGTCGGAGTTTCTCTTTAAGAAGGGTAAAGTATTTTATACATTTTAAACCTTGCTTGCACTCTTCCTCATTAATTTTTCCTCATTTTACATTCATTAATTTCTCTTTATGCTACTTGGCAGAATGTAAAAAAACAACTCTAAAGCTCAAGGACATGGACTGCTGAAAACACTGTGTTCTGTTTCTTAGCATTAAAAATACATGATGAATCCTGCACCCTCTTCGATTAGATATGCTGGAACTGCTTAGGTTTTAATAGGGTTGCAAAACACAAAATTAAGGCTGTGATAAAAAGTTTAAACATAAAAAACCAACTAATTCAACCATAGACCTGACATTCCTTGTTCTATGAATGATGCAGTGTTCTCTGTAAATGTAATGCCTACACATTAAAGGACTTGCAAAATATACTATCTATTTTTTACTCACCTGGGGCTTCTTTCAGTCCCTCGCAGCTGTCTCAGTTCCTCCCAACAGCCCCGGTCCTCTTCGGTGTCCCCGCTGGCTGGCCGCAAGGATGGCGACCTGCTGGCTGGGTCAGCTCTTCTGCACCTGACCACGTGTCTACATCATCTGGTGAGTACTGTTCCTGCTCAAAACTACTGCACAGGCCCAGTATACGCCAGATGACGTGGATGCGTGCAGAAGAGCCAACCCCACCATCATTGCGGCTGGCCTGCAAGGACACCATAGAGGGACTGAGACAGCTGCGAGGGGCTAGAAGA
The DNA here is from genome assembly GCF_040937935.1 of Hyperolius riggenbachi. Lineage (NCBI taxonomy): Eukaryota > Metazoa > Chordata > Amphibia > Anura > Hyperoliidae > Hyperolius > Hyperolius riggenbachi. The sequence goes on along the minus strand of NC_090649.1, from coordinate 336,685,674 downwards.
AGCCCCAGGTGAATAAAAAATAGATTTATCAGGCTTGTCTGGTCACCTGCTGTGAGTCAGACCATATGCCCATATGACTGACATATAACCCAGCCCTAACACCTGCAAAAGCTCTTGCCTAATACAAACTACAATACCCTGCAGGCAGATGTAGCATACAATCTGGCAGACAGCAATCACCAAACACAGCAAGATAATGTAACGCAGAATACTGAATAGTCACCTGAGGCCTACAGGCTGAAGCTATCCGGATGAAGACAAGGTGGCAGAAAGTGGCTGAAGTATAATCACTAGACAGATGCGAGGTCAATCAGGCCAGGGTCAATGCAGGCAGCGTTCATGCACATCCTTTTATCAAGCCGGGTCGGTAACAGAGTATCCAATACAGAAGCGTGGTCAGGTTCTAGCCAGGTCGGTAACAGGTATCCAATACAGAAACCTGGTCAGGTTCTAGCCGGGGCAGTAACAGGTAATCCAATCTAGAAGAAGCTTAGTCAAGAGACAGGCACAAGTCCTAAGCAAGACAAGCACTTGGTGTGAGCGCAATCTCAGCAACAAGCCCAGCATAGGCTATCACGGGCACAGACTGGAGCGCTCACCAGATTCAAATGCCAGGCCTTACCAATCGGAGCTCGGCATGTCAGCTGATCAGCTGACATTCAGAGAGACACGTGGCTACTGTTTACGTAGGCAGAGTGCGCACTGAGACGTGTCCTCCGCCTGTCACCCTACACGCATGGGAGTCAGCGGCCGGGACAGCAACGGCCTGCTGACTCCTTACAGTACCCCTCCCCCTAGGAGTGGACTCCGAACACTCCAATCCAACTTGATTTACTTGTTCTCCATCCTTTTTACGGGGTGAAGGAGCAGCAAATTCTTGATAAGTCTGAGGTAATCTTTGTTCACTGAGTCTCATACAACTTAACACAACCTTTTGCAAGCACTCATCCTTGCATTGTGCAGACCAACTAGTCAGCTGACCAGTCTGCCAATCAATCACTGAGTTATGCCTTCTCAACCATGGAAACCCAAGAACTATAGGAAAAGAAGGCAATTTTAAACAATAAAATTTCATGGTTTCCATAGGCAATTCCCCAACGTGTAGGGTAACTTCAGTAGTCAACATTAACCCATGACCTTGCTGTAAGATAGAATCATCGACAGCGGTAACGTGTATCAATTCAGACATTGCAGCTGTGTAAATTGATAATTTCTCAGCAACAGATACATCCATAAAGTTGCCCACCATATCACAATTAACCAGAGCTTTACAATTGTATACATTTTTCCCACATGCAATAGATACAGGTAAAAGAATCAAATGATTATCTGGAGAAATGCCTTGCGTGCTTAACTGAGTTCTCTCCACTTCGGTTAAGCATGGTAGTTTCCCAAACTCTTAGGTTTGTTGGGACATGATTGGGCTATGTGTCCTGGATCACCACAATAGAAACATAAACATTCAGTTTTTCTAAGAGTTTTCTCTAAGTTAGAGATTTTTGAAACCCCTATTTGCATTGGTTTCTCAATGACAATGGTATTGGTGTTGTTAAGAGAAACAGTTGTAAGAATAATCATATTAGACCTTTGAGCAATACATGAAGATTTTGTAACACCATCACCTTTAGTGGGCAGTACCTGTCTACTTAACCACTTCCCGACCGCCTAACGCACAGAGGCGGCCGGGAAGTGGACCCCACAAGGACCAGCTCATGCCCAAAGGCGGCGGTCCTTGTAGGGGCATGGGCGGAGCGATCGCGTCATCCATGACGCGATCCTCCGCCTCCGCCTGGCGCCGCTCACCCGCCGCAACATCCCGGCGGCCGTACGGAAGCCCGCGATCGCCGCATACAAAGTGTATAATACACTTTGTAATGTTTACAAAGTGTATTATACAGGCTGCCTCCTGCCCTGGTGGTCCCAGTGTCCGAGGGACCACCAAGGCAGGCTGCAGCCACCCTAGTCTGCACCCAAGCACACTGATTTCCCCCCCCCCCCCGCCCCAGATCGCCCACAGCACCCATCAGGACCCCCCCTGCCCACCCCCAGACCCCTGTTTGCACCCAATCACCCCCCTAATCACCCATCAATCACTCCATGTCACTATCTGTCAACGCTATTTTTTTTTATCCCCCCTCCCCCCTGCCCCCTCCTGATCACCCCCCACCCCTCAGATTCTCCCCAGACCCCCCCCCCCAGCCCCCCCCCCAGCCCCCCCCCCCGTGTACTGTATGCATCTATCCCCCTGATCACCTGTCAATCACCCGTCAATCACCCATCAATCACCCATCAATCACCCCCTGTCACTGCCACCCATCAATCAGCCCCTAACCTGCCCCTTGCAGGCAATCTGATCACCCACCCACACCAATAAATCGCCCGCAGATCCGACATCAGATCACCACCCAAGCGCAGTGTTTACATCTATTCTCTACCCTAAACACGCACTAATTACCCATCAATCACCGCCTATCACCACCTGTCACTGTTACCCATCAGATTAGACCCTAATCTGCCCCTTGCGGGCACCCAATCACCCGCCCACACACTCAGATTGCCCTCAGACCCCCCCCCCCCTTATCAATTCGCCAGCGCATTACTTACATCTGTTCTTCCCTGTAATAACCCACTGATCACCTGTCAATCACCTGTCAATCACCCATCAATCACCCCCTGTCACTGCCACCCATCAATCACCCCCTGTCACTGCCACCCATCAATCAGCCCCTAACCTGCCCCTTGCGGGCAATCTGATCACCCACCCACACCAATAGATCGCCCGCAGATCCGACGTCCGATCACCTCCCAAGTGCAGTGTTTACATCTATTCTCTACCCTAAACACCCACTAATTACCCATCAATCACCCCCTATCACCACCTGTCACTGTTACCCATCAGATCAGACCCTAGTCTGCCTCTTGCGGGCACCCAATCACCCGCCTACACGCTCAGATTGCCCTTAGACCCCCCCTTATCAATTCGCCAGTGCAATATTTACATCTGTTCTCCCCTGTAATAACCCACTAATTACCTGTCAATCACCTGTCAATCACCTATCAATCACCCATCAATCACCCCCTGTCACTGCCACCCATCAATCACCCCCTGTCACTGCCACCCATCAATCAGCCCCTAACCTGCCCCTTGCGGGCAATCTGATCACCCACCCACACCAATAGATCGCCCGCAGATCCGACGTCCGATCACCTCCCACGTGCAGTGTTTACATCTATTCTCTACCCTAAACATCCACTAATTACCCATCAATCACCCCCTATCACCACCTGTCACTGTTACCCATCAGATCAGACCCTAATCTGCCTCTTGCGGGCACCCAATCACCCGCCTACACGCTCAGATTGCCCTTAGACCCCCCTTTATCAATTCGCCAGTGCAATATTTACATCTGTTCTCCCCTGTAATAACCCACTAATTACCTGTCAATCACCTGTCAATCACCTATCAATCACCCATCAATCACCCCCTGTCACTGCCACCCATCAATCACCCCCTGTCACTGCCACCCATCAATCAGCCCCTAACCTGCCCCTTGTGGGCAATCTGATCACCCACCCACACCAATAGATCGCCCGCAGATCCGATGTCCGATCACCTCCCAAGTGCAGTGTTTACATCTATTCTCTACCCTAAACACCCACTAATTACCCATCAATCACCCCCTATCCCCACCTGTCACTGCTACCCATCAGATCAGACCCTAATCTGCCTCTTGCGGGCACCCAATCACCCGCCTACATGCTCAGATTGCCCTTAGACCCCTCCTTATCAATTCGCCAGTGCAATATTTACATCTGTTCTCCCCTGTAATAACCCACTAATTACCTGTCAATCACCTGTCAATCACCTATCAATCACCCATCAATCACCCCCTGTCACTGCTACCTATCAGATTAGACCCCTATCTGCCCCTAGGGCACTCAATCACCCGCCCACACCCTCAGAACGCCCTCAGACCCCAGTCCTGATCACCTCGCCAGTGCATTGCTTGCATCTATTCCCCCCTCTAATCACACCTTGAGACACCCATCAATCACCTCCTGTCACCCCCTAGCACACCTACCCATCAGATCAGGCCCTAATTTGCCCTGTGTGGGCTCCTGATCACTCGGCCAAACCCTCAGATCCCCCTCAGACCCCTTTCCGATCACCTCCCCAGTGCATTGATTGCTCCGCTCTAACCACCCCCTATTTTCCGCTCTAACCACCCCCTGAGACACCCATCAATCACCTCCTGTCACCCCCCTAGCACTCCTATCCATCAGATCAGGCCCAATACAACCTGTCATCTAAAAGGCCACCCTGCTTATGACCGGTTCCACAAAATTCGCCCCCTCATAGACCACCTGTCATCAAAATTTGCAGATGCCTATACCCCTGAACAGTCATTTTGAGACATTTGGTTTCCAGACTACTCACGGTTTTGGGCCCGTAAAATGCCAGGGCGGTATAGAAACCCCACAAGTGACCCCATTTTAGAAAAAAAGACACCCCAAGGTATTCTGTTAGGTGTATGACGAGTTCATAGAAGATTTTATTTTTTGTCAAAAGTAAGCGGAAATTGATTTTTATTGTTTTTTTTTCACAAAGTGTCATTTTTCACTAACTTGTGACAAAAAATAAAATCTTCTATGAACTCGCCATACACCAAATGGAATACCTTGGGGTGTCTTCTTTCTAATATGGGGTCACTTGTGGGGTTCCTATACTGCCCTGGCATTTTAGGGGCCCTAAACCGCAAGGAGTAGTCTAGAAAACAAATGCCTCAAAATGACCTGTGAATAGGACGTTGGGCCCCTTAGCGCACCTAGGCTGCAAAAAAGTGTCACACATGTGGTACCGCCGTACTCAGGAGAAGTAGTATAATGTGTTTTGGGGTGTATTTTTACACATACCCATGCTGGGTGGGAGAAATCTCTCTGTAATGACAATCTTTTGATTTTTTTACACACAATTGTCCATTTACAGAGTTATTTCTCCCACCCAGCATGGGTATGTGTAAAAATACACCCCAAAACACATTGTACTATGTGTCCTGGCATTTTAGTTTTAGGGTCCTAAACCGTGAGGAGTAGTCTTCAAACAAAATTTCTCAAAATGACCTGTGAAATCCTAAAGGTACTCATTGGACTTTGGGCCCCTTAGCGCAGTTAGGGTGCAAAAAAAGTGCCACACATGTGGTATCGCCGTACTCAGGAGAAGTAGTATAATGTGTTTTGGGCTGTATTTTTACACATACCCATGCTGAGTGGGAGAAAGATCTCTGTAAATGGACAATTGTGTGTAAAAAAAAATTAAAAAATTGTCATTTACAGAGATATTTCTCCCACCCAGCATCGGTATGTGTAAAAATACACCCCAAAACACATTATACTACTTCTACTGAGTACGGCAATACCACATGTGTGGCACTTTTTTGCACCCTAACTGCGCTAAGTGGCCAAAAGTCCAATGAGCACCTTTAGGCTTTACAGGGGTGCTTACAAATTAGCACCCCCCAAAATGTGAGGACAGTAAACATACCCCACAAATGACCCCATTTTGGAAAGTAGACACTTCAAGGTATTCAGAGAGGGGCATGGTGAGTCCATGGCAGATTTCATTTTTTTTTTTGGTGCAAGTTAGAAGAAATGGAAACTTTTTTTTTTGTTACAAAGTGTCATTTTCCGCTTACTTGTGACAAAAAATAATATCTTCTATGAACTCACTATGCCTCTCAGTGAATACTTTGGGATGTCTTCTTTCCAAAATGGGGTCATTTGGGGGGTATTTATACTATCCTTGAATTCTAGCCCCTCATGAAACATGACAGGCGGTCAGAAAAGTCATAGATGCTTGAAAATGGGAAAATTCACTTTTTGCACCATAGTTTGTAAACGCTATAACTTTTACCCAAACCAATAAATATAGGCTGAATGGTTTTTTATTTATCAAACACCACACACTCCACATTTTTCGCGCTGCATGTATACAGAAATTTTACTTTATTTGAAAAATGACAGCACAGAAAGTTAAAAAAATCATTTTTTTGCCAAAATTCATGTCTTTTTTGATGAATATAATAAAAAGTAAAAATTGCAGGAGCAATCAAATAGCACCAAAAGAAAGCTTTATTAGTGACAAGAAAAGGAGCCAAAATTCATTTAGGTGGTAGGTTGTATGAGCGAGCAATAAACCGTGAAAGCTGCAGTGGTCTGAATGGAAAAAAAGTGGCCGGTCCTTAAGGGCCCTTTTCCACCTGAATCGCAAAAACGCAAACCGCAAGCGATTTTACAATCGCTACGGTTTGCTTTTTAACATAGGAATCGCGGTAGGTCATTTCCACTACCGCGATTCGTTTTTGTCGGGAACGCGAACGCGGGGCGGAGCGATATTTGCCGCGATTTTGCTATGCAGTTCATAGCATAGCAAAATCGCGGGCGCGAACGTCGGGGAATCACCGCTAATTGCGATTCAGCAATCGCTAGCGTTCAGCGTGAACGCTAGCGATTGCTAGTGGAAAAGGGCCCTAAGGGGGGTAAAGCCCTAGGTCCTCAAGTGGTTAAAGGAGGTCTCTTGACCCTATCTAAGTGTTGAAGTTGCAACTTCTTCTAGAACACGTAAATGCAAAGTGCCCAGTACCCCTACAATACAAACATAAACCCTCAAGCCTTCTTCTGGTTTTCTCTACCACAGTTAATCTAGAACCACCTAACTGCATGAGTTCAGGATCATCGGACATAGGAGACTCTGAAACAGATTCCAGAGGATCATCAAACATAGGAAATTCTGAAGTAGATTCCAGAGGATCATCAGGGATTGGAGAAACTGACATATGAAACTCTCCCTGACGGCGTTGTCTGACACGCCTGTCAACCCTGATTGCCAAAGTAATAGCATCTTCAAGAGAAGCAGGTACTGGATGACTAGCTAGGATATCATTAACGGTATCTGAAAGTCCAAACAAAAATTGATTCATGAGAGCAGAATCATTTCATTTGGTTGAAACGGCCCAACGCCTAAATTCTGTGGCATACTCCTCTACTGTTCGGCGACCTTGTCGCAAGTTTCTTAACTTTTGAACTGCAGTAGAGGTAACATCAGGATCAAGACAGACATTACTTTAACCACTTGGCGACCGCCCACTACCTATGGGCGTCGACAAAATGGCACTCCCAGGACCGCCTAACGCCGATCAGCGGCGGCTCCCGCCCACACCCTCAGAACGACCTCAGACCCCCCTGATCACCTCGCCTGTGCATTGCTTGCATCTATTCTCCCCTCTAATCACCCTGATCACCCATCAATCACCCCCTGTAACCACCTGTCACTGCTACCCATCTTACACATCAGATCAGACCCTCATCTGCTCTTGCGGCACCCAATCACCCGCCAACACCCTCAGATCGCCCTCAGACCCCCCACCCCCTGATCACCTCGCCAGTGCATTGCTTGCATCTATTTTCCCCTCTAATCACACCCTGATCACCTATCAATTACCCCGTCACCCCCTGTCACCAGCTGTCACTGCTACCCATCAGATCAGATCCTAATCTGCCTTTGCGGGCACCCAAACACCCGCCCACACCCTCAGATCACCGTCAAATGCCCCCCCCCCCCCCCGATCACCTCCCCAGTGCATTATTTACATCTGTTCTCCCCTCTAATCACCCACTGATCACCCATCAATCACCCCCTGTAACCACCTGTCACTGCTACCCACATTACCCATTAGATCAGACCCTTATCTGCCCCTTGCGGGCACCCAATCGCCCGCCAACACCTTCAGATCACCCTCAGACACCCCCCCCCCCCCCGATCACCTCACCAGTGCATTGCTTGCATCTATTATCCCCTCTAATCACACCCTGATCACCTATTAATCACCCCGTCACCCCCTGTCACTGCTACCCATCAGATCAGACCCTACAGACTCTAATCTGCCCCTTGCGGGCAGCCAAACACCCGCCCACACCCTCAGATCGCCCTCAGACCCCCCTGATCACCTCCCCAGTGCATTATTTACATCAGTTCTTCCCTCTAATCACCCACTGATTATCTATCAATCACCCCCTGTCACCACCTGTCACTGCTACTCATCATACCCATCAGATCAGACCCTCATCTTCCCCTTGCGGGCACCCAATCACCTGCCCACACCCTCAGATCGCCCTCAGACCCCGCCCCCAAATTACCTCCCCAGTTTATTATTTACATCTGTTCTTCCCTTTAATCACACCCTGATCACCCATCAATCACCCCCTGTCACCACCTGTCACTGCTACCCATCAGATCAGGCACTAATCTGCCCCTTGCGGGTGCCCAATTACCCGCCCACACCACACCCTCAGATCGGCCTCAGACACCCCTCCCCCCCCCCGATCACTTCCCCAGTGCCTTGCTTGCATCTATTCCCCCTTCTAATGACACCCATCAATCACCTCCTGTCACCACCTGGCACCCCCTAGCACACCTACCCATCAGATCAGGCCCTAATTTGCCCCGTGTGGGCTCCTGATCACTCGGCCAAACCCTCAGATCCCCCTCAAACCCCCTTTCCGATCCCCCCCCCCCCCGTGCATCTCCCCTCTAATCACCCCCTGAGACACCCATCAATCACCTCCTGCCACCACCTGTCACACCCTAGCACTCCTATCCTTCAGATCAGGCCCTAATCTGCCCCCCTGTGGGCTTCTGATCACCCGGCCAAACCCTCACCCACCCCACCGCAGTGACGAATTTTTTTTTTTTCTGATCACTGCTGGTCTCTACGACTTAATTGTGGCTGAGACCAACCGTTATGCCACACAATACGCAACCGCCAAGCTACCATGCCCAGCCATTTAGGTGTAAAACAATCCAAGTTTCCGAACGTAACATTTTTTGGGGCCTTCTCCTTAACATGGGTCTAGTCAAAAAGAATGTATTGAGGTCTTATTGGTCTGCACACCCAATACATCACATGCCCAACAATGCTAAAGCTAGATAATAACGTCACTAAACTATAATGTCATGATCTAGAGGCTTCTCTGATTGCAGCCATGCTCCTGTAAATGCAAGAGTGTAGCCACACTGTGCAGGTGCAAGGACTGCCTGCACCTACGCAGTAGCACAGAGCCACTTGTGCACAGAGGAGAAAGCTATGCACGAGTGGCTTCCTGCTGCTGTGCAGGTCCAGGATGTCCTTGCACCTGTGCAGAGTGTCTGCACTCATACACGAACGGGAGTGCAGCTGCGTGGACATATTCAACAAGCTCTTGTTAAATATGTTCAGAGGTTCCCAGTGCTGAATTGGTGGGGTAAATGAGGTTGGGGGAAGTCTGTGGATTATCAAATACTAAGAGAGTTGGTCTGTATTATTGTTGGCCCCCTGACTTCTATTAGATGTGTGATCTCTCAGAAATAAGGGTTACAAAAAAGCAGGTGGCTTAGAACACACCAATGTGTTGTTTTCTTGGTGAACTTTAAAGTCAGTATGGAATATTCTGTATGCATTAATCCTGTTGGGAACAGCCATGTATATTGGTTACATTTTCCTATGTACTGTATACCTTGCACGTACCATAGTGAAATTAGTAGATTTAACTATTGTAAATGGTGGATGCTCAATATGATTGTCCATTAACCAGAAAGGTAGAAGAGCCCATTAGTCTGTGGAAAGCAAGCACACCGGGTGCTGGTGATGTATGCGGGACCTCTGCCAGAGGACACTGCAGCTGCTGCAACAACATCAGCACCACCAAGACCACAGGCCATGGCAGGAATAATAATTGCTGCAAGGCACCTAGGTATAATATCGACAATAAGATGGTAGGGGGTCTGCAGGAAATTTGCTCCAGACCCTGAAATCTTACATCTGAACCTGATTAAACACTTGGTTCCTTTATTCCAGTAAGTACCAGAGGAAACCATGCTGGCTCTACATCAGCACTTAAAGGACAAACGAGGTGACCAATTAAATTTATCTTTACTTACCGGGGGCTTCTGCATGTGCGAGCGAGTGCGAGTGCCCACTTGGGAATGTGCCCACAGCTCCTGGCGTGACTAATGCGCAGGCGCAGTACTTGTGGGCACAATTATGTGCGCAAGTTCGTGAGTGGACACTTGCACGCATCCGCACATGGACAGAAGCTACAGACGGCCACCCGGAGCTGTGGCGCGGGACCCAGAAGACTTCTAGGGGCTGTAAGAAGCCTCGGGTTTTTCAAATAAAGTAAAATTTCCTATACATTTGAGCGAGAAAGTTATTCTGCTACATGTCTTTGATAAAAAAAAAAACATTCAGTGTATATTTATTGGATTGGGTAAAAGTTATAGCGTTTACAAACTATGGTGCAAAAAGTGAATTTTCCCATTTGGAAGCATCTCTGACTTTTCTAACACCCTGTCATGTTTCTTGAGGTGCTAAAATTCCAGGATAGTATAAATACCCCCCAAATGACCCCATTTTGGAAAGAAGACATCCCAAAGTATTCACTAAGATTCATGGTGAGTTCATAGAAGATTTTATTTTTTGTCACAAGTTAGCGGAAAATGACACTTTGTGACAAAAAAAAAAGTTTCCATTTCTTCTAACTTGCGACAAAAAAAATGAAATCTGCCATGGACTCACTATACTCCTCTCTGAATACCTTGAAGTGTCTACTTTCCAAAATGGGGTCATTTGTGGGGTGTGTTCACTGTTCTGGCATTTTGGGGGGTGCCTAATTGTAAGCACCCCTGTAAAGCCTAAATATGCTCATTGGACTTTGGGCCCCTTAGCGCAGTTAGGCTGCAAAAAAGTGCAACACATGTGGTATTGCCGTACTCAGGAGAAGTAGTGTAATGTGTTTTGGGGTGTATTTTTACACATACCCATGCTGGGTGGGAGAAATATCTCCGTAAATGACAATTTTTTGATTTTTTTTACACACAATTGTCTATTTACAGAGATATTTCTCCCACTCAGCATGGGTATGTGTAAAAATACACCCCAAAACACATTATACTACTTCTCCTGAGTACGGCGATACCACATGTGTGGCACTTTTTTGCACCCTAACTGTGCTAAGGGGCCCAAAGTCCAATGAGTACCTTTAGGATTTCACAGGTCATTTTGCGACATTTGGTTTCAAGACTACTCCTCACGGCTTAGGGCCCCTAAAATGCCAGGGCAGTATAGGAACCCCACAAATGACCCCATTTTAGAAAGAAGATACCCCAAGGTATTCCGTTAGGAGTATGGTGAGTTCATAGAAGATTTTTTTTTTGTCACAAGTTAGCGGAAAATGACACTTTGTGAAAAAAAAAAGAATACAAATCAATTTCCGCTAACTTGTGACAAAAAAATAAAATCTTCTATGAACTCATCATACACCTAACAGAATACCTTGGGGTGTCTTCTTTCTAAAATGGGGTCACTTGTGGAGTTCCTATACTGCCCTGGCATTTTAGGGGCCCTAAACCGTGAGGAGCAGTCTTGAACCCAAATGTCTCAAAATGACCTGTGAAATCCTAAAGGTACTCATTGGACTTTGGGCCCCTTAGCACAGTTAGGCTGCAAAAAAGTGTCACACATGTGGTATCGCTGTACTCAGGAGAAGTAGTATAATGTGTTTTGTGGTGTATTTTTACATATAACCATGCTGGGTGGGAAAAATATATCTGTAAATGACACATTTTTGATTTTTTTTACACACAATTGTCCATTTACAGAGAGATTTCTCCCACCCAGCATGGGTATGTGTAAAAATACACCACAAAACACATTATACTACTTCTCCTGAGTATGGTGATACCACATGTGTGACACTTTTTTTCAGCCTAGGTGCGCTAAGGGGCCCAACGTCCTATTCACAGGTCATTTTGAGGCATTTGTTTTCTAGACTACTCCTCACGGTTTAGGGCCCCTAAAATGCCAGGGCAGTATATAAACCCCACAAGTGACCCCATTTTAGAAAGAAGACACCCCAAGGTATTCTGTTAGGTGTATGGTGAGTTCATAGAAGATTTTATTTTTTGTCACAAGTTAGTGAAAAATGACACTTTGTGAAAAAAAACAATAAAAATCAATTTCCGCTAACTTTCGACAAAAAAAAAAAAATATCTATGAACTCATCATACACCTAACAGAATACCTTGGGGTGTCTTTTTTCTAAAATGGGGTAACTTGTGGGGTTCCTATACTGCCCTGGCATTTTACGGGCCCAAAACCGTGAGTAGTCTGGAAACCAAATTTCTCAAAATGACTGTTCAGGGGTATAAGCATCTGCAAATTTTGATGACAGGTGGTCTATGAGGGGGCAAATTTTGTGGAACCGGTCATAAGCAGGGTGGCCTCTTAGATGACAGGTTGTATTGGGCTTGATCTGATGGATAGGAGTGCTAGGGGGGTGACAGGAGGTGATTGATGGGTGTCTCAGGGGGTGGTTAGAGGGGAAAATAGATGCAATCAATCCACTGGGGAGGTGATCGGAAGGGGGTCTGAGGGGGATCTGAGGGTTTGGCCGAGTGATCAGGAGCCCACACGGGGCAAATTAGGGCCTGATCTGATGGGTAGGTGTGCTAGGGGTTACAGGAGGTGATTGATGGGTGTCTCAAGGTGTGATTAGAGGGGGGAAATAGATGCAAGCATTGCACTGGCGAGGTGATCAGGGCTGGGGTCTGAGGGCATTCTGAGGGTGTGGGCGGGTGATTGGGTGCCCTAGGGGCAGGTTAGGGTCTAATCTGATGGGTAACAGTGACAGGTGGTGATAGGGGGTGATTGATGGGTGATTGATGGGTAATTAGTGGGTGTTTAGGGTAGAGAACAGATGTAAACACTGCACTTGGGAGGTGATCTGATGTCGGATCTGCGGGCGATCTATTGGTGTGGGTGGGTGATCAGACTGCCCGCAAGGGGCAGATTAGGGGCTGGTTGATGGGTGGCAGTGACAGGGGGTGATTGATGGGTGATTGACAGGTGATCAGTGGGTTATTACAGGGAAGAACAGATGTAAATAATGCACTGGCGAATTGATAAGGGGGGTCTGAGGGCAATCTGAGCGTGTTGGCGGGTGATTGGATGCCCGCAAGGGGCAGATTAGGGTCTAATCTGATGGGTAACAGTGACAGGTGGTGATAGGGGGTGATTGATGGGTGATTGATGGGTAATTAGTGGGTGTTTAGAGGAGAGAACAGATGTAAACATTGCACTTGGGAGGTGATCTGATGTCGGATCTGCGGGCGATCTATTGGTGTGGGTGGGTGATCAGATTGCCCGCAAGGGGCGGGTTAGGGGCTGATTGATGGGTGGCAGTGACAGGGGGTGATTGATGGGTGATTAACAGGTGATTGACAGGTGATTGACAGGTGATCAGTGGGTTATTACAGGGGGGATAGAGGCATACAGTACACAGGAGGGGTCGGGGGTGGGGGGTCTGGGGAGAATCTGAGGGGTGGGGGTGATCAGGAGGGAGCAGGGGGAAGTTTAGGGTTAAAAAAAATAGCATTGACAGATAGTGACAGGGAGTGATTGATGGGTGATTAGGGGGGTGACTGGGTGCAAACAGTGGTCTGGGGGTGGGCAGGGGGGGGGGGGTCTGAGGGGTGCTGTGGGTGATCAGGGGGCAGGGGGGAGAAATCAGTGTGCTTGGGTGCAGACTAGGGTGGCTGCAGCCAGCCCTGGTGGTCCCTCAGACACTCGGACCACCAGGGCAGGAGGCAGCCTGTATAATAGGCTTTGTATACATTACAAAGCCTATTATACGTTTGTCATGCGGCGATCCGGGTGCTAGTAACCTGCCGGTGCTTCCGAACGGCCGGCGGGTTACAGCGCGAGGGGGCGGAGCCAGTCGCCGGTGGCTGATCGCATCACGAATGATGCGATCGCCGCATAACCACGCCCGCCGCCGCCTCCGCCGATGGGCGTATTGCGGTCGTTTAGGCCCAGTCTTTGCCGCCGCGGTCGGCAAGTGGCTAGAATAGGTCACATGCAGAATGAAACCTTAGCTATTGTCTGGCTTGGTAAATATAAAAAATGCCTCTGATGGAAATGAAAAAAAAAACCTCTCTTTCAAACCTAGGGCCATATGCAATTCAGTTTTTCACCTGAGTTTTCTCCTAGGAGATAATTTTTCAACTTCTTTTTATAATAACTTTTCAGCATTTTACAAATGAAAAAGTACTAAAAAGTAGATGAAAAGGTACTTGCAAAATTATTTTGAGTATTTTCTTGCTTGCTGGTGGTTTAAACGGATTTTATAGACAATTTTTAAAATATCACCTAGGAGAAAATTCAGGTGAAAAAGTGAATTGCATATGGGCCCTAGTATTAACATTCTGATGTAGAGTTTATTAAACAATATTTGTTGTGGGTTTTTTCTTGCTAGTTTGTGATCCTTCCATACATTTACATGATTCTAGGGTCACAATTGGTGGTGTTGGTGTAAAGGCATGTCTCATGGTTTTCACACTTGCATTTCCAGATTGCATTTTTAAACATTTCTTCAGCCAGGCATATGGCTATGTGTTAGTCCTATGTATTATACAAGGTACAATTTGCACAGATGTTTACAGTAATATTTTCATGGCTGCGTATTCAGCATGGCTGCGTATTTAAAAGGCATTCTACAGCTTATCTATTGTTTTTGGATGACTTTCATGGTACAGTTGACAACAGGCGAAAGTTTGACAAATGTTTAAATAAACACATTTGGTGGAAATTTTTAAATGATTGATTGGCAAGTGATTGCAGTGAAAAACATGTGGATTAGTGTTACTCTAGGGTATGACAAGCTGAAGTAAATGTTAGGAAAACAATTGTCACTTTTTCATGACATTTTGCATGTACCAAGTAAGAGCAAAGCCTTAGGGCTAGCGTGCATGTGCATTTGTTTTCAGCTTCTGACATGTTCCTGAAGCATTAGGATTGGTTATTGAGCAAAATGAAATTTTAATGGGATCTTATGGTGCAGTATGCCCTTGAGGTTGTAACTTCTTTTGGCATGCTGTGCTGTGTTCAAAATGATTTTGTGACTATATAAAGGTTAATATCAAGGTAGTGTAAAGTGAAATCCAATGTAAAATATGCCCCACAACATCTAATTTTCTAACCTATCTGAGTACTGGGCTCGCTCAAGATGGCAGCCTCGCCTTTTACCTGCTCCACACCTTGTCTCGGCTCTGGGAAGCATTAATCACATATATGCACAGAAGGAACAAAAATACTTAGAGATTCTGCACAATGAAATCTCTGGCTACAACTGGAACCTTCTGGGAATCATGGAAGTTTATGGATGGCTAAGTTACAAGCTGGATTGTACTCACCATGAAAGTCCTGTGTAGCTGACCTTGGTTTTGGAGTCCTGCATGGGAAGCTGATAAACCACACAAACAAACAAAAGCCTTCTCTACTCCTACAAGGACACACAATGGAATAGGATTTCTCCACCAGGATACTCATGAGGTTCACAGCTTCAAACAACCAACACATCAAAAAGCATGTCCATGCAACACAGCAAGCAGATCTCCTACCTTCCCAAGTCCTCTTCCCAAGGTAAGGGAATTCATCCTCCTTCCTGAAACAGCAGTAACATCTTTCAGCTGGCAATCTGTTTTTTGCAGACTGTACAAATATTTCAAATGCATTCAGAGGCTGAAATTATATAGACCTGTGTCTCCATTGCCTTTCCAAGTGAACCTTGGTAGGCCCCATGTTTCTGCACGTCAATGTAATTTTCACACCTCTTCCAGGAGATTCTAAAGGCCAGCAGTTTGCTTTTGTCTACCCTCTACTGATAAACCACAACAATCAAGGAAGAGTTTAAAGAGTTTAAATAAAATGCACAGAGGTAAAAAATGTGGCCAGGCCCGTAAAAAGTGCCACACTCTGGTCCAACTTCAGGGACCCAGGCCCATTCAAGGAAAATAACTTTCTAGCGATCTCCAGTGATATTTACTGGAAATCAGAGGCCAAAAGTAGCAGTGGTTGCCATGTTCCTAGTCAGAGATGCAGTAACACCCTGGCAGTGAACCCATTCGCCATTGCTAAGCCCCTGGCAGTGAACCCAGTCGCCATTGCTAAGCCCCATTCAGTCACTGCATCGCTCTGCAATGCCCGCTCATTAAACAATAAGACAGCCATTATTGTGGACCTTATTCAAACATGCGATTTTTCATGCATCACTGAAACTTAGATTGATGCCAATGCGGGCCCCACATTGGAAGCAACCATCCCAAACAATTACTCAGTCCTAAGTGAGGGAAGACGAGACCGCAGAGGAGGGGGTGTAGCAATTTGTGGCAAAACAACCCTGCAGCTCAGAGCCCTGAATGTTGGCTCATTTGAATGTATAGGTGCCCAGTACTCAGCTGGTAAAGGCTTCAAAATTCTTTGTGATTTATTGCCCCCCCCTGAGGAATTCTCAGAACATCTGGCCGTGCTGACTCTGTCTTATCCGAGATGGATCATCCTTGAGTGTCATCAGCCACGTCTGGGCTGATGACACTCAATCACAAGATGCAAATGAACTAATAAATCTTATGGGTGGACTAGGCTTCACACAAGCTCTAAAATCTGCTAACCGCAGAGGAGGGCATACCCTAGACTTACTGTTCCACCTAGGGATGGACATTAGTAACATAACAGTAACCCCAGTGGTATGGTCAGACCATCACATAATACAGTTTACTATTGAACATCACCCTACCAAGCAGCACCCTAAGAAAACAATCAAAATCCGTCCCCTGCATAAATTAACACCGGATAGGATAACTGCCAAGTGCCAACCTGGATTTTACAAATCTGCTCCATAGTCAAATGGACCCCAACACTCTAGTAACCCAGTACAACATGATATATGAGACACTTGACAGTATCGCCCCATGGCGCACCAAATCAGCAACCAAAAAGCAGAACGCTAATTGGTTTGACAAAACCATCATGGATCTAAAAAAGTAAGGGCACAGACTAGAAAGACAGTGGCATAAATCAGCATCTGAGGAGCACAAATCTAGCCTAGTTCAACACCTCAGACAATATCAACAAGCAATAACCAAGAAAAAATCAGACTTCATCTCGCACAAAATATCTATAGCCAACAACAGAGCTGCTCATCTCTTCCACACAGTGGAATCACTCTGCAATCCTTCCTGCCTAAAAGCCCCAACCACATTCTCCAGGGAAAGGTGTAAAGAATTTGCTGCCTTCTTCACAAACAAGGTGTCTGCCATCCATGCCAGCATTACACCATCAACATCAATTGACCACTGGACTTTGCATATGCCTACTAGCGTACCGCCATGGCAAGTCTTTGACACTATGGGCGTGATTCACAAAGCGGTGCTAACTGTTTAGCACGGGTGTGCTAAACAGTTAGCACGTGAAGTGCCGTTCTCGGACTTTTGCGCACGCAATTTGCGGCAAATTGCGCGCGCAAAAGTCCGCGATCGCGTGAATCGCGGAACTTTGCGCGCGCAAAAGTCCGCGAACAGCACTTCACGTGCTAACTGTTTAGCACACCCGTGCTAAACAGTTAGCACCGCTTTGTGAATCAAGCCCTATGAGTGCAGAAGATTTTTGGAATTCACTTTCAAAGTGTCCGCCCCACTACCTGCGACCTGGATCCTGGCCCAACTGGATCCTTAACCACTTGAGGACCTAGGGCTTTCTACCCCTTAAGGACCGGCCACTTTTTTTCCATTCAGACCACTGCAGCTTTCACGGTTTATTGCTCGCTCATACAACCTACCACCTAAATGAATTTTGGCTCCTTTTCTTGTCACTAATAAAGCTTTCTTTTAGTGCTATTTGATTGCTCCTGCGATTTTTACTTTTTATTATATTCAGCAAAAAAGACATGAATTTTGGCAAAAAAATGATTTTTTTAACTTTCTGTGCTGACAGTTTTCAAATAAAGTAAAATTTCTGTATACATGCAGCGCGAAAAATGTGGACAAACATGTTTTTGATAAAAAAAAAACCCATTCAGTGTATATTTATTGGTTTGGGTAAAAGTTATAGCGTTTACAAACTATGGTGCAAAAAGTGAATTTTCCCATTTTCAAGCATCTCTGACTTTTCTGACCCTCTGTCATGTTTCATGAGGGGCTAGAATTCCAGGATAGTATAAATACCCCCCAAATGACCCCATTTTGGAAAGAAGACATCCCAAAGTATTCACTGAGAGGCATAGTGAGTTCATAGAAGATATTATTTTTTGTCACAAGTAAGCGGAAAATGACACTTTGTGAAAAAAAAAAAAAAAAAAAAAAGTTTCCATTTCTTCTAACTTGCGACAAAAAAAAATGAAATCTGCCACGGACTCACCATGCTCCTCTCTGAATACCTTGAAGTGTCTACTTTCCAAAATGGGGTCATTTGTGGGGTGTGTTTACTGTCCTGACATTTTGGGGGGTGCTAAATTGTAAGCACCCCTGTAAAGCCTGAAGGTGCTCATTGGACTTTGGACCCCTTAGCGCAGTTAGGGTGCAAAAAAGTGCCACACATGTGGTATTGCCGTACTCAGGAGAAGTAGTATAATGTGTTTTGGGGTGTATTTTTACACATACCCATGCTGGGTGGGAGAAATATCTCTGTAAATGACAATTTGTTAATTTTTTTTACACACAATTGTCCATTTACAGAGATCTTTCTCCCACTCAGCATGGGTATGTGTAAAAATACACCACAAAACACATTATACTACTTCTCCTGAGTACGGCGATACCACATGTGTGGCACTTTTTTGCACCCTAACTGCGCTAAAGGGCCCAAAGTCCAATGAGTACCTTTAGAATTTCACAGGTCATTTTGAGAAATTTCGTTTCAAGACTACTCCTCACGGTTTAGGGCCCCTAAAATGCCAGGGCAGTATAGGAACCCCACAAATGACCCCATTTTAGAAAGAAGACACCCCAAGGTATTCCGTTAGGAGTATAGTGGGTTCATAGAAGATTTTTTTTTTTTGTCAAAAGTTAGCGGAAATTGATTTTAATTGTGTTTTTTCACAAAGTGTCATTTTCCGCTAACTTTTGACAAAAAATAAAATCTTCTATGAACTCACCATACTCCTAACGGAATACCTTGGGGTGTCTTCTTTCTAAAATGGGGTCATTTGTGGGGTTCCTATACTGCCCTGGCATTTTAGGGGCCCTAAACCGTGAGGAGTAGTCTTGAAACGAAATTTCTCAAAATGACCTGTGAAATTCTAAAGGTACTCATTGGACTTTGGGCCCTTTAGCGCAGTTAGGGTGCAAAAAAGTGCCACACATGTGGTATCGCCGTACTCGGGAGAAGTAGTACAATGTGTTTTGGGGTGTATTTTTACACATACCCATGCTGGGTGGGAGAAATACCTCTGTAAATGGACAATTGTGTGTAAAAAAATCAAAAGATTGTCATTTACAGAGGTATTTCTCCCACCCAGCATGGGTATGTGTAAAAATACACCCCAAAACACATTATACTACTTCTCCCGAGTACGGCGATACCACATGTGTGGCACTTTTTTGCACCCTAACTGCACTAAGGGGCCCAAAGTCCAATGAGTACCTTTAGGATTTCACAGGTCATTTTTGTTTCAAGACTACTCCTCACGGTTTAGGGCCCCTAAAATGCCAGGGCAGTATAGGAACCCCACTAATGACCCCATTTTAGAAAGAAGACACCCCAAGGTATTCCGTTAGGAGTATGGTGAGTTCATAGAAGTTTTTATTTTTTTGTCACAAGTTAGCGGAAATTGATTTTAATAGTTTTTTTTCACAAAGTGTCATTTTCCGCTAACTTGTGACAAAAAATAAAATCTTCTATGAACTCACCATACTCCGTACGGAATACCTTTGGGTGTCTTCTTTCTAGAATGGGGTCATTTGTGGGGTTCCTATACTGCCCTGGCATTTTAGGGGCCCTAAACCGTGAGGAGTCTTGAAACCAAATGTCGCAAAATGACCTGTGAAATCCTAAAGGTACTCATTGGACTTTGGGCCCCTTAGCGTACTTAGGGTGTAAAAAAGTGTCACACATGTGGTACCGCCGTACTCAGGAGAAGTAGTATAATGCGTTTTGGGGTGTATTTTTACACATACCCATGCTAAGTGGGAGAAATGTCTCTGTAAATGACAATTGTTTGATTTTTTTACACACAATTGTCCATTTACATAGAAATTTCTCCCATCCAGCATGGGTATGTGTAAAAATACACCCCAAAACACATTATACTACTTTTCCTGAGTACAGCGGTACCACATGTGTGACAATTTTTTGCAGCCTAGGTGCGCTAAGGGGCCCAACGTCCTATTCACAGGTCATTTTGAAGCATTTGTTTTCTAGACTACTCCTCGCGGTTTAGGGCCCCTAAAATGCCAGGGCAGTATAGGAACCCCACAAGTGACCCCATTTTAGAAAGAAGACACCCCAAGGTATTCCGTTAGGTGTATGGCGAGTTCATAGAAGATTTTATTTTTTGTCACAAGTTAGTGAAAAATGACACTTTGTGAAAAAAAACCAATAAAAATTAATTTCCGCTAACTTTTGACAAAAAATAAAATCTTCTATGAACTCGTCATACACCTAACAGAATACCTTGGGGTGTCTTTTTTTCTAAAATGGGGTCACTTGTGGGGTTCCTATACCGCCCTGGCATTTTACAGGCCCAAAACCGTGAGTAGTCTGGAAACCAAATGTCTCAAAATGACTGTTCAGGGGTATAAGCATCTGCAAATTTTGATGACAGGTGGTCTATGAGGGGGCGAATTTTGTGGAACCGGTCATAAGCAGGGTGGCCTTTTAGATGACAGGTTGTATTGGGCCTGATCTGATGGATAGGAGTGCTAGGGGGGTGACAGGAGGTGATTGATGGGTGTCTCAGGGGGTGGTTAGAGGGGAAAATAGATGCAATCAATGCACTGGGGAGGTGATCGGAAGGGGGTCTGAGGGGGATCTGAGGGATTGGCCGAGTGATCAGGAGCCCACACGGGGCAAATTGGGGCCTGATCTGATGGGTAGGTGTGCTAGGGGGTGACAGGAGGTGATTGATGGGTGTCTCAAGGTGTGATTAGAGGGGGGAATAGATGCAAGCAATGCACTGGCGAGGTGATCAGGGCTGGGGTCTGAGGGCATTCTGAGGGTGTGGGCGGGTGATTGAGTGCCCTAGGGGCAGATAGGGGTCTAATCTGATAGGTAGCAGTGACAGGGGGTGATTGATGGGTAATTAGTGGGTGTTTAGGGTAGAGAATAGATGGAAACACTGCGCTTGGGTGGTGATCTGATGTCGGATCTGCGGGCGATCTATTGGTGTGGGTGGGTGATCAGTTTGCCCGCAAGGGGCAGGTTAGGGGCTGATTGATGGGTGGCAGTGACAGCGGGTGATTGATGGGTGGAAGTGACAGGGGGTGATTGATGGGTGGCAGTGACAGGGGGTGATTGATGGGTGATTGATAGGTGATTGACAGGTAATCAGTGGGTTATTACAGGGGAGAACAGATGTAAATATTGCACTGGCGAATTGATAAGGGGGGGTCTGAGGGCAATCTGAGCGTGTAGGCGGGCGATTGGGTGCCCGCAAGGGGCAGATTAGGCTCTGATCTGATGGGTAACAGTGACAGGTGGTGATAGGTGGTGATAGGGGGTGATTGATGGGTAATTAGTGGGTGTTTAGAGGAGAGAATAGATGTAAACGCTGCGCTTGGGTGGTGATCTGATGTCGGATCTGCGGGCGATCTATTGGTGTGGGTGGGTGATCAGATTGCCCGCAAGGGGCAGGTTAGGGGCTGATTGTTGGGTGGCAGTGACGGGGTGATTGATGGGTGATAGGTGATTGGCAGGTGATTGACAGGTGATCAGTGGGTTATTACAGGGAAGGACAGATGTAATTAATGCACTGGCGAATTGATAAGGGGGGGGTCTGAGGGCAATCTGAGCGTGTGGGCGGGTGATTGGGTGCCCGCAAGGGGCAGATTAGGGTCTGATCTGATAGGTAACAGTGACAGGTGGTGATAGGGGGTGATTGATGGGTGATTGATGGGTAATTAGTGGGTGTTTAGAGAAGATAACAGATGTAAACAATACATTTGGGAGGTAATCTGACGGCGGGTTTGCGGGCGATCTAATGGTGTGGGTGGGTGATCAGATTGCCCGCAAGGGGCAGGTTAGGGGCTGATTGATGGGTGGCAGTGACAGGGGGTGACAGGGGGTGATTGATGGGTGATAGGTGATTGGCAGGTGATTGACAGGTGATCAGTGGGTTATTACAGGGAAGAACAGATGTAATTAATGCACTGGTGAATTGATAAGGGGGGGTCAGAGGGCAATCTGAGCGTGTGGGCGGGTGATTGGGTGCCCGCAAGGGGCAGATTAGGGTCTGATCTGATAGGTAAAAGTGACAGGTGGTGATAGGGGGTGATTGATGGGTGATTGATGGGTAATTAGTGTGTGTTTAGAGGAGAGAATAGATGTAAACAATGGATTTGGGAGGTGATCTGATGTCGGATCTGCGGGCGATCTATTGGTGTGGGGGGGTGATCAGATTGCCCGCAAGGGGCAGGTTAGGGGCTGGCTGATGGGTGGCAGTGACAGGGGGTGATTGACGGGTGATTGATGGGTGATTGACAGGTGATTGACAGGTGATTGACAGGTGATTGACAGGTGATCAGGGGGATAGATGCATACAGTAAACAGGGGGGGGGGGTCTGGGGGGGGGGGGGGTCTGGGGAGAATCTGAGGGGTGGGGGGTGATCAGGAGGGGGCAGGGAGCAGGGTGGGGGATAAAAAAAAATAGCGTTGACAGATAGTGACAGGGAGTGATTGATGGGTGATTAGGGGGGTGATTGGGTGCAAACAGGGGTCTGGGGGGTGGGCAGGGGGGGGTCTGATGGGTGCTGTGGGCGATCTGGGGCAGGGGGGGGGGAAAATCAGTGTGCTTGGTGCAGACTAGGGTGGCTGCAGCCTGCCCTGGTGGTCCCTCGGACACTGGGACCACCAGGGCAGGAGGCAGCCTGTATAATACACTTTGTAAACATTACAAAGTGTATTATACACTTTGTATGCGGCGATCGCGGGGTTAACATCCCGCCGGCGCTTCCGTATGGCCGGCGGGATGTTGCGGCGGGTGAGCGGCGCCAGGCGGAGGCGGAGGATCGCGTCACTGATGACGCGATCGCTCCGCCCATGCCCCTACAAGGACCGCCGCCAATTGTCAATACGGCGGTCCTTGCGGGGTGCACTTCCCGGCCGCCAATTGTACATACGGCGGTCGGGAAGTGGTTAATGCAGTGCCCAGAGCTGATCAGGCCAGCACTTCACAAAATAACTCAGTGCGCCTTGCAAAGTCGACTTTTCCCAGAAGAACTAAAGAAAGCAATTATAAAACCCCTCTTTAAAAAAACATCACTAGATCCTGATTCTGTGACCAACTACAGACCTGTGGCGAACTTACCATTCCTATCAAAAGTTATTGAGAAAGCAGTCGCCAACCAGCTAGAAGCCAGGCTTACAGATAACATTTTTGGTACTTTTCAGTCAGGATTCAAGAAAAGGCCCAGCACGGAAATGGCATTAGTCCGAGTAATGAATGATCTACTTACTGCAAGGGACAAGGGTGATTGCTCAATTCTGATTCTTCTTGACTTGTCTGCAGCATGTGATACTGTGGATCATGAAATACTAACCCAGCGACTGAAGAATTACTGTGGCCTAAGGGGTACTGTTCTTAGCTGGTTTCAGACCTTCCTATCTGGCAGGACGCAGCAATGTCTGGGCACACACTACTCTAATCCAGTGCCACCTTCCTATGGGTCCTGTGCTATCACCATTACTCTTTGCAGTCTACATGCTCCCACTGTGAAAAATAATCCAGAACTATGGCCTAGGATACCATTGTTATGTTATCTGTCCTTCAAGCCTAGCACCCAAGACCCATCAGCATCCATAAATGCGTGTCTAGTGGATTTACAAAATTGGATGAACACCAGCTGGCTGAGGCTGAACTCTGACAAAACAGAGGCGTTGGTGGGAGGTGGTCCACACATGATGGATAAAGTTCAAAACGCTCACCACCTCAAACTAGCAATTGGGGGAGATACCGTACAGTATAAAGACTCCGAAAGACACCGAAACCTTGGGGTGATCCTGGATGGAAATCTAAAACTAAGACAGCAGGTATCAGCTGTCGTCAAGTCTTCCTTCTTCCATCTAAGAAATATAGCGAGAATCAAACACCTTATCCCAGCTGAAGACCTACCTGCCCTGGTTCATGCATTCGTATCCTCCCGCCTAGACTACTGCAATGCCCTGTTCAACGGATCTACAGATAAGGTTCTGCGCCCCTTACAACTAGTACAGAATGCTGCAGCCAGACTCCTAGCAAATGCCCACCGCAGCTCACACATCACCCCAGTATTTCAAACTCTTCACTGGTTGTCAGTAAAATGGAGAATCCATTTTAAGAGCTGCCTGCTGACATTCAAGGCTCTAAACCACATGGGACCCGAATACATAGCAGATCTATTGGAACTTTATGCCCCTCCACGCACATTCCGCTCTGCCAACAAGATGAATCTGGTTATTCCCAGGACACACTTAACATTTGGTGCTCGGGCCTTTTCCTATGCAACCCCTACTCTATGGAACTCACTTCCACAATCAGTATGTGAGGCTCCTTCTCTGGACAGCTTTAAAAAAAAGCTAAAAACTCACCTCTTTTCCCTAGCCTTTGAGACTGCATAATGCAGGGTCACAGCGCTTTGAGTCCCCAGGGAGAAAAGCGCTATAAAAATATTATTGTTATTGTTATCACAACATTGGACTATTGAAACTGAACTTGCTGTGAAATAATACCCTCCATCAGAATCAATTGTAGTTCTAGAGTTCTTCTAAATGAATGTGCAGATTTTAATTTTCTTTTCAAAGTTAGGCTTGGTCTTCCTATTCAGTCTCTCAGGATTCTATTTTGGATGTTTGTGATGAATTGCTGATCTGACAAGTAGGGGAATTCAGGAAAGGTATACCGAGAAAAAAAGGCAGGTTTATTAAAGCTATCGAGCAGTACGATTTGCTCAAGACTAATGCTGGGAATACACCATACAATTTTTCTGTTAGATTCTTCTGTTAGATTTTTCTGTTAAGCTGGCCATACACTAGGCCGATTCCCGCCAGATCGACAGCAGATTCGATCACTGGGATCGAATCTGCTGTCACATCGTTCCCGCAACACGCCGAATTTCGATCCATTTCGTCCGATCCCGTCGATCGCTCCGTGCGGAAAATTACCGTCGTTCGCCTACGGGTAGGGAGTGTGTCGCTAGCGGCGTTCGAGTACCCAACGACCGACGCAATAAAGCCCACATACATTACCTGCTCCGCCGGCACGAATGCCCCCGGTCACCGCTGCTACGTCTCCGCGCTGGTCTGGTCTCCGGGTCCGGCATGCTTCACTTCCTCCTGCCCGGCAGGAAGTTTAAACAGTAGAGGGCGCTCTACTATTTAAAGTTCCTGCCGGGCAGGAAGAAGTAAAGCATGCCGGACCTGGAGACCAGAGCGGAGACGGAGCAGCAGTGACCTGGGGACTGGAGTCGCGCCGGCGGAGCAGGTAATGTATGCGGCGGGGGGGGGGGGGGCGCAGCAGCACCACCACCACAACAGATTGTGAATGGTTTCAGGCTGAAATCGGTTCACAATCTGTTTGCAGTAAAGGTAGCCATACGATCCCTCTCTGATCAGATTCGATCAGAGAGGGATCTATCTGTTGGTTGAATCTGATGGCAAATCGACCAGTGTATGGCTACCTTTAGATTTTCTGTAGAGAATGGTCATTATCTCTGGTGAATTGTCTTCTGGTTATCTCCTGCTGAGTACAACAATTGCTAGGCAGATAGATGGTTAGATAGATAATTTCCAACATGTTGGAAATTATCTATCTGGCAGGTAAATCTTACAGAAAATTGTATGGTGTGTACTAGGCATAACATGTGCTGATTAATTTGACTGAATGTGTAGCCACATTGCACTATGTAGCCCTATTGCATTAAACAATTCGTTTTCATTATGGAATCTATTGAAATAATAAAATAAATGAACATGAAGAAAATCATTAATACACAATAAACTTTATAAACAATAAACATTAGGATACTAGGGTGGCTTATGAAAGATGCTGCAAATTTGTAGGCCTAAGAAGCCTTCACTCACACTTGCAGCTCTAAACAAAGCTGTATTCTATAGATGTCAGTCCTGAAAATCTTGACTGAAGCACACGGCCAGCTTTGAGAAACTTTCTGTTCTCTGTGGGAGATGTGGAAAGTGCCTGGTGCTTTCCAGCTTTGAAAGTTATCTGTAACCCTGCTGTTGTGTGCGCTTGAAGGCCGCACTGCGAATGCAGTTGGCTTAATCATCACTATTATGTTGCATTGCATGATACAAATTTAGTCTTGCAATTTGTCATGAAATAAATAGCAGTGAGATTTCAAGCTCACAGGTTCAATTCAAGACTAGAAAGCAAAAAACCTTTCAAATGCATAAGTGGTATATTTATTTCCAGCCTGTGTAAGGAATTGCAAGTCATTTCAGTACTACTTAAACTGTGGTGAAAAGCTGAGGCAGTAGAGCCTATTGTTCTGTTATTAGAACATGTTTTCCTTTCTTTCTTTGAGGTCAAACAGGATCAGAATTCACCATGGTTCACATTTCTGCTTAGAGAGACTGGAGAACAACATTGGCTTTTCTTGTTTCCTTTATCTTTTTCATTGAAGCTTGGCGCTAGCAATGAAATCAGTGCCAGCAAAATCATACTGTGCCAATTTAGTATGGGCTTTTAAGTCTAATGGCCTTTATAAATAAAAGGGAAACAAAATGTAAAGTGACACAGTATTATTATTATTGATTTATAAAGCGCCAACATATTCCATGGTGCTGTACAAAGTAAGACACTAACATGGGGTACATAATAAAACATCAATTATTATCAATATTCTGTATGTGTGTGTCTAAATGGACATATGCATACATGTGCATCTGTCTTTGTTTAAAGTGTGTATAATATACAGTATTTGTTTTTGTGTATTTATTGCACAGATTATGTGCTTGCTTTTGTATTTTTGCACATGAAACTATTGAGGAAACATAGACCTAATGTGCAAGCTTGCGCAAATCTTTTACTGTGCTCTAAATCACTTTGATTTTAGTAGATGTGACCTAAATTACACCTTGGTGTAGTGGATAGGTATCTGGGACATGACACTGCCAGCATAGAGATTGTATGCTCTTCCTATGTTTGTATTAGTTTCCTCCGGGCACTGGTTTCCCCCAACATCTCTTTAGATTGTGAGCTCTTCTGAGGAACAGTTACACTAGATTCACACCGCGCACTTTGCAAAACGCATGTGTTATAATGTGTATGAACCGCAAAGGACACTACGTGCATTATGTCATACACGTTAATTTGCCTGCATGCAGCAAGTTAAAGCTGGCCACTAATGGTCCAATTTCTAGCGAAAAATCGTTCGAGCGATCAGAAATTCTGATCGGACAAAAAATCGTTCACTACACCATCAACTAACCAATCATTGCTTCCTATCTATCCCGACCACCAAGAAAATCCAAATTTTCGTTCGACGAAAATTCATTCGGGCGACATTTTTTTCACTCATTCATAATCGATTGTGTCCACCAATGAAGATTATTTACAACCAATCCGATCAGAATTTCTGATTGCTCGAACGATTTTTCACTAGAAATTGGACCGTTAGTGGCCAGCTTAAGAATCAAATCAGAGACAATGCAGAGACATGAACGTTTCCATAGAAATGTATCTGCAGTGAGATGACCTGCAGAATTATTCTGCAACACTACTGATACAGTGTGACATGACTATAAAGCTGTAAAACACTCAGTAAAGTGATGTTATCACTTAGTACACAATTATTTATATTTGCACACTTATTAGGGTTGATTTCCCACTGCTTTTAAAGTGCTAGTGATTTGAAAAGCTCTTGCTAATGTAAAACTATGGGGGAATTTTTTAAAACACATTGCTCAAGTGAGAACTGTAACGATTGGTGTCAGCACGCAGAGAGAATCTGATTATTGGTGATCTGCAGTATCACCAAGAATACAGATATATACCCGATTATTGATCATCTGCAGAATCACAGATAATACAGATATATTGCTAACCTCTGGACACCTGAAGCGTGTAAGTGTTTGGTGTAACAGTAGTAATTGGACCATCGGGGTAGCAGGTGGTCCAATGAGTAGAGACAGACTCTACTGCAGTCAAGGACTCTAGGAGAAGGAGACCCTGACTGATTTAGTAGCAGTGCCCCCTCTGAGGAGCAGGGGCCCCTGCAGGAAGACTGAGCACCCAAGGGGTGGGTGACAGCCAGAAGGGTCGGGCAGGCCGGGTCGGCAACACACAGACAGATAAAGTACAAAGACAGGAAGCTGATTCGGTATTCAAGGCAAGCAGGGTTTGGCAACAGGTAATCAGAAATGCAAGGTATCAGAAAGCAGAGGGAAAGTCAGGAAAGCAATAAGTCATAACAGATATCAAACAATGCCTAGTCTGGGTGTGAGGTCCATGGTCTCTACACCCTGGAACTGGTCTAAAGAATAACACAGATGATACACAGTAAACTAGTAAACTAGCTAAGTGTGGATTCCCAGGTCCACCTGGTTCAACCACACTGAAGGATCTGACTAAGGTCTGAGTGCTAACACATAGGTATTTGCAACGCCAGACAAGCAGCAACGGAACAGCAAGAGATATATATAGTAAAGCGCTCCACAGCGCCGCCCAGCTCCCATCAACCAATAACCTGCTGAGCTGGGATCAGCTGACCGCCTCGATCAGCTGATCCTTCTCCTATTGGCATAAAGAGCCTGTCTTGCGGCGCGCGCGTGCGTAGCTCTCCATCTGTGTGCACTACTAGGTCCAGACAAACCAGAAGCATGTTGCTGCGGGGAAACCGCCGCTCTGTGCGCGGATTCCGCCGCCTCACTGTCAGAACGCGCGGCGGTTTCTCCGCCATCCGTCACAAGAATACACTCATAACATTACATAAGCAAGATCTTTTAAAATCACTGGTAGTGTGAGACAGCTCTTAGGCCTTTTATTCTAAGTGCTTATGATTTTAAAAGCACTTGCTAATTAATGTCGTGTGTGTTCTCACTTGAGCAATGTGATTCTATAAAAATTACACATAGCATTGCATTAGCCCTCAGGCCTGGGACCCACTAGCAGCCTTTTCTAAGTGCTACTGATTTGAAAAGCTTTTGCCAATGCAATGCTATTGGTGATTTGTATAACATTTCATTGCTCAAGCATGATTTCACCACTAGCATTCATTAGCAAGAGCTTTTCAAATCACAAGCACTTAGAAATGGCTTAGTAATGTACTGCTAGGGGGTTCCAGGCCTTAGGGCTAGTTCACACCACAAGAGCTTTTTGTAAGCATTTGTGATTTAAAAGCTCTTGCTAATGTTATCCTATGTGTGTGTTCTCACTAAAACATTTTTTCCCTGCAGCTTCCCTTCAGTACGTATGCGTTATAATATAGGGATCTGTAATTTATTCAGTTCCACCCTACCGAGAGTCAATATGCTGTACTTGCTATGTTATGTTAAGTTGTACAAATTTTGGAGTTAAGCACCGCTGGTGCTTAAGTGGTTAATAAAAAGACCCACACATTTAAAATCAATTCCTTCCCTCCCACACTCTCCCATAGTCCCCAAATTAAAAAAATATATAAATAGTTACCTTATGGACTGAATTTTTTTAACCACTTAAGTACCAGCGGTCTCTGCCCCCTTAAGGACCAGAGACCACTGATACCAGAAAGCGCAGAATACCGATGAATTGCCACATTTACCTGCTGCAACCAGTGTCCAGGCCGCACGCCGGGAACCACAGGCCATCACTCTGTAAGCCAATGGGAGTTGCTTACATTGGTATACTGGGTCAGGAGCCAATGAAATCGGCTCCTGACCCGCTCACGGGGCTCTGGCGTCATAAAGATGACAGGGCGAGTGAACTGCGGCGAGATCGGTGCATGCGATTAGCGCAGCGTCTGTGAGTTGAAATCAGCCAGATCAGCCTTGTCAGCCAGATCAGCATCAAAACAGGGCATAGATTTCAATGAGTGTCGTCCTTAAATGGTTAATATGTATGTCAAGAGGGTATATTACTGTTATTTTTTAAATTATGGACTTGTAATTAGTGATTGGATGCAAAACTGAAAAAATGCACCTTTATTTCCAAATAAAATATTGTATACATAATACATTGTACTAGGGACATATTTTAAACGTTGCTATAACCGGGACAAATGGGCAAATAAAATGTGTGGGTTTTATTCACAGTAGAAATTTTCATTTTAAAACTTTAATGGTCGAAAACTGAGAAAGAATAATTGTTTCAATTGTTTTAATTATTATGTATTATTATTAGTATATGATTTTATTTATTTTTTCTTAATATTCCCATTAAAATGCAGTTAGAATAAAATAAGTTTTAGCAAAAAGTACCACCCAAAGAAAGCCAAAGAAAACATGAAAAACAAGATATAGATATAGTTTGTTTTGTTGTGATAAGTAGTAATAAAGTTATATAGCGAATTAAAGGAAGGAGCGCTGACAGGTGAAAATTGCTCTAGTTTTTAAGGGGAAAACCCCTTGGAGGTGAAGTGTTTAATAGATGCATTTAAAAAAGTGCTTGGTTGCTTATCGATTGCACATTTAGCTAAAATTTTGATATGTGATAGTTTTATGGTGTTTCTCTACCTTATGCCCGTAATACAATGTGGCAGAAATGGCTGCATCAGATTTGTGACCGCTGGTCTGATTTTAATGCAGTGCCTTTTGCATTCTGTGCTGTATGTCACAGTTTAATAAATCTCCTCTTCTAAATGGTTATGACAGAATCCTTGTTTTAAGATGACAGCCTTTACTGGATAAGCAAAGGGGAGTCTACTTACTGAATATACTACCTCCACAGTATCATTGCGATGTATGGGATATAGTAGGGTCCTAATTTACTAAGTCATCTCCTGGGGCGATATAAGGGCTTGTATACACTGTGTGGTGCAATCTGTTTTGTCATTCTGCAAGTGGTTTGCAATCTGCAAGTCCATATAAAAGTCTATAATCTGTCGTATTAAAGTTCATACCTGTGCCTTTTGTTACTTTTTGATGTCTTATTGGACAATGGCGCGTATTGTTACATGCAACATATGCTAATGCTGACCTGTTGGTAATGTGTGAAAGAGCATACAGTGTGTGGTTGCATGCATATATTAACGTAAGCATGAGGTCTGTGAAACGCGCTGTCTGGTGGTGGTGTTTATTATTTTTAATAAATGAACTGTACCCACATATGTAGTTCTACCCACATACAGTATGTAGTTCTTCTCAGAAGTACAAATCTTCCTCTATAGACACAATTATGGGCGCCTGCTTTGGGAAGTAGCTGCTATTTTTTAGCCAGTTTGCAAAGTGGGCAGCACAAGCATCCATTATCCTCTCCCATAACCACAATTTGTATGGGCACCTATGCTCCATATCCGCTGCCACAGAAGGCTCCCTTCTGTGGTAGCTGATATTTTTTGTTTTTTTAAGCAACGGTCATATCAGCAGGTTTGCAGTAAGGTGTGTGTGCGGGGGGGGGGGGGATGATTAAGGTTAGGCAACAGCGTGGGGTCAATTAAGGTTAGGCATTGCGTGGGGGGGAGGGGGTCAGTTAGGTTTAGACATTGGGGAGTCGGTTAGGGTTAGACATTGGCAGACGGTTTGTTCGACGTCGATTCCGGGGTTTGTTTGGGTTAGGCATCAATAGAGGGTTAGTTAGGATTAGGTATCGGCATTGGGGGGGTTAGGATTAGGTATTGGGGGGTTGATTAGGGTTAGGCATCGGTAGAGGAAGGGCTCTGTGTGAGGATAGGGTTAGGTTTAGCTATAGTAACATTTACCAGTGTTTTACTATCGGAATAAGCACTGCACATTAGTAGAATATTGGTAAGTTTACCTATATTCTACTAGTAGCTATTTCTGGTGCACTGCCATCCCTGCCATCCTTTTTGCATGTACGCTCATTACATTTTCTCTCAAACTGAATTATTTTATCAAAATACAATTATTTGCTAAAAATCTCGCCATTAATGTGGACCTTTGCATTTGCTCACTGTGAATAACTGACAGCCCAACTGGCTTCTAAGGTTAAATACAGAGTCAGTAGGAGAAATTTTATGCTGTAAGCAGGCACAAGTTACTGCAAAAAGCATAGTCTTAACTGTATAAAAGGCATTGGTAAGCATCAGATTTTTAAGCACATGCTAGTGCTCTTAAGAACTCTGAACCACAGTTTGAAAACTGCTGCTTTTGCTCATACCTGTGCTGCATGTTAAAGGGGCACTATGGCGAAAAATTATGTTTTATAGCCACTGTACTATGCCTAGCTGTTTGTAGAGCATAGTGGCTTACATGTAGTGAGGCACAGGGGCTTTTTTTTTAAACAAAACACTGACATCACCTTGTATACATTATCAGTCACGTCGGCAGAAGTACCTTTCCGACGCCACTTAGCCTGTTCCATGTAGTTGTAGGGAGGCAACTTTCCCTGTTGCTGTAACTGACGTTACAGTTTTCCCCTCTCTGCAGCGCTGGAAGGTTTGTTCTAAATTTCAACTGCACCATCGTGCAGTTATAGTGATCCCCCATGAGCCGTAAAGAGTAGCAGTAGTGTTGTCCGGATCATGAACGATTCGGATCTTTGATCCGAATCTATTTTATGAGTCGATCATCCGAATCATCAAAATGAACGATTCGGATCGCAAAAGGGGCGGGGCCAGGAGCGACACGCCCCCTCTCAGCGGGCAGCGGGGTCCTGGAAGCAGGGATCGCTCTGTTGGATGGGAGCAAGCCTTGCCGGGAGACAGGTAGATGAGAGAGAGGGGACATGGGTGCCACTGCCAGATATGTGTAGAGCACACATACTGGCTGCAATGTGCTGCTCATTATAGGCTGTCTGTTCCGTAGTGCTGCACAGTGAACACATGGGAAGCTTTTGGCTCAGCACAGCTCAGTAACTTTGCAGACACTGTGATTGAAAGGCAATATAATCCTCCTGCACTCGGCACTAAACAGCTGCACTACACTTCTGGGAATGCTTTCTTTCACTGTGCGACCTTTTCTTTCAAAGTGTACAGATGAACATATAGGTGAAATATATGACATAAAGCATATGATTGCAGCATGTGGGTATTACGTGCAAACATTTCTGCTCTCTGCTCGTCCCTCCTCCCTTCTCTGTCCACTCCCTGCCCTCTGTCCATCTTCTCCCCTTCTCTGTGTGTCCACCCCCCTCTCCTTCTCCTGTCCACAGACCTGTCCTGCTGTTCATTTCACCCCCGAATGCTTCCGGTAGTAAAATGATCCGAGATTCGGATCAAAGATCCGGATCTCTTCAATGATCCGATTCGAATCATCCGGATCATTGAAAAGATCCGAACTTCCCATCTCTAAGTAGCAGCTGAGCTTATGTGCTGTGAGGGGAGTGGAACGCACCCTCCCTCTTACGTGAGACGCAACTGCATGTGAGGAGGACTGTGGAGGAATGCATCATCATTACTGATGACGCTGCCCGGCAAGGACCCCTGTAGCTGAAGCTGGCATGTGCTGCGCAGACAGAGCGGCAGCTTGCAGAGCAGACACAAGCGCTGTAGCTGTGTCCTGCTAATTGTACAGTAGTTGTGATTGTTGTTTTTGTGGTGAATTTTTTTTTTTACCCAATCGTTTTTTCAGTATTTTTTTTCTAAAGCAAATTGCAGGTAGTTATTCAGCCAGAGTAATAAAAAAAAATGAATAACTACCTGCAATTTGCTTTAGAAAAAAAATACTGAAAAAACGATTGGGTAAAAAAAAAAATTCACTACAAAAAAAAACAACAATCACAACTACTGTACAATTAGCAGGACACAGCTACAGCGCTTGTGTCTGCTCTGCAAGCTGCCGCTCTGTCTGCGCAGCACATGCCAGCTTCAGCTACAGGGGTCCTTGCCGGGCAGCGTCATCAGTAATGATGATGCATTCCTCCACAGTCCTCCTCACATGCAGTTGCGTCTCACGTAAGAGGGAGGGTGCGTTCCACTCCCCTCACAGCACATAAGCTGCTACTCTTTTCGGCTCATGGGGGATCACTATTAGTGTTGTCCGGATCATGAACGATTCGGATCTTTGATCCGAATCTATTTTATGAGTCGATCATCCGAATCATCAAAATGAACGATTCGGATCGCAAAAGGGGCGGGGCCAGGAGCGACACGCCCCCTCTCAGCGGGCAGCGGGGTCCTGGAAGCAGGGATCGCTCTGTTGGATGGGAGGCAGCGTGCAGGGAGACAGGTAGATGAGAGAGAGGGGACACATGGGTGCCACTGCCAGATATGTGTAGAGCACACATACTGGCTGCAATGTGCTGCCCATTATAGGCTGTCTGTTCCGTAGTGCTGCACAGTGATCACATTGGAAGCTTTTGGCTCAGCACAGCTCAGTAACTTTGCAGACACTGTGATTGAAAGGCATCCTGCACTGCTCTAAACAGCTGCACTTCACTTCTGGGAATGCTTTCTTTCACTGTGCGACCTTTTCTTTCAAAGTGTACAGATGAACATATAGGTGAAATATATGTAAAGCATATGACTTCAGCATGTGGGTATTACGTGCAAACATTTCTGCTCTCTGCTCGTCCCTCCTCCCTTCTCTGTCCACTCCCTGCCCTCTGTCCATCTTCTCCCCTTCTCTGTGTGTCCACCCCCCTCTCCTTCTCCTGTCCACAGACCTGTCCTGCTGTTCATTTCACCCCCGAATGCTTCCGGTAGTAAAATGATCCGAGATTCGGATCAAAGATCCGGATCTCTTCAATGATCCGATTCGAATCATCCGGATCATTGAAAAGATCCGAACTTCCCATCTCTAATCACTATAACTGCACGATCGTGCAGTTGAAATTTAGAACAAACCTTCCAGTGCTGCAGAGAGGGGAAAACTGTAACGTCAGTTACAGCAACAGGGAAAGTTGCCTCCCTACAACTACATGGAACAGGCTAAGTAGCGTCGGAAAGGTACTTCTGCCGACGTGACTGATAATGTATACAAGGTGATGTCAGTGTTTTAAAAAAAAAGCCCCTGTGCCTCACTACATGTAAGCTACTATGCTCTACAAACAGCTAGGCATAGTACAGTGGCTATAAAACATAATTTTTCGCCATAGTGCCCCTTTAAGCAGCGTATGGTTCTGCTCTGCCTTCTAGAATTATGGGCTTGGATACAGGAGAAAACACACAGGAGCCAGTCACCAGGGATTGTAGGTCCTGTTGTCAGGCCATTGCAAGCAGCAGTCACTTGTGCCTAATGTGTTAGCTGTGATGAGTCGCCTTCAAGAGCTGTTTTTTCTTAATTTATTTTTGTCTTAACCTTAATTTATGAAGGCAAAATGTTGATTGCACTTGAAAAAGGCCAGAAGACTCTATGCCAGTGTAGGTTGCAGCTAACCTAATATGACAGGCAGTAGAAATGCTTTGAAGTTTAGAGTAAATTTTAATTATCTTGATTAATCTAGCCAACAAGTCGCTGTGTGAAATGAAAGGTTATTATGTGTTTTCTTAAACAGTAGGAAGTGACATGTGAAGGGTTCTTTTAACTGTGGCTCTCTGTTTCCTATTATTGCAAAGGTTTTTTTTCTTCAATGTTTTAACCTATTTTTCTCTGTGGCAGCAGCAACTAATTTACATGTACTGTACTATATTTCTTAACAAAGCATACTTTATTTTAATTATTTTCCACCTTGACCCTACTCTTCAAGATCCTTTTAATGGTTCTTGAATGCACTATTAATTCTTACTAGAGAAGACCTGAACGGCTCGCCCAGCGGGTAGTTTGCGCAGATTTCAGCTGTCTGCGGAGGGTAGCAGACATATAGCGCGTTCGACCCGCCCCCTATACCTCGTCTTTGGGCTAAACTTTGACCCTCTACATCACAGTCAGCAGACACATGGC
This sequence comes from Hyperolius riggenbachi, assembly GCF_040937935.1. Classification (NCBI taxonomy): domain Eukaryota; kingdom Metazoa; phylum Chordata; class Amphibia; order Anura; family Hyperoliidae; genus Hyperolius; species Hyperolius riggenbachi. The sequence goes on along the minus strand of NC_090649.1, from coordinate 336,649,684 downwards.
AGCCAATCAGGCTGCACTCCATCCAGGACCCCACGTCCCCCTATAAAAACACTGCAGCGTCGGCCATTTTCTCACTCTCTGTTTGCTGTTGTAGTGAGAGGAAGGGAGAGACATTGCTCGAGAGATAGGGAAAGCGTTAGTTAGGCTCTTGTTAGCTTGCTCCTCACTGAAATTTGTTGCCGAAAGCACCCCAAAAAAGCTTTTACGAGGGTTAATATTCTTCTGATGTGTTGCTGCATAAATACAGCCCTGTCTGTTGCACTCGCAGCTGGCCCTTGCTGTGCCAGCCAGGCCCAGCACACTGTATTATACCAGTGCATATCTTTCCACTGTATTTGTGTGACTTAACTTACTATACCATAGTTCTCTTTGTGGGTGACACTGCATAGATAGATGCATAGATTAAGCTACCTCAGCCCGACCATATGGGCTGGAAAACCGCCATTGCCTGCACTCTCGCCAACGTGCGCACCAGCACGGCCATCACTACACAAACAGTTGTTTGCGGTGCGTTAAACAGTGACTTTGGTCTGTCAGTGTGAAGCACTTACACTACCTGATCCATGTATACATGCGCAAGATGTTTTAAAGCACTTTATGTCTCCAATTTAGGAATGCAATGTGATTTCTGCCCTTTAGGGATTATATCCCTACTCTACGTCAAATACGTCATTTTCCCAGGGACTTTTGGCATGTATCCCACTCTGGATTACACCCCTCCAGGTGTAAGACCCCTTGAAACAACTTTTCCATCACTTTTGTGGCCAGAAACAGTCTTTGTAGGTTTTAAAATTCACCTGCCCATTAAAATGTATGTTTGTTTGCCGGGTTCGCACGAACTCAGACTTTTGCGGAAGTTCGCATCCGCGGTCCGCGAACCCAAAATCTGAGGTTCGAGTTATGTCTAATTCTTACTTGTATTGTTTGTTTTTTATAACTTCGTGTTGACCTCTATGTGGTAAGAGTTGGTGTGGTAAGCCAAAAAAGGAATTAAAGATATTAAATAGCACAACACTGACTTCTTGATGCCGGTTTCACACTGATTAGTAGCAGTGTGGTGCAAGCATCGCACCGCAGAAATCAGCCTATGTATGACCCTGCGCCACCGTGACAGGGTCACATGCATAGCACTGCCTTCTGGCTAGTGATGTACTCCCTGCAGGGTAGAAGCACATCACTGAGATTCCTTTTAGTCCACACATGTGCTCTGCATCACACCGCACTCCCATCGTGCACACTCGCTGCGTTGCCCACTGACTTGCATTGCTGTATAATCCGTGCAGTTGGCACGGATCATACGGTAATGCCCTGCAGACTTTGCATCAGGAATGCAGCAAATTTGATGCTCCTAGCACACTGCGTCGCATCTCGTGAAGTGTGCACATCTTCATAGACTTGCATGGCCCTTGCAGGGGGGAAGAGTGATGCACAAGTGTGAAAAGGGACTAAAACAAACAGTATCCACTCTTCATTGCTACCATCACAAGTTAGAAAATGCAGGGTAATTTTTAATTTTACACAAACCAGTACTGAAAAGGTAATATGAGGCTTTCATTTGTATTGCTTCAACTAATGTGCAGTGCCATATGTGTCCTTCACAACTATGTATGTGAAATAGATGGGTACTTACCTGATGAGGATATTTCACCTAAACTCTTAAAGGGGAACTGAAGTAAGAGGTATACGGAGGCTGCCATATTTATTTCCTTTTAATCAATACCAGTTGCCTGGCAGCCCTGCTGGTCTATTTCTCTGCAGTAGTATCTGAATAACACCAGAAACAAGCATGCAGCTAGTCTTGTCAGATCTGACTTTAAAGTCTGAAACACCTGATCTGCTGCATGCTTGTTCAGGGGCTATGGCTAATAGCATTAGAGGCAGAAGATCAGCAGGGCTGCCAGGCAACTGGTATTGATTAAAAGGAAATAAATGTGGCAGCCTCCATATACCTCTCTCTTCAGTTCCCCTTTAACAACCTACTTAGACCATAGTACAATATCTGCCTTTAATTTACGGGAACAACTTGCTGGAAGTGTTCCATGGCAGGACCAATATGCTTGAACTTGTGACATACACTGTTATTTATTGTTAATTTTGAAATCTGCATAGCTTTGTATTAATAAAGATTGTATTTTGCTCCTTAATTTGTTGTGTATCTTCCTTTTCATCTCTCATCTCCCATTATAGGCCATAATGCAGCCTGTAACTTGCAATGTAGTATGTGTTGAAACATGTATGCCTTGTTTCACTCTAAAAAAAATTGGACTGCTTTAGCTGCTTACATTTGAATTTAATTTGCAGAATACATTTTCAGTACATAATACATTGCATTTCATTGACCATTCCTAATCACAATATGTACATATATCACATTCTGACATAGTAACATTGCTATATCACATCAATCCCACAAGAGGTGGTAAACCACCCTTTCCCAGCCATTTTCACAGTCTCTCTCTATTGCTACTGGCCTGTGTTTTCCACAAGTCATAAAAAGGAAATGTCAATTAACCACCCTGGCGTTCCTTTAATTGCGGCCATGCGGCCGCGGGTGGCTTTTTTTTTAAATGTATCTATGTTGGTGTAGCTAGCACTAGGCTAGCTACACTTTGCCTCCAAATCCCCCGGCACTGTCCCCCTCCCTCCGCTCGCCACCGGCGATATTTACCTAGCCACGATCCCGCGATGGCCAAGACTTCCGCAATAGCTTCAGGCGTTGCTATGGCGACGATCGAGCATGACGTCTGATGTCATCGACTATTAAAAACAATGGTGCATGAGCAAGCCTGGGGCCCCGGGAACTCTCACTGCCCGGGGCCCCAGAACCAGCATCTAACACCATATGTGAGCGCAGCCAAAACCTTGGAGCTGCCACCTCCAAGGCCTGTCTCCTACTGCTCTAAAACTTACCAAACACACAATTGGAGAACCTCACTCCCAAACAGTTCTCTGCTGCTTTATAAAGCCTGCAGGCTGCTTATAAGCCAATGAAAAGTGCACACATAATACACCTAGCTTGCAGTGATAATCAAGCAAAAGCTGAGCAAGTCAGCCAATTAGTAGGAGAGAGCTTCAGTTGCATATAGACAATGGCTATATGACCAGCAGGGGGCACCAGCGTGCAGGATATTCCCTCTCATCTGCCCCCCTCCTAACTAAACTGCATGGGATACTACAATAATTAAAAACAATGGTGCATGAGCAAGCCTGGGGCCCCGGGAACTCTCACTGCCCGGGGCCCCAGAACCAGCATCTAACACCATATGTGAGCGCAGCCAAAACCTTGGAGCTGCCACCTCCAAGGCCTGTCTCCTACTGCTCTAAAACTTACCAAACACACAATTGGAGAACCTCACTCCCAAACAGTTCTCTGCTGCTTTATAAAGCCTGTTTGGTAAGTCTGATGTCATCGACGTCATGACGTCATGCGCAGTTCCGATCGCCACCATAGCGACACCTGGAGGCTATGGAAAGGCTGCGCCGGCGCGGGCTCCGGGGGGTATGTATAAAACAGCGCGATCAGGGGGGATCAGAGCGGGCCGGTGGCAATCGAGGGGTGATGTAGCTAGCCAAGTGCTAGCTACATCTCCTCCGAAAATTTGGTGTAAAAAGAGCCTCCAGGGGCTGAGCAATCCACCAGGGCGGTAATGGACGAGCTGAGCTCGTCCATGCCGCTCAGGTGGTTGAACAGGAAACAGAAATTGTTTGTGGGTAAGATTGCAGTGCTATATGGGTAAAAGCTCTGACAAATCATACTACACACACTGACAATATACTCTGTGATTAAAATGTGTTTGAAAAGTGATTTGCAGCAACTGCTATTGCTCTTAAAATGCTGTATGCACCATGTTTGCACTTTTTAAACTCGCAAATTACTATAATGAGAACACTTCCATTGACTTTCATTACTGTGGCACTGTGATCAGCAATGCTGCAAAAATCACAATAAAAAGCTCCAGTGTGAACCAGCCCTTTTAATTTTCAGTCCAAATGGATAGGCTCAAAGCATCGCACAGCCAGACACAGACGATGTATACATACATCCCAGACAATATGGGTGGATTTTGAGGATGTTTCTCAAAGCAAATATTACATTTATTCAAAATAGTTACCAAAGTGTTCTAATAAATAATATTGCCATGATCGAGAGAGCTTTTTTTTCATGTTTGTTTTTATCTGCCTACTTAGCAGATATCTGTTAAAGCACATCGCCTTTGGTTTAGTGCAATCCTGTACCAATATATTTGGGTAACAGACATGTAAATTATATATTATTTTGCATTTTCCTGGTTTGTAGTATTAGATTTTTTTTTATTTTGTTTTTGCTTTGAGCTGTCTACCCAGCTGCTTAGCTGTAAAGAAAAAAAAAAACATTCTTGCAAGGTGTTTGGGGGGAAAACATTTTTTGATGAATTTAGTTTATTGCTCAGTAAAATAGTTGTGGTAAAATCTGATCCTATCTTTAAAAAGCTTCTAAGTCTAGTGCAGTTTATAGCTTGTATAAATTATAGGACATTCTTGTAAATAGCCTGCTGTTGGTCACCTGGGAACAGTAATATCGTAAGCATAGACGTTGTAGCTGTTTTGATCCTGTATTTCCATAGTTTGATTACTGCAACAACTATACCCCTTAGACCTTGATGTGATAATGGTATGTTCTCAGGATAGTATAACAATTTTGGAAATAAATCCAATGCTGTAATAAGGGGACATAAAACACCTGTGCAGCAGGGGTGTCCAAACTTTTTAGGCCAATCACCATATTACCGTTCTTGAGTACTAGAGGGACGAACTAGTGAGAATAAACATAATTTTTGCTGATTGCCGTTAGGTACACTATGCCTGTGATATTGTGTCAAATAAAACATTTCCACTGGAAATGCCGTGTGCCGTTAACGTGTCTCTTTCAGCATGCAGGCATATTGCCACTGACACAGTTGAAGCTGCTAATCAGTGGCTGTTACTGCTGCTGGCATAGTGGGGGATGATTATCAGTGGCTGCTGCTGCTACAGTGACTGATAACGTACAGGTGAGCAAATGAAGAGGCAGAGCGGCAACACAAGGTGACCCCTGCTTGTGGCACCACAACTTCAGTGTGTGGACCACATGGAATTAACAACTGTAGAGTGCCTTGGTGTCCACCAGAAAGGGCTCGGTGTGGCGCATTGCCCCCCCCCCCCCCCCTTCCCGGGCCAGAATTTGGACATGCCTGCTGTATATAGTACTGAAAAATGTGTTGTTTATGTTTAAACTTGTACTGGATAGTGTTGTTTAGAACTGTGTAATGGTGTAATCATTACCTTCGCCATAGTCAGAACTTTGATTACATTGTGTAGAGTATAGCAAAATGCACAGAATGTAAAGGCCATAATCGGAGTGCTCCAGAATAAACTCCCTAATGGGAAACAATGCTTCATCAGCTAAAAATCTTGCATTGAAATTTTGATTGCATGACCAGAAGCATAGTGGAACGGAAATTGTGGGTTGGTTATACTGCTGTTGATGGTTTGTGTTACCTTCGCTGTTCACACTGCAAAGAAGCCAGCACGGTCTAAATATGTCTGAGACTATTTCAGCCTAAAGCACAGACAGGAGTGCAAGAAGTAGCCAATGTCTAAACTGCTAACAGGTATTTACAACTACATTATTTAAAATTGGCTCAGGATGAGCGTCTAAGCTGATGAAAACTACAGTGCCTAAACTGTGTCTTTAAAGGTTAATACATTACTACTAGCTTTCAAGCAGCATTACTTTCATATCTTCATATAAGAAATAAATGTTTGATGCAAGGTTCTGCAATGTTGAAGCCTTTTGTGCTTTCAAATCAGATAGCATAGCAATAGCTGCTTGTCCAGGTCTGCAGTCTGAAACCGCTATTAGCAATGTGCACAATGACTATTATTCTATTTACTAAAGCAAATTAATGGGTCTACATTTGGTAATCATAGACTAATGGTGCCCATACACGATACAATAAAAATGTTCAATTTTCACGTTTATTCGATCTAAATGATCGAATTGAATGAAAGTTGAAAATATTTTTTTTCAATCAAGAAATTGGAATGATTATCCCGTTTTTTTGAGAAAAATATGATCGGACATCCTGGAAAAATCTTTATATTCAATCTAACGGAATAATCAAACTAAATTATCTAATTAAAAAAAATGAAAAATTGTACCATGTATGGCCACCATAAGCCTGAGTCTCTGCACAGGAGCTTGAGTTGTTGGCTGAAACTGAACATGATAAATGAAATGTAATATTTTTCTGATTAAAAAGAAGGAAAAAATGTACTAGCTTTAATGTATCGCACAAGTATTTAAAATGAGTATTTATTTAAAGGAATCTATTTTGTCATTGTATTATACCACACTAACACAATCCCTTCTGTGACAGCTGAAAATAAATCCGAACTGTGAACTAATGGTAAGAATGCATTACTTTAGTCTTGCCATTGCCTCTTGTGAGTTTTGTGAATCAGTTTTTAAATCTAGTACCATTATCTCCTGTACATCCATTTAGTGTATAAACCAAAGCATAGGTTTGAGAATGGCCAGGTTGTTTAGAGGAACTAGGCCTGAATATGCTGACAATTTCAGATCATCTTTTGTTTATGCCTGTCTCTTCTTAGATGTTTTATAGAAGGTCAACAGGAAATGGTTATTTTAGTTCTGTTTCACTGTTCCGATCTGTTTCACCATGGTTTTAACTACATACAGATCGCCTCACGCCAATTGGCGTGAATGCGGAGGCTCCCCCAGGACTGCATACCGCCAATTGGCGTTTAGTCCTGGGGAGCTCCACTCCATCATCAGTCTCTCAGCGGCGATCACCGCTAGGAGACTCTTAGATGGCAAAACCGCCGTCTATTTACATTGTAAGGCACTGCAGTCTACAGCAGCACTGTACTGGGGACAGCCATGTCACTCGGCTGTCCCCTGGGGAGGCACAAGAGCGATTGGCTCTCATAGGCTGGTGCCTATGACAGCCGATCACTGTCATTGGGTGGTGGGAGGAGGGAAAAAAATAATAAAAATAGGGAAATTTATATAAAAAATAAATAAATACAAAAATAAATAAACAAACATCGCAGGACTGATCAGAGCCCACCACCAGAAAGCTCTGTTGGTGGGCAGAAAAGGGGGGGGGGGGGGAATCACTTGTGTGGTGAGTTGTACGACCCTGCAGCGAACCCTTAAAGCTGCAGTGGCCTGAATTGTAAAAAATAGCCTGGTTACTAGGGGGGTGTAAGCCTATGGTCCTGAAGTGGTTAAAGTGTCTTTCTTAAATAAAAACAAAAAAAAAACGTTAACACATATATGTGTAATTGTTGTCTGTGTGGAGGTTTATTTTCCTGAGACCTTCATGGATATTTGCAGCTTTAAATCACACCTGAAATGAGTGATATGGAGACTGACACATTTATTTCCTTTAAATAATTATTATTGCCTGGCTGTCCTGTTGATCCTCTGCCTCTAATACTTTTAGCCATGGACCCTATACAGTACAAGCATGCGGATCAGATGTTTCTGACTGAAATCTGACTGGTATAGCTGCATGCTTGTTTTAGGTGTGTGATTTAAAGAGAGTCTGAAGCCATAAAAAAATACCTCTTTTTACTGACCAGTTATCTTAAGCAATAAGATCATAGCTGATATGATACGCCGCATCCTCACTGCGTCCACATTGTTCCACTACACAGTAGCAGAACTCTTCTGCTGCTGGTATTTTATATTTGCACCATCATTGCCCCACTGATATTACATCAGATACTACTGGTGCCCAAAATAGCCAGTTAATTTTTTAACTTGACATGGGAACCTATGGTAGCGGCCATTTCTTTGGGCCCTGATCACACCTAAATTATCTGCTTGGACTCTAAATATCCTTTAAGGGCTGGTGCACACCAAAACCCGCTAGCAGATCCGCAAAATGCTAGCAGATTTTTAAACGCTTTTTTTTATTTTTCTATGGCGTTTTGCTAGCGTTTTGCGGATTGCTGCTGCGGTTTTCAGTATAGTAGATTTCATATATTGTTACAGTAAAGCTGTTACTGAACAGCTTCTGTAACAAAAACGCCTGCAAAACCGCTCTGAAGTGCCGTTTTTCAGAGCGGTTTGCGTTTTTCCTATACTTAACATTGAGGCAGAAACGCATCCGCAATCCAAAAAATGCCTCACCCAGGCATTTTTCGTTTCTGCAAAACGCCTGCCGCTCTGGTGTGCACCACCCCATTGAGATACATTGACCAAGCAGATCCGCAGCCGCAAGCGGATCTGAAAACGCCCAAAAAGCCGCTCGGTGTGCACCAGCCCATATACAGGTTTCTACCATAGAATTGTCAGTGAACAGTGACAAGGCAAGTGATACTGTTACCTGACTGACATCCCTCCCTCCTCTCTTTTTCCACTCTTATGAAGGAAGAGGAATTACCTGGTCTGTACTAAAACATAAAGTACAGTTTGAAGGCTAGAAAACAAGTGAGGTCTGTGTTTGCAGTCAGTTTTAAAATATGTATCTGATTGCAAATTAAGATGGAAAGTATTTTAAAACACTTTAATTGCAAAAATATTTATGCATTATAGATGTTTACCATATAGTAAATATTAAGTAAGGGTTGAATTTAATTTACAAGGCAGTATTAATCTATAATGATATAATCAAGTGCTGTTCTGGGGAAAAAGAAAATGTAACCCTTTATTCAATAGATGCCAGAATCAAAAGTTGTTCTCAGTAAACTGAGGATGAGGAGTAGGGGTGAAAAAAATTCCATTCAGTGCATCAGCTTACATATGTATGAAGACGGAAATTCTTGGTTATTCTCTGTACCAAACAGTACACTATAGTCACCTGCATGCTAATTTCAAAATAATAGTTGGTTACAAACTGAAAAGGAAAGGTATTTTTGAGAACATTAAGTTGCAGAACCGCTGGTAATGTGTTATGTATTTTAAATAAGGGAATTACATTTTAATAACTGTTTTTCAGCAAGCGTAAGTGGACTCTTTTGTTTCAGTACAGTTAATTGCACTTTATAAATTTTATTTCCAGATGTTTTATATGTTTATGTTGTGTTTCTGCCCTATTTGTGATCAAGTGAAAAAGATCACCACTTTTCAGGCTAAATGCACTTTTATATGCTTACAACTACTGTAGCTGGCCTAGTGCCTATTACTATATTTATAAATTGGCAAATAACCTGATTTCCCCTTTCTGATTGGCAAATAGCATTATTTTGCTGCGATCAGCACTTTGAAAAACTTAAATTCAAGTCTCGCCAATAAGTAACAATCACAGCTGCTATTCAATTACCTCGTTCAAGTGAATGGAACATATGATCAGAATTTTCAATTAACTTTAAGTTAATTACGGTAGATGATAAAAATCAGAATGCCTTTTAAGAAGGCCTAGAAGGGGTGATTTTACTTTAAAAGCTGGAGGGGAGGACATGAGGATCAGTTATCTGAGCTGTAGGTTCTTATAAACAGGACCCTATTTTTAATCAGTATAATATTTTAAATATTTTCTGCTTTTTTTATTTGCTGCTATTGGAAAGCTTTAAATGTATATTTTTCCCATGTAAGGAAATAAAACTGCACTAATGTGGCACATTTTATATAACAGCCATTTAATTAATATAATTGTTTTTGTTCTTATTATGTGTTTATATAATACTTATAGTGTCCCCAGCACTTTACAGACTGCATGGCCATTTCACTAATTTACAATCTAATGTATATGATTTTCAAGCCCTGAAAATATTCTGTTGTACCAATACAGAATTTCCAATTGATGTGCACTGATGTGCTCATAGCAACTGGATATATATGCACTATAAATAGTTGTTTTAAGTCAGACGAGACACAGAAATGGAAGCCTAACAGGCTGGCTGGAGTCATGCACAAGAGCAAGACCTGTCTGAATGGACATTCTGGTTGTATCATACAAGTTTGCAGGGTTGGTGATTAGAGTGGCTTTCTCCCAATTATGCTGTGATTATTCTGCTGCACTATAATTGACTGGAGAGATATGCTAATACCTGTCATTTGGGATGATAAAAGATGAACGGAGGACGCAATGCATTATTTAGCTGGCTGTGTGATAGATGAGGGATGTGCAGAGTGCTTTAATTGCTGAGAAGAGAGGTTAAGCTGAACGAAAGGATGAATTAGAAATGAGCTTTTTTGCTTGTGTGTTTTGTTAAAAATGAAAATAATGGAAAATATGCTCCCAAATTGCATTTTCCAATAAAGTGACACAAAAAATCCTACCCTGCTTATTTTGTTTTTGAAAGTTTCCACATAATCTGCTTTAAAAGCATTGGCAATTAGTTTTTCCTGAATTTCATGGTGTTTGTTTTGTGCTTCAGGCTACATTACAATGCATACTTAAAACGCATATATTTTGAGTACTTTTGCTGAGCATGTTCTTAATCTAAGAACTTATTCCTAGTATCCACATGTTTAAATACTCAATGTTTTGCGATTTGCAAGGTGTTTTTTCATAGAAGCCCCATATTAAGGTTTTTTTTTTTTTAAATGTATTTAATGCTGCATTTTTAGGCTTCAGTTACCACTTGTGGACAGTACCACAGTTTCCCCGTTAGCAGTCCACAATCATTCAGTCGTGGACTGCTCTCTTTGGGTTGGAGAGACTTTGGCAGTCTTCAGAAGCACTCGGGCTCCAGAAGACAGGCCGCTCCGTAGTGTGCACGCGCGAGCGCCCGCACGCACGCATGGGCAATGCAGAGGCACTGGTCTTCGAAGCCTGAGTGCTTCCATAGATTGCCAAAGTCTCCTGCAGTGGGAGATTCAAATGGAAGAGCCAGTGGGGGAAAGACGAGACCGGCAGGAGAATGGAAAGCCTCTGTAGGACCTGGAGCCTTCCCTCTTCGTATGTGAGTATCTGTTTTTTTTTATTTTTAAAACCTCTGCAGACTCACTTTAAGTCCTTTCTGCCACCAGTTTTTGCAGAAGGACATCAACATGTATCTGTAGTGCAGATGCGTACAGTGATTGTGCTAGCACACACCTGTGCTCATCACCCCACAGGACAACTATAGTACTAATCCACCCTGGTGTCCGATCCACCCTCCTCTTCCCCTTCGGCAGAGATTGGCAGCAATAAGCAATGCTAGTAAGTATCCTCTCACCTGCACTGGTTCCTGCAGCAATAGGCTCTTGTGGCTCTTACTGCAGCTAGGCTGATGTGCTTATCAAGCTAGGACCCAGTGCACGTAATAGAGGAGGCCGGCATCAGCATAAACCATGGGATTACCATGATCCCCACAGGAACCAGGAGAAGTGAGAAATGCTTACCAGAATTGCTTTCTGCTGACGATCGGCGGGGGGGGGGCACTACCAAAGAGAATTCTATGAAGGAGGGAGTGCAGCTAGACTACCAGGGAAGGCTATAAGGGGGAGCTGGAACAACTAGATTACCAAGGAAAACTTCAAGGGGAAAGGGGGGAACCACAATGCCATCAGGAAAAGCTATAATGGGAGGACCACTAAGCTGCCAAGGAAATATGTTAGGGGGGCCACAAGACTACCAGGGAAAGCTATATGGAGGAGAGAGAACCACAAGATTAACATGGAAAACTATAAGGGTGTAGGGTATTTCACTGGGCTACCAGGGAACGCTATAAGAGGTAGGTGGGACCACTAGACTAACAGGTAAAATTGTAAAGGGAGAGAGAGACCATTAGACTACCAAGAAAACTATATGAAAAAGCGGGTGACCACTAGACCCCAGGGAAAGCTCTAAATAATAGGAGAAACCACTAGATCAGCAATAAAAAAAACTGCAAAACTATATGAAGAGGTAGGGGACCACTAGACCCCAGGTAAAGCTCTAAATAATAGGAGAAACCACTAGATCAGCAATAAAAAAAACTGCAAAACTATATGAAGAGGTAGGGGATCACTAGACCCCAGGTAAAGCTCTAAATAAGAGAGGGGCGCACTAGACCATCAGGGAAAGCTATAGGAAATGGGAGGATCACTAGACCACCAGAGCAAGGGGTGGGCAGCTACCATTAGAGAACCCGGGAAAGCTATAAGGGAAGTGGGACCATTAGACTACCAACGGTGTAATATAGGGGCTGTAACAGGAATAAAACATGGATACAATACATACAATGGAAATACTGCTAAGCCACATCCTATAATCCCACTCACTTTTGAGACCACAAGCCCTTCACAATAAAGCAATCTATTTTTATTTTTAGAAACATTTTTATTATTGTTGCAATACCAAAAGTAAAAAAAAAAGTACATAAAGCAGAAAAGATACCTTAATTTCAAAATGTAATGGCTTCACCATACATTATAGTAGCAACGAAATTTACGTTTTATGATAAATGGGATAAATAGCCAAATTTATTTGTAGTTTTTATCTAGAGTATCACTTAACCAGTTCACCCCCAAGGGTTTTTATCCTAACGGACCAGAGCAATTTTCAGTTGTCAGCGCTCCTCCCTTTTATTCCCTAATAACTTTATTACTACTTATCACAAGAAAATGATCTATACCTCGTTTTTTTCGCCACCAATTAGGCTTTCTGTGGATAGTACATTTTGCTAAGAATTTTTTTATTCTAAATGCATTTTAATGAGAAAAACAGAAAAAAAAGAAAAAAAATCATTATTTCTCAGTGTTCAGCCTTTATAGTTTTAAAATTAAACATTCTCCTGTGGATAAAACAAACACGTTTTATTTGCCCAGTGGTCCCGATAATTAAACCGTTTAGATTATGTCCCTACCACAATGTATGGCGACAGTATTTTATTTTGAAATATAAGTGGTTATTTTTCTGTTTGTTCTGGCCATAATTACAAGCCCCTATGTAATAAATTAAAATTAATTTTCCCCCATAAAATATAGAATAAAAAAAGCTGAGTCCCTAAGGCAACTATTTATTTATTTTTTTAAGCTGATTTTTTTTTTTACAAGTGTTTTTTTTTGGGGGGGAGGGTTGGAAGTGTAATTTTATTAATGATGTGTATATACTTGAAAATGTATGTATTTTGTAGGTGTAATATACTTTTTGGCCACAAGATGGCGCTAGTGAACACTCAACTCATAGGACGTGTTTTTTTTACACTTTATTAAACTGTTACATTTCCTGTTTATGTGAATGGACGTAGACGCTGTTCGCGGTCACGTCCATTCACTCCAGGCACTGCGATTGGGTAGAGGACTGTTCGGTGCTCTTCCCCAATCACCCAGCACGGGATCCCGACGGTAATGGCGGCGGTAGCGGCGGACACACGGCGGTAGCAGCGGCGGGAATGCGCGACGTATTAAAACGTCATGTTGCTGTTAATAGCGGTAAGCATGACGTTTTAATACGTTAGGATGGCGGTAAATGGTTAAAAATGGTAATGGATAAAAACGGAAAAACTGTTTTTTTCCATTTTTCTTTCCTCCGTTTACACCTTTAAATGCGTAGGAAATAAAATAATTCCCGGGGGAAAGGGGGGGGGGGAATCTTAAGAAAGTCTAGTTTGTCCTGAAAAAAAAAATTATGTATCACTAATGTGTCATAAGTAGTGCTAAAGTTATTGATGATTAAGTAGAGACAAAGCTAAATAATGTTTAAAGTCAGTAGAAGTGCATCAAAAATATATTAAAATGCATTTATATTTATTCTTCTGGGATGTTTTTTCTATATATTCACCTAGAATTTTAACTGTGCCTCAAAACACAGTTGCAGGAAGAAAAATACAGACACGCACATGACACATAAATATATTTATATAAGTGGGCATACGGCTAAAATAACCAAAGCAACGTGACACTAAGAACTGCTTTTCTATGGCACTGCAGATCTAGCAGTCTCCTGTGCAGATTGAGATTTGAAGAAGAATGCAATACAAGCATTACTTTTGACTGATCATTATTTTTGCAGCTGATGTTGGAGTTCACTTATCACTGTGTTTATCAGTATAGCATTAAAGGCAGACCGGGGTTCTTTCATGTAATAGAGATAGTCTGAGGCAGTTCGTTTCTCCTCAAGCTGAGCATAATGTCCCTCATTATGATATAACAGCTATTTTCCACCGTACTGGAAGACATGCTGAACCAGTGCTGGAGATTATTGGTCTGAAACGCTTTTTTCTATTTTTGTGTTTCAACCACTGTTCATCTGGATGATTTAACAGCTCACTTTGCATCCACTACTTCAGATTTCAATGTTTTAAATCTCCACTTGCAAGGTGGGAGAAATAATAGGTATAAACGTACTCAAAGAAGACTAAACCGCAAGCACTGAAATAATCATTGTGTACTTGGTTCAAGTCACATACAGCACATCAGACCAGTTTCTGCACTTAAACTTGTATGGTCCTTTGAGTTAGTCTACTGCTACCCCTTTTATCTACTCCTGTAGCTGAACTCAGAAATGCTCATAGTGCAAGTATGTTGTTCTGACGGTGGCAAAAATGCTTTACTGTATAACTTTCATGCTCAAGGGCTTATCAAATGGGCTGTATGTAAATTAACTACCTAAGAAAATGCCTGTAATCTTGAAATTATATAGCCTTGTGTGAAGCTGTTCCACTAGTGTGAAGTCCAATCAGTGATTATGCTACCTGACATTCATACATAATTTGAATCTGGATTATAGTACTTATAAAACTTGTGTACACTTGATTTGTATTGTAATATGTTTGAGGCCCCATTCACATTTGAAAGCGCAAAAATTGTGGGAGTGATTTTTCCGCGATTTCACGTGGAAAAATCACTTGACACTGCAGCGATTTTCCCACAATCGCGTCTATAGCACTGAAACACGATCGCCGGGAAATCGCCTAAAAATGGTGCAGGCTACCCATTTTGCTAACTTGGGCGATTAATGCAAATCGCGCAAGTGAGAACGGGTCCATAGGGTTTTATTACACTAGCGCTTTAAAAAGCGCTAGCGTTAGAGCGTTTTGCCAAAATTGCAGGCAAAACGCTCTAGTGTGAATTGGGCCTAACCACTTCATCTCCAATTGTTTTCCTCTTAAAAAACCAGAGCAACTTTCACCTCTCAGCGCTCCTTCCATCCATTCGCCTATAACTTTATTACTACTTATCACAATAAAACAATCTATATCTTGTTTTTTCGGCATAAATTACACTTTCTGGGGGGGGGGGGGTACTTTTTACTGAGAATTAATTTATTTTAAATGTAGTTTAACAGGAAAAAGAAGAAAAAAATTTAGAAAAATCATTATATCTCAGTTTTCGGCCATTATAGCTTTAAAATAATACATGCTACCGTAATTAAAATCCATACATGTCATTTGCCCATTTGTCCCAGTTATTGCAACATTTACATTTTTTTCCTAGTGCAATGTATGGCGCCAATATTTTATTTTGAAATAAAGGTGCATTTTTTTCAGTTTTGCGTCCATAACAGTAATATGCTCTCTTGACATACATAGTAAAAAAGTTTAGTCCCTAAGGTAACTATTTGTTTTTTTAATTGTATTTTTTAACAAACTTTTTGGGGTAACTTTTGGGGAGTGTGGGAGGTAAGGGGTTAATTTTAAATGTAAAAAAATGTAATTTAATTAAAAAAGGGTGTAGATGTAATTTTACTATTTGGCCACAAGAAGTCCTCGCACATAACTTCCGTATGCGTAGTATGCGTGGATGTGTAACTATCAGTTTAGTGAATGGTGGCGCTGTCTCATAGACGGCTGCGGTGATTCACATGGGGTTTAGATCAATGAATGAGAGCGGTGTTCCCATTCATTGATTTCCAAGCTAACAATTAGCCGCTGTAACATTCGTGGGGGGCAAGTGGGAAGGGACGTAGTAGCTATGTCCCTGCACGGAGATGTGGCATTTTGCAAGGACGTAGTTACTTGTCCCTTGGCAGGGTAATTGGTTAAATAAGTTAATTTGAGAATAAAACAGTTGTACTAATGCAAATTTATTTATTTATTTATTGTGTAACCTTTTACCTGCTTTTTTTTTTTTTTTAAATTACATGAACTGTAGCACTACTTTTTTGTGCCTCCCCCAGCCTCCCAGCCTACCACCGAGCGGCGCTGTAACACTGAAATCCTCCTTCAGGTCCAGATCACGTGTTATATCTTGTTATTGAGACACGAAGGAGGATGTCAGGTTTATGGTGCCACTTATTGGTGTAAGAGTAGAGACGAACCTGGGGCCAGATCAGGTAAATATTGCTCTCCCTGGGCTGCTCTGCATTACACTTTGGGAGGTAGTCCAAAAATAGCTAGATTTATACACAGGATAACTCGGGCAGGGTTGGTAAATGGTTAAAAGGGTTAATAAAAGGTGCATTGGGATTTTGTGTACTCGGGTAGTGGTGGCAAAAAAACAAACTACAAATTTGTTGTATCTGTGTACAGCTGTATTCAGCTAAGCAATGTTGGCAGCAAGTGCCCGATCAGCTCTGCTGAGACAAACATTACCTCACCTGTGAATGTTTGAGGGTTTCTACAAACCATGTACTGCTGGAGGTACTTAAGTATAATGGTAGAAATGTTCATGCACCAATGTTTAAATGTGACGTGCAGGGATCCACTCTGGAGTAAGAGTAATCAGCAGTAAAATCTTCAAGATCCGCATCAGATAAATTACTTTATTTAAAGGTCAAGTTTAAAACATGATAAAAAGCATGGGTCACACTAGATGATGCAAAGGCGTTTCGGACTTCCACAGTCCTTTGTCAAATCTTCATTGACCCACACTGATGGTACTTAAGGACATGGTTGGGAATTATTGGTCATAACCAAACATGGTGTCAGACCGAGAATATCTTGCTTGGCTGACCAACATCTAAATTTCCTGGCTGAAGGAGCTGTAGAAGTTGGAAGGAGTTACTGTTCATCACTAATGTGCATTTAGCATTTCCTTTTCACTTATTCAAGCTGCTCACTGCTTTACTGCATTTACTCTGTTTGGCTCCTGATTCCTACACATGACCTGACATGGGTCAGGTGAGATATTGAGAGCCTAGGGACGATGCAGCTGTAAGATGGGAACAGGACCAGCAGCCAGAGGTCTGGTAAGTGGTTTCCGCTGTGCGCTGCTCTGAAATAATGAGCAAGGCATGCTCCTATGGCTCCCCCATTTACTGCAGGTTGGTTGAGTCCTGGTTAACTAGGACTCTAGTGTACAATGACCATTGTGTGGTTATTGGCCTGCGTAAAGGTGCATACACACCTGATCCCCTCGGGTAACATAGATGGGCCGGTCTTTACAGGGGCAAAGTCAGCTGACAATGCGTTCTGTTGCTTTACGGGGGGGGGGGGACGACAACAGTGCGGTGCATATGTAGGAGAGGCATGCACAAAGGAGTTGGCTGCTGCTCTGCAAAGTTGATGCACTGGGCGGATGGCTTTCGGAGCGCCAGTCAGGGGTCTTTGTACACATGCCTGACTATCAGCTGAGGTATTTGTTATCGGCCGCCACAGCTGATTTTAGTCATACGTGTTTATGAGGGGTAAAACTAGAAGCAAAAAAATAAGTTTGCACTTTAATCCCTAAATCAAGCTCATGTCAATTTCTTTTGTGTTGAATGTTTTATACTTTACAATACATAAAGTGTTGTGCACATAAAACAAACATACCCATTAAGCGATTTTTTCCCCACATCGCACAACATTGTTTAATGAAAATTTGTTAAACAATGTTTAACGATAATACATGCCACCTACGTGATTGTTCGTTTTTTGAATGATTACCATGTCTGATTAAGTCTTGTAGGATCGTTCTGATCCTCATTGACTTTTGCGGGTTTTGCCACGATCGTGTAAACAATCGTTTACACAATCACTCGTTTAGGATGGCGTAAACGATGCTTGCAGATTTAGCCAGATGTATCAGGGAACAATCTGGCCATAATCTGCCAGTGGATATTTAATCCCTACCATAGTCATATGTCTATTCTAGTGTAAGGCCAATTTTAGGGGGAAGCCAATTAACCTATCTGTATGTTTTTGGGATGGGAGGAAACCCATGCAGACACTGGGAGAACATACACATTCTTTGCAGATAGTTCCCTGGCTTGGGAGACCCAGAGCTGCAAGGCAAGAGTGCTACTGCACTAGACAAGACAAGACAAGACAAATAACATTTATATCGCGCTTTTCTCCTGGCGGACTCAAAGCGCCAGAGCAGCAGCCACTAGGGCGCACTCTATAGGCAGTAGCAGTGTTAGGGAGACTTGCCAAAGGTCTCCTACTGAATAGGTGCTGGCTTACTTACTACACTACTGTGTTGACCCATGTTCCCCTGCACTGTATTAGTTTGGCTACATTAAAGAGCATTTACACTTGCTTACTTCCTTGCATAGTATAGATTCTATATATACAGGCATTTTGATCTTTTTTTTAATCTTAATCATTAATTCAGTGATGATAATTCGATTTCATATTTTCAGTTTGGTCTGTTAGTGGTCGAGAAAAACTAGGCCTTGTTGCATCTTTTTATGTGTCCTGCTTAAATTAGCGTGAAGTTTCTTGTTCTTGACTTAGTGAAGCATCAAATTATACTCCTGTTGACACCTACAAGAAGTATTCAGATAAGAGTATTTCAATCTGATACCACTTTATCCTCTTCAGTCATCTTTAGTGCAATATTGCTGTACATTACATTAAACTACACTGTGCTCCAGACATTTCTTCCTCCACTTCTGTAATGGTAAATTAGACTCGGGCAACAGGATCAACATATTTGCTCAATTATGGTCCTGCATTATTAATTCTTGCCAGGCCAGCAGCTTTGCTAACATAAGAGAACACTTGTGATTTTTTTCTGATGTTATCATAGACCCTGCTGTGTTGCCATTACTGTCTGCTTAAATTTCTTACTTTTACTCAAAGATGACCTGCATTAAAAATCCAATTTTCTGCCGGCGCATCTTCAGTACTTAAAAGTCTAGGAAGTGCAATCCTATTATACAGCTTTAGCATCTTAAACTCTGGAGTATATCTTTACACTTCTTGGTTCTTTTGTGTTATAAAAATAATGAAACTCATCTGATAACAGTTTACAGCTTGAATATTACACTAATATTTATGTTATAATAATTAGGGCTTTTGCTTTGTTTTGAAGGTTGAGTAGGGACTTCCCATCCTGTCCTAATTCACCCCTAACAGTGCATATTCTCAAGTTATCACTGTGAAATATGATGTAACTGTAAAGAACAAACATGTTTGCTTGCTGGAACGTCAAGTGAAATGTAATTTGTGGACTCAAGCTCGCGGTTTGCTTATGGAGTGGTTAATACACGCAAATGTATATCAAAGACATATTGATGCATTTGCAGTGCATACATTTGCACATGAATGCACACAGTCTAAACACAGACTTATTATCTATACAAGGGGTTTGCTGTGCAGAATGAAAAATGCAGTTTTGTGTATTTCACTACTGTTTCTGTTTTACCAGCTAAAGTACTTCCAAGTCACTGTATCCCAGTCTTGTAGACCCTCGTTTGCTGCTCTCTTTTCTTTAAAGCTCTTCATCTTTTGATTTGTTTGTACAGATATGTATTCACAGTAAATTTATTCTTTAGCTCCATAAAAATCTGCTTGCTGCCTCACCTTTTAGCATAAAACAATACATGATTCCTGGTAATAAAAAGTTAACAATGCTATATAATCTGAAGGAACTATTACATTTAGAAAATGAAACTGATAATATTTTTGCTGTATGCATTCAGTGCATTTTTTCTTTGGGTAAAGTGTAGATGGCCACACGGTGCCAGGTTTTTGCTTTATTTGATCTTGCTAATAAACAAAATGTTCCAATTTGGTTGAAGGCTCACTTGGTCAATCCAGCTTATGATAAAGGAACCCAATGTGACAGACCTATGGAGGCTGCCGTATGCATTTCCTTTTAAGTAATACCAGTTGCCTGGCAGTCCTGCTCATCTTTCTGTTCAGACGTGTATGAATCACACACTTGAGCATGCACCTAATCCAGTCAGACTTGGCTGTGGCTAAATGTATTAGAGGCAGTGGATTAGCAGGACGGCTGTGCATTGCAAGGAAATAAATATGTCATCCTCCATATGTCTCTCGCCTCTAGTTCCCTTTAAAATAAGATACAACAATCAAACAAACCTGTACAAACAAAGCTGAAACAAATCCCATGGAAGTTATTTAAAATCCCTTTGTAACTTTTCTCATATGTTTGCAGTCCATTGCCTGTGTGCATCCTATAAAAGATAAAAAGTTTTATTCCCGGCGCTAGCTGTAACTTATTTAGGCCCTTTCTTTTGAGTTATTCGCTCCAGGCTTTGCTCCCAATACCGGGTGGTGCCAGTACTCTAATTGCAGAAAAAACAAAAGGGAACAAGGGAGCGCTCCAATGGTGCGTTAACTCTTTTTTAATGCAAATGACACGCATAAAAAATTGCACTTACACTGTTTGTGCAAGTAATGCACATGTAGGAGGCCACCTGCGAGTCCTCTCCAACTCCTAAGCCTGGCCAGGGCTAACAGGATCCGTGCGTGATAGTAGCAGGTTTAGGGGGACAAACGCCGGCTAAGTCTCCTCTCGGCAAGCCGTCTTACGTCACAACACGTTTTGCGTTTAGCCACGCCTTCTTCAGGTCTATGTGTGTCATTTGCATTAAAAAAGAGTTAACACACTATTGGAGCGCTCCCTTGTTCACTTTTGTTTTTGTGCATCCTATAAAACCTGATTTTCTCTCAATGGACCTGCCACCTCGGAAAGGTGAAAGGCCAAAGCACTTGTTCATCTCTCTTTCCAAGGCCCTAATCTCCTTGCATATGTTTCTTTCCATTTTCAAGTTCAACCACAAATTCTCTACTGTAATGAGATATGGGCATTGTCTCAGTAATTGTGGGGCATTACCATTGTTCTATTTAAGTTATAACTTTGTAGCCTTGGCTTTATGTTTGGGATTATCATATTCCTGGAAGACAGAGCTTTTCCTTTGATTTAGGTATCTTGTAGACTGCATCAGACCTTGCTCCAGACATTTTGCTCATTCTTTCTACTCTAAAAGTCTTCCAGGACCTACAACAGGATGATGCCATCTCTCTGTTTCAGAAAAAGAGATTTTGAGTTTTTTTTAGGGTTCCAATGGGGGGGCCTTAAACGTTACTTCTCAACATAAAATATAATTTTAGCATGTTTAAGCACATGTATTAACAAATATAAAATCCTTTGTTTGTAATACTTTACATAACCTTAATGAGATTCATAATTTAAAGGTGATAAAGTTATTTTTTTTTTGTTTGTTAATTTTCGATATAAGCTTTACTTTATGCTCCTCTACTTTCCTAGTGGTGCTAGGTCACCCTGAGCTGCTTAGGTATTCTGTTGAACTAGTCCTAGCCTAGGACATGGAGATGCTTGTTCTCATCATTAACCACTTGAGGACCGCGGGGCAAACCCCCTTAAAGACCAGGCCATTTTTCCCTAATTAGGCCACTGCAGCTTTAAGGGCTCGCTGCAGGGTTGCACAACTCAGCACACAAGTGATCACCGGCGACTTTTCTCCCCACCAACAGAGATTTCAGTTGGTGGGGTCAGATCGCCATAGGGTTGTTTATTTATTTTTTTTATAAATATTTATTTTATTTTTTATTACATTTTCTTATTTCTTTATTATTTTTGTTTCTGTATGACAAAGAAGTGTAAGTCGTTAGTGCCCCTGTTCTTGAAGCTTTAGGGCTCTTGGTTAGTTTCCACCCTGGAGACTATTTGCATAGAGGTTGTATGTTCTAATTATATGTTTTTGCTGGGTTCATTCCTCGTTACATTTACACAATTGTAGGTTAATTGGCTCCTTTATAAAAAAAAAGCTGACTAGAGTGTTATATGAATATTAGTATGTCCGTGCCATTGATAGACCAACACATGAGTCTATGTACTCTGCAGAGTGTTGCGCAATATGTTATATAAATACAGCATATAAATGTTTAGTACCCTCTGTTACCAATCTCCATAAACCCTGCGTTGTAGACAACAATAGAAAAAGGTTTCTGGCAAAACTAAAAATAAGTGATAAGCATCTTTAATACATCTTTCAATCATAGCAGCACTTTTATATCTTGTGTTATTAGCTCCTGAGGCTTGACTGCTGAGTTGGAGATGTAATTTCTTGCTGTAGACTTTTTCTTACTGTACACTTGATGTATTTCTATGGTGGGAGGTGATGCTGTACATTTTGTAAGTGTTCATCTATTTAGTTTGCTGTGCTTATTGTGTGTTTAATGCCATGCCACATGAATGTGACTTTTTATCTGATTGAAGAGTTATATAGTGTTGTTTTAATCGTTTTAGGTGTTACTAGGAAGACAAAAACAAAAAAAAACTTTCCTTTTATTGTGAAAATGAAAACAAAAGCCTTGCAGCAGTTATCTGTAGCAGGTTAACTTGTAGTTGCAGTGGTTGTACAGTGGTCAGTTGGGTGGACAGGTGGCATAATTATATCACTAGGATAGCGGGTCATCACAGTGGAGGTAGGTGGTGGGCATATTGGTGGCTAGCGGCGGCCGTTTCGCGTCTCCTGACGCTTGGTCACGCTGCGTATGCAGCGTGGTGACCAAGCGTCAGGAGACGCGAAACGGGCGTCGCTAGCCACCCCTATGCCCACCACCCACCTCCACTGTGATGACCCGCATCACCTCCCACCATAGAAATACATCAAGTGTGATGACCCGCTAAGGACATGTAAGATCCACCTATGCACGTATGAAATGTTGTTGTTCACTTCGAAAAATGAAGAAGAAAGTTGTACTGTTTCACTGTCGCTGTTGTGGAAATAAATCCAGAGACGGAAGGTGCACGCTCCTGTGATTCTTTACATACCATTGATTTGACTTCTTCTCTTGTTTTGTATGCGGAGCACACGTCCAGTGACATTTATTTAAGAAGTGCATATAGTGGGACATTCAGTTTATTTCCTGTGAAGCGATCACTGAAGTTTGTCTATATGCATGTGGGCTGCCTTTTGCCTTTACTGAGTGACATAATTATATCACTACAGTGATACACTTTCCTGCTAGCGAGTACAAATGCAACAATGTGCAGCAGACTTTAACATGACTCTCTGCAGCCTCATTTTTAAGTATTTTACAGAGGGTTAAGGCTGCATAACATACCTGAAATTAACTCTTCTAAATGTCATTTTAGTAAGTCTTGAAGCCACTCCTTGAAAAGTGCATACATGTAAAAAAGGGTGCCAGTTGTAGCCGATAAATGGGATTTCACTTATAAAAAGGCGCAAGAGGTAGCCGAATTATGTGATGTGTAGCCTATGAACGAGATACAGATTACAAAAGGTGCAAGATGTAGCCGTTATTAGAATATAACCCTAATCTTAACCCTCCATGGTGGTGCCTAAACTTTAACTTCTCTGTTGCCTAATCATAAAAGAAACCCGAGGTGAGAGACAAGTGCAGGCTGCCATAGCTATTTTTTTTAAACAAAGCAAGTTGCCTGGCAGCCCTGCTGGTCTATTTGGCTGTAGTAGTGTTTGAATAACACTAGAAACAAGCATTCAGCTAATCTTGTCGGATTTTTGTCAGAAACATCTGATCTACAGTATATGCTTGTTCAGGGTCTATGACTTAAAGTATGTGAGGCAATGGATCAGCAGAACATCCAGGCATTGTTTAAAAAGAAATACATTTGTTAGCCTTCATGTGTCTCTCACTTCGGGTTCCCTTTAAACCCCCCATGGTGGTGCCTAAACTTATCCCCCCTCGGCACCTAACCTTATCCCCCCATAGTGCTGCCTAATCTTAACCCACCCATGGTGGTGCCTAACCTTAAACCCTCCATGTTTGTACCTAACACTAACCCTACCCCTCCCCCCCCGACACCTAACCATAAGCCTCCATGGGGGTGCTTAACCTTAACCACAGTATTCAGCGAAATCGTTGTGCCCGCAATTTTTTAAAGCCATAACTGGTATGGCGTGGTCTTTGTAGCCACATTTTATGTTAAAGAATAAAGATATAAATGGTATTCAGTGAGATTGTTGTAAAGGACAACTGAAATGAGAGGGATATGGAGGCTGCCGTATTTATTTCCTATTAAGCGATACCAGTTGAATGGCTATCCTGCTGACCCTCTGCCTCTAATACTTTTAGCCATAGACCCTGAACAAGCATGCATCAGGTCAGGAGCTTCTGACATTATTGTCAGATCTGACAAGATTAGCTGCATGCTTGTTTCTGGTGTTTTTCAGACATTACTACAGCCAAATAGACCAGACCTGGAAATAAATATGGAAAGGAAATACAAGGAAATAAATGGAAATAAATATGGCAGTTGCCATATTCTTCTCAATTCAGTTGACCTTTAAGTGATAACTCTTGAAGTTCTAAGTTCAGAGCATCCACCATTTCACACTAGGGAATGATTTTTAATTGTAAAACATGACGGTCAATTGTAAACACAATAATCATGTGACCAAAAGAAGAGCTCATTGGTTTACCAGTAAGAACCTGTAGAAGAAGCTGGTGCTCATGCACATCACATGAAGATGCAAAGTCTGTATTTAGAGGAAGCCACAGCCACCTGCTGCAAATAAAACTGTAAAACGGACCTTCCTACCATAAAAGTCCTTTATAGTTAAAACGTTAAAAGTTTCAACAGGATGGTTCCATTGTCTTTGTGATGAAAAAGTTTAAAAAAGGTTTGGATAAATTGAGCAGTTTTTTTTACTCTTGAAAAATTCTTTCCCTTATCTGTCAGAAATATTTAAAGACATGCTTAGTCTACACATCTAATCAGCAGACACACTCTATTTTTTTTTCATTCTGTAACAAGAATAACAGTTTATTTTCTGCAAGACCTATATCTTGTTATCTGACTCATTAGTTTATGTTTTAGCAACAAATCTTCTGAAAACAACATGCCTAGAGCTGTCAGTCTGATGTTAAGTTTCTGCATCCTCTAGCACTCCTTTTTCTGCTTGACAGTTAAAAATAATTTTATTTCTTTTTGATACTGCTACAATAAAACGGGTCTTTCATTCAGCCCCAGTGCTAAAAAGGAGGGGGGCACAGTGCAGGTAGGGGGGAAAGTGGGCACAGATTGGCGGGAAGGGGGGGAAGCCTCCCCCTCCCTTACCTAGGGCCCCCCTTCCGCGCTCCCCCCACCTCCAGAATTGCAGCCAGCCAGCGGAACGGCTTACCGAGAGTAATAGCTCTGCATGTCGCCGGTCTGGTCTTCTGCACTGACACTGTCCAATCACGCTCTCGCAGTACTTCCTCTGAGAGCGTGATTGGACAGTGCAGTGCAGGAGACCAGACCAGCAGCAGCATGCAGAGCTCTTCTCTCGGTAAGTGATTCCTGCTTACTGCCGCTGCTGGCTGCAATTTTGGAGGGAGAGAAATCTGCCACAAATCTGAATGCATTTTGTGGGGAAATCTGTCGCCAATCTGATTGCATTTTGTGGGAAATCTGCCACCAATCTGATTGAATTTTGTGGGGAATCTGTCGCCAATCTGATTGCATTTTGTGGAGAAATCTGCTGCCAATCTGAATGCATTTTGTGGGGAAATCTGTAGAGTTTGTGTTGACACCGCTCTACCCACCAATCTCCGGATTGTGCACGATCAGATCAGCAAAGCCCACAATGTACAGTAAGTGTGGGATTGCGACATGCAGGTATTGCCACCTACATAACAAAACTAGAACCGCTGTCTCTGCCTCTAATGGCCACATTTATAATCTTAAGCAGTTCATTAATTGTGGCACCTGTTATGTAGTCTATCTTATTGACTGCACCTGTTGTTCTATTCAATATGTTGGGTGCTCTACTAGGCCTTTGAGGCAGAGAATAGCTGAACATTATCTAGGGGCAGGGTGGTCTACCACGAACATTTCAAATGTGGCTAAACACTTTAGGGACGTGCACGGGGGAGACATGACAGGTTTCCGTTTTCAGGGAGTAGAGAGAGTCATGTCACCAAAAAGAGGGGGGATTTATACAAGATTCTCCTCAAGAGAGAGGCCATGTGGATATACTGCCTGGGGACTAGGTTGCCCCATGGCCTCAATGCTAGGTGGGACTTAGCGTTCATTAATCAATAGTTTGCCAATGGCCTCCCCCCCCTTTTTTTTCCTCCCCTCCCCCTCCCTCTCCCCCTCCCCTTTCCTCTTTTCCTCTCCTCTTTTCCTCTCCTCCGTCTTTATCAGAGGCCTCTTGTGCGTCACATTATGGTTCAACTGGGAAACTCTCCCTCCCCTATTTTCTCTATTTATAGATAGAGTTTGTGTGTGGCTTCATACATATTTACATGACTTTTTGCTCACTTACGCTGTTCTTTATGAAATTTTACTCATTTCTTAGCATTTTGTATTTTGTATTTTATATAATTTGTATCTTATGTACATAGTGCTTTGTTTTGCAATGTGCCTATACAAGTAATCACCTGTTCATTATATTGTTAGACCACCTTCCCTCCACTTCCTTCTTGGGGGTGGAGTTCTGAGTGGCAGGCACAGGATATCCTCCTATTTATAGGAGGTTTTGTCATTTTCTAACCAGCTATGATTAAGGGCTGAGGTAGCTCGAAACATGTTAGCGTTCTGATGCACATGTTTATTCTTATACTGGATATGTCCTAAATAAAGATATTGATTGGAATCCTGGACTGGTGCGGACCTTCTTGCTGTACATTGTGGGGAAATCTGCCGCCAATCTGATTGCATTTTGTGGAGAAATCTGATTGCATGTTGTGGATAAATTTGCTGCTAATCTGAATGCATTTTGTGGGATAAATCTGTTGGCAATCTAATTGCATTTTGTGGGGATATCTGCTGCCAAGCTGATTGCATTTTGTGGGGATATCTGCTGCCAATCTGATTGCATTTTGTGGGGGTATCTGCTGCCAATCTGATTGCATTTTATCGGGAAATCTACTGCTATTTGACTACTTGATTAATTATCATGAGGCATGTAACTACGCGCGCCACATATGGACATATCCCTATTGGAGACTGTCCTCAGAAGTGCTCACAATCTATTCCCTACCATAATCATGCAAAGTTTCTAGAGTACATGTGTATGTGAGCCCAAAATGGGGGGGGGGGGGAGTAGAGGGGATCGGAAGGGGGGGGGCAGGCTAAAACTTTCTTGGTGGGCCCTTAGTGTCCCAGTCCGACCCTGACTGTATATATATATATATATATATATATATATATATATATATATGTGTATATATATTTACAGGGAGTGCAGAATTATTAGGCAAATGAGTATTTTGACCACATCATCCTCTTTATGCATGTTGTCTTACTCCAAACTGTATAGGCTCAAAAGCCTACTACCAATTAAGCATATCAGGTGATGTGCATCTCTGTAATGAGAAGGGGTGTGGTCTAATGACATCAACACCCTATATCAGGTGTGCATAATTATTAGGCAACTTCCTTTCCTTTGGCAAAATGGGTCAAAAGAAGGACTTGACAGGCTCAGAAAAGTCAAAAATAGTGAGATATCTTGCAAAGGGATGCAGCACTCTTAAAATTGCAAAGCTTCTGAAGCGTGATCATCGAACAATCAAGCATTTCATTCAAAATAGTCAACAGGGTCGCAAGAAGCGTGTGGAAAAACCAAGGCGCAAAATAACTGCCCATGACCTGAGAAAAGTCAAGCATGCAGCTGCCAAGATGCCACTTGCCACCAGCTTGGCCATATTTCAGAGCTGCAACATCACTGGAGTGCCCAAAAGCACAAGGGATGCAATCTCAGAGACATGGCCAAGGTAAGAAAGGCTGAAAGACGACCACCACTGAACAAGACACACAAGCTGAAATGTCAAGACTGGGCCAAGAAATATCTCAAGACTGATTTTTCTAAGGTTTTATGGACTGATGAAATGAGAGTGCGTCTTGATGGGCCAGATGGATGGGCCCGTGGCTGGATTGGTAAAGGGCAGAGAGCTCCAGTCCGACTCAGACGCCAGCAAGGTGGAGGTGGAGTACTGGTTTGGGCTGGTATCATCAAAGATGAGCTTGTGGGGCCTTTTCGGGTTGAGGATGGAGTCAAGCTCAACTCCCAGTCCTACTGCCAGTTTCTGGAAGACACCTTCTTCAAGCAGTGGTACAGGAAGAAGTCTGCATCCTTCAAGAAAAACATGATTTTCATGCAGGACAATGCTCCATCACACGCGTCCAAGTACTCCACAGCGTGGCTGGCAAGAAAGGGTATAAAAGAAGAAAAACTAATGACATGGCCTCCTTGTTCACCTGATCTGAAACCCATTGAGAACCTGTGGTCCATCATAAAATGTGAGATTTACAAGGAGGGAAAACAGTACGCCTCTCTGAACAGTGTCTGGGAGGCTGTGGTTGCTGCTGCACGCAATATTGATGGTGAACAGATCAAAACACCGACAGAATCCATGGATGGCAGGCTTTTGAGTGTCCTTGCAAAGAAAGGTGGCTATATTGGTCACTGATTTGTTTTTGTTTTGTTTTTGAATGTCAGAAATGTATATTTGTGAATGTTGAGATGTTATATTGGTTTCACTGGTAAAAATAAATAATTGAAATGGGTATATATTTGTTTTTTGTTAAGTTGCCTAATAATTATGCACAGTAATAGTCACCTGCACGCACAGATATCCCCCTAAAATAGCTAAAACTAAAAACAAACTAAAATAAAAACTACTTTCAAAAATATTCAGCTTTGATACTAACGAGTTTTTTTGGGTTCATTGAGAACATGGTTGTTGTTCAATAATAAAATGATTCCTCAAAAATACAACTTGACTAATAATTCTGCACTCCCTGTATATATATATATATATATATATATATATATATATATATATATATATATATATATATATATATATATATATATACTGTGTATATATATATATATATATATACATATATATATTATAATGGTGCCTTTTTAAAGGGAACCAGAGAGGATGACACATACATACCTGGGGCTTCCGCCGGCCCCATACGCACGGATCGCTCCCACGCCGCCGTCCCACGCTGCCTGGATCCGCCGCCACCGGGTCCCGTCATTGCCGCGAGGCGGCGAGTCGGCCGGCGGACGCGGCCAATTCTCCGCATCACAGGGTGCTCTCTCCATACAGATACGCATGTGGTTGCCTACTGCGCAGCCGCATGCGTACGTGTATGGAGGGAGCCCCTGTGATGCGGACCATTGGCCACGTCCGCCAGAAGTGACGGTCCCGGTACCGGCGGATCCAGGAAGCTGAGGACGGCGGCGTGGGAGCGATTCAGGCTTATGGGGCTGGAAGAAGCCCCAGGTATGTATGAAATCTTTTCCTTTTTTCACCCCCCGTTCCTCTCTGGTTCCCTTTAAGGGAAATTCCACCTCCATTATTCGTTATCCATTAATATTATTATTATTATTCATTATCCATTATCCATTATTAGTCTTCTTGTATATTATTTAAGTTCTTTTTTTTCTGACGTAAAAAACATCAACTTCGCAAGAGTTTCTAGCCCTTCAAAGTGAATTACTCTTTTGCAGTACGCCCTTCAGTTAGAAGGATATTGTTCTTGGCAGGGTGCTCAGTTTTCTAATTACTAGATTTCTGCCTTTAATTGCAATTATTTGGACACCTAGGCAGGGGAACCTTTTAGGATTGGAATGTAATTAGTGGTCAGAATGCCATGCAGCATGCTTTGAGATGGTTCACAGAGAAGACAAACATTGCAACTAAAGTATAAAATGCTAATAAAATCCTATTCTTCCCTTTAAAATGTTTTATAGTCTGTATGAGTGTGCCGTTACAAATTCAAATTTCTTGCTGGATGTCGGATGAGACAGACTGGCTCCAAAATTGCATATTAATTTGTTCACCTCCGATTTAAACTGACTGATCTAAACTTAAGCAATTTAATCTGAGGATGTGATAATAAAGTACGGCTGCCCGATGTTTGCTAAAGATCCAGCATGCCAGATTTTCAACAACCTCCAATGTCCGAGCAATCCCTGAGTGCATTGTTATCCACCATGTACTTCACCCTTAACCTGCGAGTATCTCCCACAACTTGGGCCGTGTGTTGTTCTTCCACCCCCCCCCCCCCTCCCCCCATAGCAACTGACACCATCAAGTTTCAAACTGTCGCCTGAATGATTGAGTCCCAATCCCTTCTAGGGGAGAGTAATCCTACGTGTGTACATAGCTTTCGTCACTGACCCAGAACAAGTATACATATTAATCAGATGCTCTGACTAAAACCTGGCTACCCTGACTATACTGAAATATTACTACCCTGACTATACTGAAATACATGAGTCCCGATCCCTTCCAGGCAACAGTAATCCTACATGTGTACATAGTTTTAGTCACTGACCCAGAACTAGTATGCATATTAATCAGATGCTCTGACTAAAACCTGGCTACCCTGACTATATGCTTGTTATATGTGTGACACGAATATGGGAAAATTGGGCACAATAGCAGAATATCAGTACATTTACCTTAACCTCCTCCCTGCACAAACACACTTCTTGATGATTCACCCTCCTCCCGCCCACACAAAACCTGTGCCTAATGCCTAACTCTTAGCCCTCCCCTAGCACAAAGCCTGGTCTTTACGCCTAACCCTTACCCCCCCCCCCCCCCCCCCCCAACACATACACACACACAAAATATGTTCCTGAACCTTTACCCCTAAACCTCCACCTGCACAAACCCATGTCCTGACACCTAATTCTCAACCCCCCCCCCCCCCCCCCCTGCGCACATGCTGAAGAAACTGCAATAAACGCTAAATATCCCAGGCACCCAAATCCTGCCAACAGAGAGTAAAGAAAAACCCAGCAAACAATGCTGAATTTCCACTTTGGCGCTGGATTGCCAATATTTTATATGTAAGTCAATTGTGGCACCTGATTTGTCCAGGAGCGGCATGTGCCCGATTTGTCTGATACCGCGTGACATTACTATAACAAGGAATCAGCATGACTGCCAACAACTTTGTATAAGCAAAGACGGCAACCTCCACACGCCTCTCATCAGGGTAATTTTAGGAACCGATAGGAAGTCGGGAGGAATTAACTACTGAAACTTTTAGCAACCTCATACTTCTACTAGGCATAACGCAGGACAAGGGAGTAAAAATTGTGTTATGCTGTTTCCACACTAATTATGTACTATAACATTATATTCTAGCTTATACTGATCAGGTTTACTTCAGAGTCATATTAAAGCTGTTGCCATTAACATGACAAATTAACATGGCATTAACATGACAAATACATTTTTTTGTAGACAAAAATTACAGGCTGATAGCATCCATGCCACACCGCATTGAGGAAGTAAGGCTTTATTCACATCTAAAATCAATATCTCTGACGCCAGCGTTTTTCGATTTTTTTGTGTGATTGTAACATTCTGTGGAGATGCAGCTGCGGGCAGTCAGGATGCCCCCGCAGCTGCTTCGGTTTCCCTGTCAGGCGTTTCTCCTGTCTCTCTGGCGTCTAGCACACCGAGGGGATTGTCCGTGGCTCATAGGGTGGCTTTGTCGCGCATGCGCGCACACAGACAGGACCTTTATGCAGGGAGGAGGCGCGTCAGAGGTGACCCTCGGCGGCTCGGATTGGCTGATGGGCGTGGGCGTGGCCGAGGGGTCTCCTCCACTTCTTAAGCCTCCGAGAATCACTTGCAAACTGTCTGCTGTTGCGAATGCTTCGTGTGAGCACTCAGACCTTAGATAGTTCCGGTGTGCGTTGATCTGGGAGGAAACCAGGGATTTCACACAAGACTAGGAATTGTTATTACTACTGTTATTATTGCTTGATTATCTGTGTATGACTCTGGCTCTCTTCTGACTACTCTTACGCTATAAGATTCTGTACTTTTGCTTGCCCATCCGATCATGTTGCTGACTCTGCCTGAAATACCTCTATCCTTCTGCCTCCCGATTTTGTACTGTATCCTCCTGTCTGTTGCCGAACCGATCTGTCTGACCACTCTACTCACCAGTGAGCCCTTGTCACTGGTGAGGTTCCTTACTGATAGTACCCATCAGCTCCTCTGGTGAGGTTCTGCCAAAACTAATCAGTATTACTGTTGCACCAAGCACTGTACACTAGCTATTACCTTGTTAGCTTTACTTGCATTATTGGTGATTCTGCAGATCACCATATAATCAGGTATAGTGTCTGATTTATTGGCGATACTGCAGATCACACAATAACCAGACTTCTGTTTGCTACACCAATCGTTACAGAACAGCAGACCAAAAATGTCTATGGAGACACTATGCACTCAGGTCAAACTGTTAACCACGGCCGTTAACGATCTTACCAATACGGTCAACACACAACAGACACAAATTAATTTATTGTCTGAGGTAGTGACCCGACTTCAAAAGACCAATGCATCAGTGTCATCCCCTGTAGTTAGTGAGCCCAGGATGCCTCATCCTGAAAGATTTTCAGGGCACCGGTCTGATTTTCGGAATTTTAAGCATCGTTGTCTATCATATTTTGAGTTACGCCCGGTATCTTCGGATTCTGAGAGTCAGCGAGTTACCTTTATAAAAACCTTATTATCTGGTGACTCGCAGACTTGGGCTTACAGTCTCCCCACTGGTCATGAGGCATTAACATCAGTTCAAGAGTTTTTTTAAAGCAATGACTATTATATATGATGATCCAAACTTAGCTATGACGTCAGAGAGGAGACTCAAAACTCTCCGACAAGGTCATAACATTGTTGAAACTTACGCTGCTGAGTTTAGAATGTGGGCGTGTCAGCCATATGGGGGCAGTATGCTTTACTAGACTGTTTTTTATCGGGGTTGTCTGATGCTGTTGCTGATCTGATGTTAAGCCACCCAGACAGAACCTAAAACAGTAGACGAGGCAATCTCTTTAGCTGTCAAGATTGACCGTCGAGTTCGTTACCAAAGGAAAACTCGAGGTAGAGCGTCAGGAAGGCCTTCCCCTGTTCCTTTGTTTGCTCCTACCTCTTATTCTCCTCCTCAGGACGAACCAATGCAAATCGGACAATCCAAGCTCTCTGAGGTTGAGAAAAATAGGAGACGTACTGAGAGACTCTGCCTGTACTGTGCAGAGAAGGGTCATGTGGTACAAACCTGTCCCAGGAAGGCGGAAAACTCTATTGCCTAGGTGTAGCTGGAGGTACTACCCTAGGCGATTCTGTGTTACCTCTAAAGAATAGTCACTTACTTCTCCTGTGTTCTATCACCTGGGAAGATCAAGTCCAGTCTACCCAGGCCTTTATAGACTCGGGTTCGCAGCAAATTTTATGGATTATGATTTTGCTGTTAAGTTTGGTTTTTCTCTTCTCTCTTTGTGACGTCAGATTGTTGTTACTGCAGTGGATGTTTCACCACTGCAGGGCAAACAACCTCTTTCTCATACTCCTGTACTGTTGTGTCAAATAGGGGCTTTGCATAAAGAACAGATACAGTTATTTGTACTTAAGATGGCTACCTCCACTGTGATCCTTGGTATGCCGTGGCTTCAAAAACATTCCCCTCAGATCGACTGGAGTTCCAGGCAATTATTGAGCTGGTCCTCCTACTGCCATCATCGTTGTATGGAAAAAGTCACGGTGTGTGAAACCAAGGTTCAAATGGAAGGGTTGCCTATTCAGTATTCTGATTTTGCTGACGTTTTTTGTCCCAAGGCGGCAGACAAACTTCCTCCTCATCGAAGTTTTGACTGCCCCATTGACTTGAGATCAGGTTGTATGCCCCCTAGAGGCCATTTATATAACCTTTCGGGGCCTGAAAAACTTGCCATGCAGGAGTACATTAAAGAAAATTTAGCCAAAGGTTTCATCCGTCCATCTAGGTCCCCGGCCGGGGAAGGTTTCATTTTTGTACAAAAGAGAGACGGTGGCCTTCGGCCATGCATCGACTACAGAGAATTGAACAAAATTACTGTAAAAAAACGTTACCCTCTTCCTCTGATTGATGACTTGTTCGCTCAGATTACTGATGCAGGAGTCTTCACTAAACTCAATCTCAGAGGGGCATACAACCTGATTCGCATAAGAGAGGGTGATGAGTGGAAGACGGCGTTCAACACACCCGATGGGCACTACGAGTACCTTGTGATGCCCTTCGGGTTATGCAACGCACCTGCCGTCTTCCAGGAGTTGATTAACAAAGTCTTTAGGGAGGTTCATCCTAGTCTACTTAGATGACATACTCATTTTCTCATCTAATATTGCTGAACACAGGGAACATGTGAAGTATGTTTTTAGGAAACTACGACAAAATTCCTTGTATGCTAAACTCGAGAAGAGTCTATTCGAGTTTTCTGAAGTTCCCTTCCCGCGGTACATAATCTACACCGCAGGACTCTCTATGGACCCCAAGAAGGTTTCTGCTGTCCTGGAGTGGCCCCAACCTTTAGGGTTGAAGGCACTCCAGCGATTTCTTGGCTTCGCTAACTATTACAGGAAGTTTATCAAAGGATTTTCTTCTGTGGTCTCACCTCTCACTGAGCTTACCAAAAAGGGGGCAGATACATACAATTGGTCAGCAGAAGCTCAGCCTGCATTTTCATCACTTAAAAAATTGTTCTGCTCCGCCCCCATTTTAAGACATGTGGTCATTACTCTCCCATTCATTGTTGAGGTGGATGCTTCAGAGATCGGGGTTGGGGCTGTATTGTCTCAGCACTCCGGTCTGCAGGGCAAGTTGCACCCTTGTGCTTTTTTCTCTAGGAAGTTTTCCCCCGCTGAGAGAAATTATGATATTGGGAATCGAGAACCGTTGGCCATCAAACTTGCATTTGAGGAATGGAGACATTGGCTCGAGGGGCCTGAACATACTATCACAGTCTATACCGATCACAAGAACTTAGAGTATATTGAAGGGGCTAAACGCCTCGGTCCCAGACAAGCCCGTTGGTCCCTGTTTTTCACGAGATTCAAATTCATTGTTAGCTACAAACCTGGTAGTAAGAACGTCAAGGCTGATGCATTATCCAGATGTTTCAAGCCCGAGACAATACAGCCCTCAACTCCTGAAAGCATCCTCCCAGAGAAAGTGGTTCTGGCTGCTACTGAGACTTGGGAGGATTGGGCATCTACTCTGAAACCTTATCAGCAGGAGGTTCCTGAAGAGAAACCAGATGGAGTTCTCTTTGTACCACTACAGTTCTGATTAAAAATTCTTCATGTATTCCATTCTCATAAGAATGCAGGGCATCCAGGGGTTGCCAGAACGCAGGAGCTGCTAGACAGATGGGTTTGGTGGCCATCCATTGTGTCTGATTGTAAAGAGTTTGTCGGAGATTGCTCTGTGTGTGCCAGGAGTAAGCCGTCCAGGCGTGCTCCTGTGGGTACTCTACAGTAGCTACCAGTGCCTGAACAACCATGGACCCATCTGTCCATGGATTTTGTGGGTGAGCTGCCCAGATCTGAGGGGAAAACAGTCATCTGGGTGGTAGTTGATAGGTTCAGTAAGATGGCCCATTTTATCCCGCTGGATGGACTCCACTCTGCTCAAGAACTGGCAGAACTCTTCATTCACCACATTTTCCAGCTGCATGGTATCCCGGAGAATATGGTGTCAGACAGGGGAGTCCAGTTCGTCTCCAAGTTCTGGAGGGCGTTCTGTCATCACTTAGGTATGAACCTATCATTTTCCTCCGGCTACCACCCACAGACTAATGGGCAAATGGAAAGGGTTAACCAGTCCTTTGAGCAGTTCCTCAGGTGCTATGTGGCAGATGCTCAGTTGGACTGGGTGAAATTTTTGCCACTCGCAGAGTTTGCCCATAATAACTTAAAGAGCATCTCTTCAGGTTTCTCCCCGTTCCAGGTAGTAACGGGGAGATCGCCCAAGTTCTCTCCACTGCCAGTAGTGTCATCTCCTTTTCCTGCCCTGGAAGAGTGGCAGGGAACTTTGAAGGAGATTTGGAGTTTGGTCAAAAGAAACCTAGGAAAGGCCTTTCAGACCCAGAAAAAACAGGCAGATAAGATACGCTCTGTGGAGTCGGATTTTGCACCAGGTGATATGGTGTGGGTTTCTACCAGGCATTTGGCTTTGAAACAACCTTCTGCGAAGTTGGGTCCCAGATTTATAGGTCCATACCTCGTGTCCAAAAAGATCAATAGTGTCACATATGTCATTTATCTACCTTCCTGTTAGTGATGTCGCGAACCTCCGATTTTTGGTTCGCGAATCCCGTTCGCGAACTTCCACGGAAGGTTCGGTTCGCGTAAAAGTTTGCGAACTGCAATAGACTTCAATGGGGAGGTGAACTTTGAAAAATAGAAAAAAATTATGCTGGCCAGAAAAGTGATGGAAAACATGTTCCAAGGGGTCTAACACCTGGACCCCCAGGTGGCGGAGTGGGATAGACACCAAAAGTCCCGGGGAAAAATCTGGATTTGACGCAAAGCAGTGTTTTAAGGGCTGAAATCACATTGAATGCTAAATTGCAGGCCTAAAGTGCTTTCAAACATCTTGCATGTGTATACATCAATCAGGGAGTGTAATTAGAGTACTACTCCACACTGACAAACCAAACTCACTGTGTAACGCACCGCAAACAGCTGTTTGCGTAGTGACGGCGGTGCTGGACTGGTGCAACATAGCCAGAGTGCAGGCCGTGGCAGTTTTCCAGCCCATATGGTTGCCGGGCTGTGGTAGCTCAATGATAGAACAACAGTGACTGTCCAGCTAATCAAATTTGGTCTGTCCACAATGAAGCAACAACCTTATTATCTTCTTGTATGTAGGTAGGCATAAGTAGGAGACCCAGTATAGGTAGGTAGGCATAGGTAGGTGTCCCAGTAGTTAGCTAGGCATAGGTAGGAGTCCCAGTATAGGTAGGCAGGCATAGGTAGGTGCCTCAGTAGTTAGCTAGGCATAGGTAGGAGACCCAGTATAGGTAGGTAGACATATTTAGGTCCCCTAGTATAGGTAGGTAGGTAGGTGTCCCCGTATAGGTAAGTAGGTGCCCCAGTAGTTAGGTAGGCATAGTTAGGTGTCCCAGTATAGCTAGGCAGGGCCTGGCTGGCACAGTAATAACAATTACCAAGGTCCAGCTGCAACAGATAGGGCTGTATAATGTCAGTGTCAGTGAGCAACACACACAAAAAAAGCACATCAGGAAAACATTAGCTCTCAAAAGAGCTGTTGAGGGGTGCTATTTTAGCAATAACAGTCAGCCAGGAGCAAGCCAAGAGCCTAACTAATCTTTCCCTATGAGAAAAAATCTGCAGCAGCTCTCCCTAGTCTGTCTATTTGCAGCAGGCACACGAGTGAGTGTCATGGCCAGCGAGCCTGCCTTATATAAGGGGGGGTGGGACTCCAGGGTTTAGTGTAGCCTGAATGGCTACAATGTGCCTGCTGACTGTGATGCAGAGGGTCATAGTTGACTCTCATAGTGCATTATGGGGCGAATCGAACTTCCGCAAAAGTTCGCGCGAACCACCAAAGTTCACCTGGAACCGTTCGCCATCTCTACTTCCTGTATGAGAGGTGTGAAGTCATTCCATGTGTCTCTGTTGAAACCTGCTGTGCATGTGGATTCCTCTCCCCCCCCCCCCCCCCCTGTGGTGATTGATGGGGAACCTGAGTTTGAGATAGAGCAAATTTTGGACTCTCGGTGGGTGCAGAACTCAATACAGTACCTTGTTCACTGGAAGGGGTATGGGCCTGAGGAGAGATCTTGGGTACCAGGGCATCGTATGCATGCGGAGGAACTTAAGGAAAAGTTTCATGAATTGGATCCTGAGAAGCCAGGTAGACCATGTCCGGAGTCCACGCCTCAAGGAGGGGGGGGGTACTGTAGCATTCTGTGGAGATGCAGCTGTGAGCAGTCAGGATGCCCCCGCAGCTGCTTCAGGTTCCCTGTCGGGCGTGTCTCCTGTCTCTCCGGCATCTAGCACGCTGAGGGGATTGTCAGTGGCTCATAGGGTGGCTTTGTCGCGCCCGCGCACAGACAGGACCTTTATGTGGGCAGGAGGCGCGTCAGCTGACCTGTCGGTCGGCTGACGCCAGAGGAGACTCTCAGCAGCTCGGATTGGCTGATGGGCGTGGCCGTGGCTGACGGGTCTCCTCCGCTTCTTAAGCCTCCGAGAATCACTTGCAAACTGTCTGCTGTTGCGAATGCTTCGTGTGAGCACTCAGACCTTAGATAGTTCTGGTGTGCTTTGATCTGGGAGGAAACCAGGGATTTCACACAAGACTAGGAATTGTTATTACTACTGTTATTATTGCTTGATTATCTGTGCATGACTCTGGCTCTCTTCTGACTACTCTTACGCTATAAGATTCTGTACTTTTGCCCATCTGATTCTGTTGCTGACTCTGCCTGAAATACCTCTATCCTTCTGCCTCCCGATTTTGTACTGTATCCTCCTGTCTGTTGCCGAACCGATCTGTCTGACCACTCTACTCACCAGTGAGCCCTTGTCACTGGTGAGGTTCCTTACTGATAGTACCCACCAGCTCCTCTGGTGAGGTTCTGCCAAAACTAATAAGTATTACTGTTGCACCAAGCACTGTACATTTGCTATTACCTTGTTAGCTATACTTGCATTATTGGTGATTCTGCAGATCACCATATAATCAGGTATAGTGTCTGATTTATTGGTGACACTGCAGATCACACAATAACCAGACTTCTGTTTGCTACACCAATCGTTACAGTGATTTTATTTTTAGCGCCTCCCAGCACTTACATTCAGGAAGTGATCTGTTTTACCTGGAAATAAATAAATCCAATGTATTTATTCATGAAAGCGCTGGGAAATTGCTATACAAAGCGTTTTTTCAAGAGCTTTGCGATTCCCCTATACCTTCCATTGAGGCAAATCACTCCGAAAATGATACAGGCAGCGCTTTGGTGAGCGGATCAGAATCTAACTGCTCAGATGTGAACACTCTCATAGGGAATCATTGCACAAGCGCTTTAAAGGAAAGGTTCAGGGAGGGTGGAGGAAAAATAAAAATCAATTTCCACTTACCTGGGGCTTCCTCCAGCCCGTGGCAGGCAGGAGGTGCCCTCGCCGCCGCTCCGCAGGCTCCCGGTGGTCTCCGGTGGCCGACCCGACCTGGCCAGGCCGGCTGCCAGGTCGGGCTCTTCTGCGCTCCAAGTCCTGGTACTTCTGCGTCCCACGCCGGCGCTCTGACGTCATCGGACGTCCGCCGGGCTGTACTGCGCATGCGCAGTAGTTCTCGGAGCGCAGAAGAGCCCGACCTGGCAGCCGGCCTGGCCAGGTCGGGTCGGCCACCGGAGACCACCGGGAGCCTGCAGAGCGGCGGCGAGGGCACCTCCTGCCTGCCACGGGCTGGAGGAAGCCCCAGGTAAGTGGAAATTGATTTTTATTTTTCCTCCACCCTCCCTGAACCTTTCCTTTAAGGGCGATTTTGCAAATCACCGGTGATTTAGAAAAGGCGAAAACGCTCTAGGTGTGAACAAGCCCTGATTGATACAAAAAGAGCCCAAACTAAGTACTGAGAACATATGCATGATTATATTTTTAAAAGGTCGAACAGTTTTCAATTTAAAATCGTATTGATTGTTTTATTAATTTAATGTAAGCCATATTCATCATTCAAAATTATAACAAAGGCTTGAAATATCTCACTTTGCATTGAATGAGTCTATTTCATATATTAGTTTCACCTTTTAAGTTAAACTACTGAAATGAATGAACTTTGGCTCGCTATTTTAATTTTTTTTAGTTTTACCTGTATGTAGCTTCAAACATTACTAGCATTGACCAGCTTTATAGATGCACTGTCAGTCTTGGGAAACACTGTCCAGTAAATTGAAAAATTGCACTGTGTTGAATTCAAGCACTAATTTGTAGGTGCATCTAAAATATGAAAAAAGCTGCAGCTGTTTGAATGTTTCAATAGAATGCAGTTTAACTTTTTTAAATTGAAGAAGAAAAACAGGACATTTTTTGTAGAAGCCAGATTCTTTCTTTTCCACGGCATCCCCAAAACACAGTGACTTAGCTTCCTACAGTGACTTATGGCAGGGGACTTGGCTTAGACTGCAACATAGCCTTCCTCTAAAAAACCTGATGAGATGGGCTGTAATATACACTGCGAGACCCCCAGCAAGTGCATAATGAAGTCTGGCAATCTGTGTAGCAGAAGACCCTGGCAACTATCTCATGACCTGACCTCAACGATGAGATGGAGGAAGATTGCGAAGATGTGGAGTCCGTTTGGGTAAATATTCATGGTGGAAATAAAAGTTGCCAATTGCTTATTGGGGTATGCTACAGGCCACCTCTTATTAATGAAGCTGCAGAACTGCGATTACTACAGCAGATTGAAAGTAAAGAGCTGCAAGTAAAAATGAGGTCATAATTATGGGCGACTTCAACTTTCCAGACATTGACTGGAGTATTGAGGCTACCCATTCTGGTAAAAGCAGCAGATTTCTGGCAGCACTACAGGACAATTACTTGACTCAAATGGTAACTGAACCAACTAGGGGGAATGCGTTACTGGATCTGATAATTTCTAATAGACCAGATAATGTATCAGATGTGCAGGTTCAAGAACATTTGGGAAATAGTGATCACAACATGATAACGTTTGATCTGGTGACTGATAGGCCACAGGGCAGCGGGGCCACTAAAACTATGAATTTTAGAAAAGCAAAGTTCAATCAAATTAGGCAGGCACTAAGTTTGGTGACCTGGGATAATGTACTACAAGGGGAAAACACTGAAGGGAAATGGCAAGCTTTTAAACTTATACGCAATCAATATTGTAGTATGTATATCCCATATGGAAACAAAATGTCTAGGAATAAAAAAAGGCCTCTATGGATGAATAGAAAGGTTAAAGATAAAATGAAGAGGAAAAAGAATGCCTATAAGGTCTTCAAACAGGAGGGGACCGAGGCTGCACTAAGCAATTATAAGGAGTGCAATAAAAATTGTAAAAAAGAAATTAGGCAGGCAAAGATTGAAGCTGAAAAACAAATCACTAAGGATATCAAATCTAACCCAAAAAAGTTTTACAAGTACATTAACTCTAAAAAAAGAAAGGTTGACTGTATAGGACTCCTAAAGGATGAGGGTGGGAACTCAATGGTGGATGATCAAGGTAAGGCAGAGTTATTAAATGCTTTCTTTGCTTCTGTCTTCACAAAAGAAACAGCACTGTTGCAAACTACAGAGGTGAAAGAGTCTCAATCTTTTAACTGTAATATTAAATACTTAAAGGGAAGGTTCAGGGTGGCTGTTAAAAAAATAAAAATGCCCATCCACTTACCTGGGGCTTACTCCAGCCCGTGGCAGCCAGGACGTGCCCTCGGCGCCACTCTGCAGGCCTCACGGGGGCGTGCTGACGTCATCGGACGTCCTCCGGGCTGTACTGCGCAGGCGCAGTAGTTCTGCGCCTGTGCAGTACAGCCCGGAGGACGTCCGATGACGACAGCACGCCCCCGTGAGGCGCATTTTGAAACGCAGAACAGCTCGACCTGGCAGCCGGCCTGGCCAGGTCGGGTCGGCCACCGGAGGGGACCGGGAGCCTGCGGAGCGGCGCCGAGGGCACGTCCTGGCTGCCACGGGCTGGAGGAAGCCCCAGGTAAGTGGATGGGCATTTTTATTTTTTTAACAGCCACCCTGAACCTTCCCTTTAACGCAGGAAGAAGTGAAGGCAAGACTAAATAAATTAAAAATAGACAAGGCACCTGGCCCGGATGGCATGCATCCTCGGGTCCTAAGGGAATTCAGTTCAGTTATAGATAAAACCCTTTATCTTATCTTTTGTGACTCTCTTGCAACTGGCAGAGTCCCAGTGGATTGGCGTACAGCCCACGTTTTCCCATTATTTAAGAAGGGCAAAAAATCAGATCCAGGAAATTATAGACCTGTAAGCTTAACATCAGTTGTATGCAAACTATTTGAGGGGTTACTAAGAGATACTATACATGACTTCATAGTAGAAAATAATCTTATTTCTCAGCATCAACAAGGGTTTACTAAAGACAGGTCCTGTTTGACTAACATGCTCAGCTTTTATGAGGTAGTGAATGCTAATATGGATATTGGGAATGCTGTAGATGTGATATACTTAGACTTTGCAAAGGCCTTCGACACTCTTCCCCACAAAAGTCTGGTGCAAAAGTTGAGGATGCAAGGACTGGGGAAGAGTCTGTGTTCATGGATAGGGAACTGGCTAATGGACAGAAAACAAAGAGTTGTGGTCAATGGATCGTACTCAAAATGGGAGACTGTTAGCAGTGGGGTCCCACAGGGGTCTGTTCTGGGTCCAGTGCTCTTCAATTTATTTATTAATGACCTAGTAGATGCAGTAGTGAGCAATGTTGCTATTTTTGCAGATGATACAAAATTGTGCAGAATCATCAACTCTCAGGAAGATAGTGTCATATTGCAACAGGATCTGGATAGGATGGCTATATGGGCACATATATGGCAGATGAAATTCAATGTTGACAAATGTAAAGTCATGCAGTTTGGACGTACTAATGGTCTAGCACCATACAAAATAAATGGGATACAGTTGGGGACATCAAACTTGGAGAAGGACTTAGGAGTACTCATTGACAACAAGTTAAATAATCTTACTCAATGCCAAGCCGCTGTAGCTAAAGCTAACAAAATTTTGGGATGCATTAAAAGGGAAATAAAAACTCGAGATGCTAGCATAATATTGCCCCTGTTTAACTCTCTAGTAAGGCCACATCTGGAATATGGAATTCAGTTCTGGGCACCACATTACAAAAAAGATATTGCAGTTTTAGAGCAGGTGCAGAGACGAGCAACAAAATTGATACGTGGGATGGAAGGTCTCACTTATCAAGAAAGGTTAGATAAACTGGGCTTATTTAGTCCAGAGAAAATACGCCTTAGAGGGGATCTAATTAACATGTATAAATACATCAGAGGGCAATATAATAGCTTGGCGGATGAGCTTTTTGTCCCTAGGCCTTCTCTAAGGACTAGAGGACATGATCTGCGCATGGAGGAAAAACGTTTTAGCCATTTATTTAGGAAAGGGTTCTTTACAGTAAGAGTGATTAAGATGTGGAATGCATTGCCACAGGAAGTCGTTATGGCAAACTCTATACCTGCATTTAAAGGGGGCTTAGATGCTTTCCTTGCGTTGAAAGACATCCATGGCTACAATTACTAGGTAATGCCTAATCATGTTGATCCAGGGATTTTATCTGATTGCCATCTGGAGTCGGGAAGGAATTTTTCCCTTTAGGGGCTAATTGGACCATGCCTTGTAAGGGTTTTTTTCGCCTTCCTCTGGATCAACAGGGATATGTGAGGGAGCAGGCTGGTGTTGTACTTTGTTCTCTGGTTGAACTCGATGAACGTATGTCTTTTTTCAACCAAAATAACTATGTAACTATGTAAGGATGAAAACTAAAATTAAATATATAACTAAGAAGTTTTTTTTTTTTTTTAATTCTGCCTTAATGTATCAACAACTACCAGGATTTTGCATGATGGTCTGAAACTAAACCAATTACTAAACTAAAAGTGGTGTTCTACCCGACTTTGATTCCATGTGAACAGCTATAGAACATCATCCATAGTACTTTGAAAACACAGGGTAGTGCACAAATGTTTTTTTATGAAATGGCCCTTTAGTGACAGCTGCTGTGGTGACAGAACACTGTGATGCACTAGCAATGTTAAGATGGTATGTAGTAAGCACACTATGACCCTGATTCAAGTAACTTTCCCCCTGAGTTTTCTCACAGGAGGTGTTTTCACATGTCATCAATACCTTTTCTGTCACCAGCAAGAAAAAAAACAATACTCAAAATAGGTTGTTCAAAATTTATTGAAGACTGCTGTTACTTTCCTTAGCTTCATTTTAGTACTTGCTAGGTGCTGAAAATGTATTCAATTCTCTCGTTTTGGTTCTTTGCTGTCCATTGTGTTAGTCAAGATGTCTTAGTCACTGTGGCATTTACATGGTCTACCAACTTTGTATTATTTACCAGTGTCTGTATTCTATATACCCATTATATACTCATTTATATCTCCATTGTGTCTTACTCTGTACAGAGTTTCAGAAGGTAATAGTGCTATATTAATCAATAATAATTATAATAGGTGAGAAAACACAGGAGTGTTGATTGGTGTACAAAAACAAAAAAGGCGCTGTACAATTTGGACGCCTAGTAATCCCGATAGGAAAATATTGGTATTTAATACCCATAGTTTACCATTAAAGTATAAAAACGATAGTAAAATATTGGTATTACATATTTTTACTATAGGTAAACCTTAGCCTATTCTCACACAGAACAGTCCCCCATCTCTTAACCCTAACCGCCCCCCCCCCCCCCTCGCACAAACACCCTCCC
This sequence comes from Hyperolius riggenbachi, assembly GCF_040937935.1. Taxonomy (NCBI): domain Eukaryota; kingdom Metazoa; phylum Chordata; class Amphibia; order Anura; family Hyperoliidae; genus Hyperolius; species Hyperolius riggenbachi. The sequence continues at coordinate 336,605,402 of NC_090649.1, read as the reverse complement.
TGATCCCTAACCTTAACAGAATACCCCCTTTGCACAAACGCCCTTCCTGATAATTTACAAGATAAACAATGGGGTAACAGTGGTAAATTTAGTTATTTATGATAAAAAACAATATTTTGAAAGGGGGCTTACAAATTTCTGCTTTGGAGCATTGTAGACAATATTTTACATTGTAGTAAATAGCGATGAATAAACGTAAAATATAGGTATAGGTGAAAAAACTATTTTTTTAGCAGGCACCCAAATTTCTTCTTTGATGTCCGTTGCCTGTTATTTAACATTAGAGTCAATAGCAGTGCCCAAATACCACATTTGCTGCAGGTGCCCAAATTTCCTTCTTCTGTTGCCAGGTCTAGACAGTACTGTATCAATATTAGGAGTGTCTTGTACTAAGTAGAGTTGGGCCGAACGGTTCGCCTGCGAACGGTTCCATGCGAACTTCAGTGGTTCGCGTTCGCGTCCCGCAGGCGAACCTTTGCGGAAGTTCGGTTCGCCCCATAATGCACATGGAGGGTCAACTTTGACCCTCTACATCACAGTCAGCAGGCCCAGTGTAGCCAATTAGGCTACACTAGCCCCTGGAGCCCCACCCCCCCTTATATAAGGCAGGCAGCGGCGGCCATTACGGTCACTCGTGTGCTGCCTGCGTTAGTGAGAGTAGGGCGAGCTGCTGCAGACTGTCTCTCAGGGAAAGATTAGTAAGGCTTAACTTGTTCCTGTCTGGCTGCATACCTGTTCTGTGAACCCACCACTGCATACCTGTGCTGTGAACCCACCACTGCATACCTGTGCTGTGAACCCACCACTGCATACCTGTGCTGTGAACCCACCACTGCATACCTGTGCTGTGAACCCACCACTGCATACCTGTGCTGTGAACCCACCACTGCATACGTGTTCAGTGAACCTGCCACTGCATACCTGTTCTGTTCAGTGGACCCGCCACTGTATACCTGTTCATTGAACCCACCACTGCATACCTGTGCTGTGAACCCACCACTGCATACCTGTTCTGTGAACCCACCACTGCATACCTGTGCTGTGAACCCACCACTGCATACCTGTTCAGTGAACCTGCCACTGCATACCTGTTCTGTTCAGTGGACCCGCCACTGTATACCTGTTCATTGAACCCACCACTGCATACCTGTGCTGTGAACCCACCACTGCATACCTGTTCTGTGAACCCACCACTGCATACCTGTTCAGTGAACCCGCCACTGCATACCTGTTCTGTTCAGTGGACCCGCCACTGTATACCTGTTCAGTGAACCCGCCACTGCATACCTGTTCTGTTCAGTGGACCCGCCACTGTATACCTGTTCAGTGAACCCGCCACTGCATACCTGTTGTGTTCAGTGAATCTGCCACTGCATACCTGTTCTGTGAACCCGCCACTGTATACCTGTTCTGTTTAGTGAAAGCACTTTAGGCCTGTCATTTAGCATTCAATGTGATTTCTGCCCTTAAAACGCTGCTTTGCGTCAAATCCAGATTTTTCCCCGGGACTTTTGGCATGTATCCCACTCCGCCATGCCCCCCTCCAGGTGTTAGACCCCTTGAAACATCTTTTCCATCACTTTTGTGGCCAGCATAATTATTTTTTTTTCAAAGTTCGCATCCCCATTGAAGTCTATTGCGGTTCGCGAACTTTAACGCGAACCGAACCTTCCGCGGAAGTTCGCGAACCAGGTTCGCGAACCTAAAATCGGAGGTTCGGCCCAACTCTAGTACTAAGTGCCATCACAATAGGGCTGCAGCATTCCTTGTACATAAATACTGTAACATGATGTACTTGAACTAGCTTTTGGAAATAGTCCAAATGGACACAAAGAAGATATGAAGTCATGTAAGGCATATAGATTTATGTTTTATTACTAAAAGTTTTCTTTCAAATGCCTCAAACGAAAATTTAACTTGGCAAAGCAGTTTTTTGCTCTTTAGTGTATACCTGTCAAAAAAAACCATTGCGTCATAATATTCTTTGGAAAATAACTAAGATAGAAATCTATGCAAATTAGATGTTCTGACATTTGTGTAACACTAAACGTGTCAGCATACTTGATCCAGGTCATTGAACATTTGCAGAAAAGCAATGGGGGTCCGTCCGTTATTTCAAAGTAACCATCTAAGAGTCAGCTACTGTATATAGAGTATATAGAGTAGCAAGTATTTTTTCCAAGAATAATAATAATAAAAAAAAAGCAAAAGTTCAGTAGCTTTTAAGTAGTGGATACAGTTTGTGTGAAGCATACAGTATGCTCTTTGTCACTTATTGATAGACTGAAAATAAGAAATGGTGGAAGATGAAAGCACTGCTTCCGTCTTTCTATTATTGACTAGTAAAGCTGCTTTGTTCTGCCACTAATCTATTTAGAAACACTTAAAACACTAAAGAATGGACTTCCCATGAATTCTGCAGAAGTAAAAAAAGAGGAGCTTCTTTCAGCGTTGAGTGTTTATTATGCCTTAACTCCTGTGGGCCCATGCTTTTTTACACTAGAGAAATAGAGTAAGGCACATGTTTTAATCTAAAATGAAAATCTACCCCAGTGTATTGCTGATATTGGTTAATACGTTTGTACGATAGATGTAACTTTGTATTTATTCTGAAGAATACTTGACAATTATGTAGCGTTTTTGTTATACTATGAAATATTAAGTAGCTAGCAGCAAATGTGACATACAAATAGATCATTTCGAATATTTTCGGTATTGAATTTTGTAATTTTATTTTTATTTTATATATGTATTTTGTGATTTCACTATTTAATATGTTTCAGTCACCCACATCAATTATCTACTACAGTTATACAAAATGAAAAACTGGCATCCAAATGTATAAACTGCACATGATTACAGCTTCTCCTGTTTCACTTCTTTTTGTAGTGTAGTTCAGCTTTTTCAGGTAAAATTTAATTTCATATTATATTGCAAAGTTGCAATATCAAAAAATGCAAACTGCACCTAAGAGAACAGAGAGTTATTTACCAGTACTTTTAATGAGACATGAAACATCTGCAATTACTTATTTGAAGTGGTCTACTTTGAGAAGTGTATCTTCTATGTATAGTCCATAGCAATAAATGTTAACACCGCTAAAACTCTGTGTTTGCATTTTGAGTCACTTATAATTTAAAAAGTATTCTCTCCCAAAAAATGATACAGAAATGCATGCTACAAATATAATTTGGCTGTCACAATCTTTGCCTTTGTTATCCTGCTGGTGGCAACCAGTGATGAGCTCCGAATGGATTCCGATTTGATTTTAACTCAATCATTCGGAATACAAACGCTAATTACTGCACCTGAGCGGGCGGATGAGGGAGGGTTAACGTACCCAGGGTTTTATCTTCTTTAATCCGCATCTAATTGCGTTCCACGTCGCGTTCCAAGTCACGTCACATGCCTACCACGCTTCCGCTTTTCGGTTTGAAGGAGAAAGCATGGTAGTTGCGTGACGCAACTTGGAACACAATGTGGAATGCAATTAGATGCGGATTAATAAAGACGGAAGCCTGGGTAAGTTAACACTAACTCACCCGCCCGCTCACGTGCAATAATAAGCGTTTGGATTCCAAATTATTTTGAGTCTAAATCAATTTGGAATCCATTCGGAGCTCATCACTGGCGGCAACACTAAGGAACTTTCATGTGGGCTTCCACTGTCCACCAGCAGATATCTCTCCTCTTGCTGTGAGCTGTGCAGTTCCTCGACTCACCTGCAGATTGAGCTCTGACGACTTTCTAGACTTTCACCTGACCAATGTGCTGCATATTTAAGGCAGGTTATGCCAGCAGCACATTGCTAGATCATTGTTGCTTGCTGCTTTGTGATTCTGGTCGCTATGCTCCTGATACTCTGACTCTCTGGTATACATCCTTGCTAACCCTGACTATTTCTTGTCTACTATTTATCTGATATTCTGGTTTTACTCTGGCCTGCCATATTTCTCTCCTGCACATTTATTGTGCAAACTGCACTCCTGTATGTTTGCCATTGTACCTATCCTGTGTGATCAATGCGCCTGTATTGTATCAATGCGCCATTGTAAATATCCTGTGTGATCGATGCTCCTGTATATTTGCCGTTGTACATATATTGTGTGATTAGTGTTTCTGTTTACAGATATATGTAATAGCTGATATTGTTAGAGCAGTTATTCTAGAATCTGTGGCGCACTGTGGGTTATCAATTGTATGATTGCATAAGTATTGTGGTGTATGTGTGTGTATTTATGTTGTTGCACTCTTGTAAATAAACACATTAATTTATCTTGTGCAGACATCAGTATTTCATCAGTGATTATAGTATTTAATGCCACATTTCTTTTCAGAAAAAACAAATACTGTATCCACTATGCTTCTAAGTTAACTTTTGAACTCAAAATGTATAATCTCTCCATGTCAGCCCGAGTCCTAGTTGTGTTTGCGTAAACAAAGGGTCTTGTATACCTGTCATAAATTTGCAAACATTCTTTCAAGATCCCTTTTGGTTGTTCTGTTTTAATTAATGCATGTGAAGGTCATTTATTTATGTTTGCAAAAGAATCTATGTACAGTATCTCCTTCTGTTGTTGAATGTATACAAGCTCTGTTTTCAGCATACACGTAGTCCCCGGTTAACGAACAAGATAGGGACTGTAGGTTCGTTCTTAACATGAATCTGTTCTTAAGTCAGAACATTGTGCCATCTCTGTCCACTGTACCTCCTCTGCGCCCCCTGTGTCTCCAGTGTCCCCCTCTGTGTCACCTCTGCCCTCTGTACCTGCTTATACAAGTTTAAAGGGAACCTAAACTGAGACGGATGTGGATTTTTCCTTGTAAACAATACCAGTTGCCTGGCAGGCCTACTGATCTCTTTAGCTGCAGTATTGGCTGAATAGCACACCTGAAACAAGCATGCAGCTAATCCAGTCTGACTTCAGTCAGAGCACCTGATCTGCATGCTTGTTCAGGGACTGTGGCTGAAAGTATTGGAGACACAAGATCAGCAGGAGAGCCGGACAACTGTTATTATTTTAAAAGGAAAAATCCATATCCTTCTCAGTTTAGGTTCCCTTTAAAAGTCATTTTTTCTTAATATTCTTAATTTATGAATATTTTAAAATCGATTTTCTCAAAAACTACAAGTCCAATTTGAAAAATTCGTATCGGTGGGTCATTTGTAAGTCGGGCGTTCATAAGTCGGGGACTACCTGTACAGGAACAGAAAATTAAGAAGACTTACTAGTTGAAAATATACTCTTTTCCTTTTAAGTTAGCCAATGTATAGTATCATCCTGACTCAAAACTTCTCGCTCTTCATTATGGTATTCCAGTTCTTGATTTCTTTTGGACATAGGTAGTTTGGGATTTATGCCTTTCTTACAGACTTTGTATTGAGGTGTATGTCAGTTCAGACCATTGCCCACGCTTACAGTCATGTGACAATAAGCAATTAAACCTATTCACACAAACACACACACTCACACACACATCTCACCCTTCTTACTGCTTATTACTCTTGTTTTTTTGTATTTTTGTAGCATTGTATGCTGACATGTTTGTGTCTGATGTGTTTCCTTTTTGTATGTTTTTTTGTCTTTTTTTTAAGGATAATTGTACTTAGCCAAAAGTAATTATCTGTCTTCCAAAGTGCATGAGAAAATAAACTGTACTTCCTACCTAGGATGTCTGGATAGCCAGCCAGGTCCCCGCTACCCTAGCCTAGTGCCCCTCCAGTCCATAATGAGAAATTTTACTTCCAACCAAAACACCATAAACAAAATTTGTTACAGGTGAAATGAAATTAGTTTTTACTGGAGTTTTCAGCATTATACAGTTATGACACATTTACTGACAGCGTATAAATTCTGATTTTGCAAGCCATGTTAATGTAGTATAAATATTTCTCAGCACTAAACACTTTCAGTGGTAAACAGATTTATGTTTGGGAAACCTTTGCAAATGGTGGGCATATTACTAAATAAATTGTATACATATCTGTATTGTAATCTATACATTTGCTAGAAATTTCAGTCTGCCTGTACACTTACATATATTTATTTTTAATTTTTGCCTTTAGTGCTCCTTTAAAGAGACATCATCCAGCAATGTAAGTACTATATGATAGTTATTAGTATATTAGACAGCTATAGCGCTAGGATTCAATTTAATTTTTTATTGAGCATGCAGACTTGGCAAGAAAATGCTAGCAGGTAGCTGAATATAGAATAAAACCTATTTATATTCAGTGACAGTATCTAATTGATGACCTGTTGCTCTGCTTAATGCAACTATTGCAAAATACATCATGGGCTGCTTATACTGACCCCTGCCATTGGTTTTGTACACTGGCCTTTAGCCTATGTCTAGTAAATGAACCCTGCTGGGAAATCATTAGAGAACTGAGCATGGTCCCAAGGTCAGACTTATTTTTCCCTTGTATTGGAAATTATTGTTGAATTAGAATTTTGTTCTTTTGCAAGTTGACTGTATGTTAACATGCTATTTATCCGAATTAAACTATAGAGATGTGAAGACAATAAACCCATTACTATTTATTTCTCTTAAAATTATCAAAAGACATGCTGGCATAGAACGTGTAGTGTGTGCAATGTCTGGTTTTTTATACATTTGAATCCTATTTATTTTTACTTTGGTGGATTTTTGGAAATAATGATTTGTATGTGCTTTTTTTTTTCAAATGCAATGTGGTTTTTGTGTAGTAATAATCTTTTGTTCACTTCACATTGCTAAAATGTTTAGCTCTGTTTAGTTCTAGCATTTAGATTAGCAGTTTATTGCCATTTATTTATTTTCTTGACCATGTTTTTGTTGATATTTTTTATTGGGTTATTATAAAGAACTTGTGTTGCCTGTTAGAGAATCAGCCATTTCTATTGTTATTTTTTATTTGCAAAGTGTCAACATATTACGCATTGCTTTTTAATAAAAAAGGTGCAAATTACAACTTGCATACATAATGTGTTTAAATTTTGACACAGAAAAAGACCACACTGCCTAAAAATTCATAATAATTTCTTGAGGTCAATGCCTCTAAATGCACAGTTTTTTTCTCCTCTCTCTTATCTAATTAACCTCCCTGGTGTTCAGGGAAAATGCAAGGGTTGGCAGAGGGAGAGGCACAGGAAAGCAGAACAGGAGAATAATGCAGGAGTTGGTAAAGGGAGAGGTGTATGAGAGGGTAGAGTGAGCAATGAAGGAGAGCAGAAAGTTAAAAGTGCAGGGATTGGCAGAGGGAGTGGTGCAGGAGAGCAGAGAGAGAAAAGTGCAGGCATTTGTAAAAGGCAGAGGTGCAGAAGAAAAGAGAGAGAGAAAAGTCCAGGGGTTGGTAGAAGGAAAGGCTTAGGAGAGCAGAGAGAGACAAAAGTGTGTAGAGGGATATTCTTATCTAATGTATGTACATAGCTTGGAGTATTTGGTAATGGGGAATTGTTGCTTGTGAAAAAACGTGTCTGTGTCATGTGATTTTACCACAGAATATGGTTCCATATACTGCTCCGTTATAAGCTGCATGGTCATTTAAAGGGTACCTTTAGCCATAATAAAAAAAAAATTGATACTTACCTCATTAATCATCTAGACAGTTTAAAGGCTTTCCTGATCTTCCTAAGCCCCTCAGTTCTTGTGCTGGGACCCTTTTCACAATATTAAAAATTAATGTTGCTTATTGCTAGCAGCCGCACTCTTCTTTGTGTATGATTGCGATCACACTGCGCAGGCCCAAAGTATGGCCCATGCCTGCACAGTGGCATGAAGCTGCTCTTGCTCTTGTTCCTCTGCGGCTCTGTGATATTGCGCAGACGTGAACCCTTCTGGCACCTGCTTGGTGTGAACAATCTCATTCTGCAGCAGTGTAGCTACTGTGATCGCAGGGGGGACCAGAGCTTTTGGGGGCCCCAACTACTAACCTCCCTTCCTCCTATACAGAGGACTGTACTTCACACCCGTGTAATTGTGACTAGACTTGTTATGGGTGTGAAGATCAGGATGGTCACACTTGTTTATAACTCTTGTGAGATGGGCCCCAGGGCCATGAAGGGCACCAAGGGGAGACAAGAGAAGGCGTGTGAACTTTGGGGGACCAATCAAAGTTTTGCTGGGGGGGGGGCTGAATTGTAGTTACACCACTGGAGGTGAGCAAGGCTGTGAAAATGAACAGGGTCTTAGCAGTGGAGGGGTCACAGAGGATTGGGAAAGCCTCTGGAGCATCTAGAGGCTGCCCTCTACTATTGCAAGTATCTAACTTTTTTCAATTAATATTATTGATTTCAATTTTGCTTTAACCTCCTTGGCGGTTATCCTGAGTCAGGTTCGGGGTGGAAAAAACAAGCCAGGAGAGGTTATCCATCTCTCTTAGCATGATTTATTTTCCGGTTTTAGGATATAAAAGCCTGTAAAAACAATTGCATCACTTTTATACCTAAAATCCAGAAAGAATCATACCACTGAAAGGGGGGTGGGGCAGTAAATATGCAGTGTTGCAGCAGAAGGCAATGTGAGATGTGCAAAAATGTTGCTCTTTTATAACTTGGCCTTTTTGTATTACATACTTGGCAGTTGCTCAGTTTTGTTTCAAGCTGTAAATTTATATGAAGACATAAATGGCATGTGCACAATATTGTGGAGGTGTTAAGTGAAATAAGGCTGTTAGTTTTCTGCAATGATTTGGTAGCCTTACCAGGTTCTGCCAGGCAGCATGTTACATTTCTCAAATTCAAGTGATTTTTATGTTTGTTCAGGGTGTAAATTACACATTGATATGTGCATTTGTAATCTGTCAAACCTTGATTTCTATGCTTTTTACACATTAAACACTATCAGTGCCATATGGCCTATCTACTGCCAAGAGTTAAATGACGTGTAGTGAGAGTCTATTCAGTGACAGGCCAGTATCCCCCTATCCTCCTTACAAGCTCAACAGTAAGTCAGCAATAAATGCTGTTTGGTAATTGCAGTAATGATCACACAGCTGCACTTTCCTGGTATTATAACGCATGTCATGACCGGTTTAGAAGCTTTGCTTCATTTCCTGCCAGATGAAATCCTGCCCTCTGTGCTTACAGCAGAGAACCTTAGCAGCCTTCTTTATTATAAGTGAAGTAAGAGCATCGTTCTTAGGAATGTGATGTTGTATGATATTTTGTTGAAGCTTTTCACCTCCATGCAGTGTAACAAGAACATAAAACTACATGTCTATTCATTTGCTTCTTAATATGGCTCTATTAAAACCTTCCTTTTGATTTACACCACATAAGTATATTTGTATACACACGCACTACGGCCGCCAACGACGGGTCCGTCAGGCCCTCCCGTTGGGCGGACTTTCAGGCGACAGTAGCGTGTGAGTACGCACTGTCGGCGGAGTGATAAGGCTGTTTCTGCCAGATGTCCAGTGGATTATGGCTGCCTCGATTCTGCTCCCAGTCCTAAGGGTGGTGTGGTGAATGGTGTTCACACTTTCTTTATACTCTGCCATTGCTCAGAGGAGCCTGAGCCTAGCGGGAGTCACCCAGCTTTAGGATTACATTCCTGGGGGAGCAGGAGTCAAGACGGGAAGGGGGAGGGCTACACAAATTTACTCTGGACTGCCTGGGGGGATTGAAGCCTAGTGGGGGTCACTCAGCTTAAGAATGACATTGACCAGGGGGAGCAGGATCTGAGGTGGGAAGGGTGATGGAGATTTACACTGGATTGCTCGGGGGAACTGGAGCCTGGCAGGGGTTGCTGCAGCTTTGGAATTTCATTACTTGCAGAGGCGGGCGCTGCAGCTTCACTCTGACATTGAGGGGGGGGGGGGCAGGAAGACTGATCACAACGTGCAGGAGAGTCACTGGCACTGGTCTGAATTGTAGTAATTGGACCATCAGACTCGTTGACTCCCCCCCCCCCCCCCCCCCCCCACACACACACACTTGTGGGGTAGAAAAAGTGCATCTTATGGTCCCAAAAATACAGTACTAAAAGCAATGTTTTTTATGGTGCATTTTTTTTTATAGTGGAGATCATCAGAAACCTTTATACATGCATGAAAATGTGAAGTTTTACCAAATTTTACCAATGAATTTTTAGATGTAGTATAAGTGGAGGTGTGTCAGAGACATGTTAGATTGTGTTCTTTGCTTAAATAACCTCACTGTATCAGTTGTTTTGAGCAATACACGTAGAGTGCCTAATAAGCCATTGATTAAACAAGATCGTTCATGAGCACAAAGTGTTAAAAATAGTTCTTAGCCTACGCACTATATATACTGTACTAACATATCTATAAAAATATATCCACATCTAATAAGGTGAAGGCCATACAACATGGTCACTATGGGCCTGACGCAGTAACTTGCAGTAATACACAATGCACAGACAGCACAGGGCAATATTACACTTACTTCCACAGCAATTACTGTGAGTTAGGGCTATTCGTGTATTACCACAAGTTACTGCATCATGCCCATAACATTAGTACACAATCATACTAAAAACTAGAATAGAAATATAAGTGATAATTCATGTATAATGCAGTTAAGCCATTGTGGGTCTTATTAGTGCCATAAGCGCAATTTCTGTTTTAGACACATAAACTTGATGCATAAAACACCTAATGCTTGTGCAGCCAAATTCCTGATGTATTTTGTAACCAAAAACCAACTTCCTTGATGGAACTTAGATCGATGTGAGACTCAGTAATCGTGGATGCTAGGGTAGGGGTATCTATATAAAAGAATGAGGAGAGTGAAATAGAACACCATAACCAGCATAAAATGTCATCATTTTGGTTGGTTGCGCAGGGTGAGAGAGCTGTCTTCACGAGTGCAGAGGAAGCTTCCAACTTCCCAGAGCCCCAAAGCTTTTTCCAGTTCTTCAGAGCCCCACAAGCATGTTTCCCACTTTTTCAGTAATTCTAAATGTGTACCTTCTCCATAGTGTCATAGTATGTCTCAGATTTTGAGTTTAACCTGGTGGCTGGCTGTGTGTATGCGTGTGTGTAAGCAAGGATGGGTTGGAGGAAAGGTGCACTGAAGGGAAACAAGGGAATAGAGTGGGACGTGGGGGGACTACCTAGAGGAGGAGGATAGAGGGGGTATGGACTGGAGCTTTGGTGCTCAAACCTCTGCTCAGCTACATTCAAATATCACCACCAGTGCTGCTCATCTGGATTCCAGATATCCGGGTAACCCGGATATCCGACCATTTTTCAGCTATCCAATTCAGATTCTGGATCCCAGATTTCTGTAGAAATCTGGATAGCTATCTGTGGATATTTGGGTGCATAACTCGGATATCCGGATCCAAAATACTGTAACTAAGGAGATGACGTCCTGGAGCCAATCAGAGGGCTCCCAGCAGAAGCCCTAGCAACCAATCACAGAGGGGAACCCTGGCCAGCCCCACCTGACCTCATTGAGCCAATAAGAGGGCTCCCAGCCTAAACCCTGGCACCGAATCACAGAAAGGAACACTGGCCAGCCCCCCTGTATAATAAGGAGGGCTGCCATGATAAGTCATATCGTCCTAGCGTGCTGAATGCTCACTGAGAGACATGCTCCAGTGCTGCTGGCCTAGCAAGGGCTGTACACAGTGATAAACCGAAAGCTGTTCAGTGATTAACCCCTTCACTATCACTACACTATTGGTAAATCATTAATTAGCTTGATGTCATTGTGTGACAGTCAGTGTGCTGCTGCAGGCAGCTGCTATGTGTCTGTGTGTGTGCTTTGCACAGACCAGGCCAGCTGCTGCCGGCTGGCCAGCTATTAGCCTTAGCTAGCTACAGTATAGGTTAGGTTAGGGATTAGGGGATAGGATTACTGTGTTATTATGTAGTTAGTACTGTAGTACTGCAGTCAGTGCTAGTAGTTGTTATAGTAGTATTACTGTGTTAGCTTTCTACAGAACTGCTGTGCTGTGAGCAGTGCCAGTGTGACAGTTAGTGTGCACTAGTGTCTTCTCCTCTGCTGTCTGACTGGCACGTGTCACGTGTCACTTGGCACGTGTCACTTGGCATGTGTCACGTGGCACTTGGCACGTGCCAAGTGACACGGGACAAGTGCCATGTGACACATGCCAACTGCCACGTGACAAGTGCCACGTGCCAAGTGCCATGTGACACGTGCCAATTGCCACGTGCCACATCCGGCATGCTCCTGGCACATGTTACACCTGCTGCTGCTGCTGCATTGCCCTGCTCCTGCTGCCTGTGCAGCTGCCACCACCAGCGTGCCACAGGCCACTGATCCCACCTATATTTAACCCAAAACACAATTGCTGCGTAATTTTTGGGAGGTGTCTTGGCTGAAAACTGGGATGTCCCAGTTGTGCGGTTGGACTTTGGACACAATGTGGGCTGCACGACCGCTGTCTGGAACCTAGGCCTGATGTTAATTAACAGCCATTTTTTTTGGGGGGGGGGGGATTTTTAGTCCCCACATCATCAATTAGTGTTTCCCTTCAAAAAATAATGATGATACATGCCTCATTTACCCTAAAAAAAGTTTTTAAAGCAATTTAAAGGCCATGTCACGATCGGTGTCAGCAAACAGAGAAAAATCTGATTATTGGTGATCTGCAGTATCACCAATAATACAGATATCACCTGATTATTGATGATCTGCAGAATCACCAATAATACAAGTGAAACTAACCTCCGGACACCTAACAGTAATAATAATAACGATAGCAATAATACACAATATCGTGGAAATATCCACCACAGAGCAATTCCTCAGAGGTGTGGTTACCTCTGAATGGGAACCCTGTGTGTGAGATCCTCAAATCCGGCAAATAGAGGAATCTCAGCCCCTGGCAGTAATCGTCTGCTGGGGCAGGCGTCTTGGAGAGGCAAGCCTCAGAGATAACCCAACAGTGGGAGACGTTCCACTGAAGGGAGAAAGGTCAGACAAGCGGAGGTTCGGCAACAGAGAAGGCGGCAGCAGTACAGAAACGGAAGGCTGATTCAGAGTCGGTAAACAGGCAGGGTCGGCAACTTGAATCAGATAGGCAGAAGTACAAGAGCGATTTAGAGTAAAGAGTAGTCAGGGATAGCCAGAGTCAAAACACAGGTAAATATACAAATACAATCCTAATCTAAGGTGTGACGTCCTTGGTATCAACACCTAGGAAACTGAGCTAAGGTCTGAGCGCTAACACGGATATATTCGCGACAGCAGACAACTTGCTACAGACAAGCAAGTCCTATATGTATCCAAAGAGCTGCCCAGCGCCGCTCCAGAGCCCCAACTAATCCGCAGAGCAGCTGGAGTCAGCTGACCGGCCTGGTCAGCTGACTCCCCGTCTAGAGGCATAAAGATCCTGCCTCCTCGCGCGCGTCATGCGGCGAGTGAGTGCCGGCGAAGGGGACCCCACAGGAAGCAACTGCGCGGCGGAGTCCGCCGAGCATGCGGACTCCGCCGTCCGCACTGCCCCGCTCGGTGGCACGCCAGCGGTGAGAGCCTGGGAAGCGGAGCCCGCTGCCACATGCATACTGGCAGCGGGTCCGCTATCCCTTACAGGCCACTTCCGGTTTTTCTATCCAGATATCAGAATCCAGACGGATACCCCGAATACTGAGGTTGGATATCCGATTTGGATTTGGATTGGAACATTTTAAAATCGGGTATCCGACCCGGATCCGAATCGGATCCGGATTTTGAAAAGGGGAATCCGAGCAGCACTGATCACCACTGGGACATTATTACTGTTACTAGTGACCGTTTAAAAACGGGCTAGGTCTGTCACAGCTCATCGCACGCATGTGCCCGCCCACGCGCACACACGCCCGCCGCACGCACGCATGCCCGCTCCTCCTGGCCCCCGCCGTGTCATCCCCCTAGTTCTCCTCAGTGTCTCTGTTTCCCTCCCTGCACATGCGCACTGCAAAAAAAAAACACACACAGGGACATGGGACGCAGAGATACTTGCATTTTATTAGGTCCTAGTTGACCTAAGCCTGTTTAAAAACGGGCTCTAGGTCTCTTCATGCCGCCACCACCACTGCCAGTCAGCGAGCACCCAAGGCTCCTTTAAATTGAACCTAAACCAAACTTTAAAAAAAAGTTTAACTTACCTGGGGCTTCTACCAGCCCCATGCAGATGTCCTGTGCATGTGCCATCACTCAATGATCCTTCGGTTCCCTGCAGAGGCGTAGTTTAGTTTTCCACTGACTGGCCAGTTGATGGCCTACGCGGCCCTGGCAACGCACATCCTCAATTATGCTCACATCGCTGGGCGCGTCCTACGCAGGCGCAGTATAAGTAGGGCTGCTGCATAGGGCTGGAGGATCGTTGAGTGATGGCATGGGCACAGAACTTCTGCACGGGGCTGAGAAAAGACCCAGGTAAGTGAAATTCTTTTTTTTAAGTTTAGTTTAGGTTTCCTTCAAGTGCATACAGTATATAAAATTTGTCATAACTACTCTGCATCTTGTCCTAAGTAAATATAAACAACCAAATTCTATTTTTCTCCTATCTTTAATTTCCCCATGCTTATGTAACTGTTTATATATGCATTTACTTTCAACTGAAAGCATGAATGGAAGGGACAAAGCCAGTAATAAAAAAGGGTTGTTTTAGAATCTTGAATGGTCTCCTTTAAATGATCTTTCAGTGACTGATGATATAGCTATTTGTGCCTGTTTATTAATCTTCACAAGGCTTATCATTAGCTTCAACCTTCATTTGAAAAGACCTGTCCTCTTGACTCTGACGGTGACCTGATTCAATGCTCACGCCAGATTACTCCCTGGGCAGTCATGCATGGAGACTGCCAAATAGCAATGTTTTTGTAATTCCAGCCATAATCTGCTAGTGAATGATCTAATGCCGTTAAACATATTCTATTTAGCTTTTTTTTTCTCTTTGCAACACAGCCAGGGTTTTTTTTCCCTTTATTCTGTCACTTTACCCATTCCATTAAGGATCGGCAGACACGTTTTACATCTGTTTGCAAATCTGTTTAGTTCTGTAGCTGTGTTGTTTACACAGTAGCAATGGCGAAATTACCAAACACTATTGGCAGCTACTTTTCTTTTAATGATTCTGATTGCAGTTTTATTTGCACGTAACACAAACAATGCAAAACTATGAGAGTGAACTAGATTATAGCCAAAATAGTTATTCACATGTGACTGCTCCGATGCAGCAGTTTGCATCTTAAATTCCATGTTTTTAAAGTGGAAACCATTTTCTATATATAATATATAGTAGTTCCTCCATCCAGCACTCTAGATTTTGGGTGAACCATTTTAATGACTATTGTTTAATCTGCTTTATTAGTAATTAGAATCGTAACTATTGTTACAAATAGATTATAAATTCCTTTGAGGGAAACGAGTGACATGAACTGTGTGATGTATTCTGTCTGTGCTATATAAATGCATCATAATAATGGAGAGTTTTCATGCTACATATGACTTATGCATTCTTCTTTATATATTAACCCATATTTATTGTTATAATGATTCATACAGTACTATATATACGGGATGATTTACTGGAGAGGACTTGAGTACAGAAATGATCCAGTATACCTGGTCAGCACAGTGACATGGTGGGTAATGCTCTGGGACCACTAGGTTCATGGGCTTAAATCTAGCCAGGACACTATCTGCATGGGTTTGGGGTGTTCTTATTTTGTTTGTGTGGGCTTGCTTGGTACTCTCTGGTTTGTTCCACATCCCCAAAAAAACATAATAGTAGGTGAACTGGTTCTGTCAAAAAATAGCTTACGAATTGTTATCTGGCTTTCTCCAAGTAATTAGCTTTAGACTAGGACAGTGATAACAGACCTGTTTATACTGTTATTCCTCAAAATTGTAAACTGTTCCTTACAATTGGGGATATTTGCTGCTTTACTGAAGGAAACAATCATCAGGCCCTCCTCAAAAAAACCTTCCCTGAACCCAGATGCATTGACTAGCTACAGACCTGTCTCTAACCTTCCCTTTCTGGGGAAGGTAATTGAAAAATATGTATACCACCAGCTAGAAGCCAAACCACCTTCTCTTGGCATGAGACAGAGGAGAGTGCTCCATCCTGATGCTGCTAGACCTTTCTGCAGACTATGATACAGTTGACCATGACATCTTGATAAGCAGGCTACAGGAATACTGCAGCATTGATGGCATAGTTCTCCAGCGGTTCCAATCTTTCTTGAGTGGCATAACCCAAAAAGTGTCTATGGGGCCCCTCCTGTTCACCTCTGTACCACTTAAGTATGAGGTTCCCCAGTGCTCAATTCTTTCTCCCCTGCTATTCACAATTTACATATTACCGCTTAAAAATCTAATCCAAAAACACAGCCTGACATACCACTGTTATGTTGATGACACCCAATTATATCTTTCTATAAGGCCTGACTCCAATCAGGTTATGTCTCCAATCAGTCTCTATGTCCCAATCTATTGCCACGGCTCTGAACCTGGCCCACGGTCTTCACTTATAGACAAGCCCCCGTGTGAACAGGACACTTTTTTGCTCTCCTGACTACGGTTACCCCCAGGTCTTAACGTGCAAGGCATACAGACTGAGGTAGAGAGGACAATAACTCGTCAGAACCCCACTGAGGCAAGTATAACACAGTTCAATAGTTCATTAGTATCACACAGGACTAGTACCTTGATTTTAGGAAGATGAGGCCCTCAGTGTCGATTGTCAGAAATGACAGATGATTCAGGAAACAGGCAGTGGATGATCCAAGCAGCACGTGAGAGAGTTCATGCAAAGTCTACATGCAAGATTATCCAAGCAGCAAGCAAGGGTCAGTCCAGGTATAAACTAGAGTGTCCAGTAAACAAGCAAGGGTCGGTCCAGGCTGCAGGCAAGAGTATCCAGGTAACAAAGCAAGGGTTAGTAACAGCAGACAGGAATAGTCAAATACAAGCCAAGGTCGAGTTCCAGTAATTCAGGCAATGTGAGTGCGCAACTAGCAACAGCTATGCTTATCACGGGCGATGACTAGGAGCACTCTGCAAGCTTAAATACAACTTTTATCCAATCAGTGGCCGGCCACACTCCGCACATCCAATCACACAGCGGTACACCTACCTAGGTGTCAGCTGTAGCGTCAGCTTACACCTCTTTGTCAGATGACCGGAGTCAGCTGACTATTGTTTACATCTGCGGAGGGCGTACTGGGAATTTGCCCTTGCCTATCAGAATGTGCGGCCTGTGTTCCAGCAGCTACGTCATCAGTGGGGAACAAGCGCCGAGACCCGGAAGCTGCAGATTCTGCCTGGGTCTCGGCAGAAACATTATCATTAACAGGCAGGTTCCTTATACTTTCCTTAAAGGGAACCTGAATTGAGAAAAATTATTTAAAATAAACACATGAGGTAACTTCAAATGAACATTACATAGTTACCTCGCCATCAGTTCCTCTCAGAAGCTCACCATTTTCTTCTGACAATGATCCTTTCCAGTTCTGACAACATTTTGTCAGAACTGAAATATATCAGTTGCTGTCAGTTATATATCAGTTGCTGTCAGTTATGGCTAAGAGGACAACTGATGTGCCATGTATCCCTTTGGCTCAAGTAAGCAATGTTACAGTTTAACAGTGTGCTGACTAGAAAGCTGTTATGGGGTAATGACCATTTTCAAAATGGAGGATGGTGAATTCCCTTGATTACAGTGGACAAACAGGACGCAAGAAAGGAGAAGGAGATTGAGGAGTAGAATACACGGGAGGTTAGTATGACGTGTGTATGTTTATTTTCACTTTTAATTTACAGTTCAGGTTTTCTTTAAAGCCTGGTGTGACAGACCCAACTCTAACTATAAACGCCTACTTAGCTGAACTACAGCAATAGATGAGTGACAACTGGCTGAGACTAAATGCATGTGGTTTTTCTGCATTTACAGTTGCATGCAAATCAGTACATACAGCAATAGATGAGTGACAACTGGCTGAGACTAAATGCAGATAAAACTGAAATCCTTCTCATTAGAGAGCAGCGCATGACAACAAAACAACTTCACTTTCAGTCTTCACCACTGGGCAGGGCCGTTTCTTGCCCCGTTCAGCCGGTTCTGCTGAACGGGGCGCCGATGAGAGTGACAGACGCCGCCGCTGCTCCCCCCCTCCCTCCTGGCGCCTTACTCACTACTCAGACCTCGATCAGGTGGCGACTAATCGTGCGGGCGCTAGGACCCAGCGCCCGCACTGATATGTGGAAGTGACATCACTTCCGCATATAGAGCGGGTGCGTCCGGCGCTGATCCTGAGGTCTGCAAGGTGAGGGGGGAGCGGGAGCGGCGGCGGCGGCTGGGGGGCTCCCTGTCACTCACTGCTCAAACGTGCTCCCTGTCACTCACTTCCTAAAGGGGCTCCCTGTCACTCACTGCCTAAAGGGGCTCCCTGTCTCTCACTGCCTAAAGGGGCTCCCTGTCACTCACTGCCTAAAGGGTCTCCCTGTCACTCACTTCCTAAAGGGGCTCCCTGTCACTCACTGGCTAAAGGGGCTCCCTGTCACTCACTGCCTAAAGGGGCTCCCTGTCACTCACTTCCTAAAGGGGCTCCCTGTCACTCACTGCCTAAAGGGGCTCCCTGTCACTCACTGCCTAAAGGGTCTCCCTGTCACTCACTGCCTAAAGGGGCTCCCTGTCACTCACTGCCTAAAGGGGCTCCCTGTCACTCACTTCCTAAAGGGGCTCCCTGTCACTCACTTCCTAAAGGGGCTCCCTGTCACTCACTTCCTAAAGGATCTCCCTGTCACTCACTGCCTAAAGGGGCTCCCTGTCACTCACTGCTCAAACGGGCTCCCTGTCACTCACTTCCTAAAGGGGCTCCCTGTCACTCACTTCCTAAAGGGGCTCCCTGTCACTCACTGCCTAAAGGGGATCCCTGTCACTCACTGCCTAAAGAGTCTCCCTGTCACTCACTATCTAAAGGGGCTCCCTGTCACTCACTGCCTAAAGGGGCTCCCTGTCACTCACTAGCTAAAGGGGCTTCCTGTCACTCACTTCCTAAAGGGTCTCCCTGTCACTCACTGCCTAAAGGGGCTCCCTGTCACTCACTGCTCAAACGGGCTCCCTGTCACTCACTTCCTGAAGGGGCTCCCTGTCACTCACTTCCTAAAGGGGCTCCCTGTCACTCACTTCCTAAAGGGGCTCCCTGTCACTCACTGCTCAAACGGGCTCCCTGTCACTCACTTCCTAAAGGGACTCCCTGTCACTCACTGCCTAAAGGGACTCCCTGTCACTCACTGCCTAAAGGGGCTCCCTGTCACTCACTTCCTAAAGGGACTCCCTGTCACTCACTTCCTAAAGGGGCTCCCTGTCACTCACTGCCTAAAGGGTCTCCCTGTCACTAACTGTCTAAAGGGGCTCCCTGTCACTCACTTCCTAAAGGGACTCCCTGTCACTCACTTCCTGAAGGGGCTCCCTGTCACTCACTTCCTAAAGGGGCTCCCTGTCACTCACTGCTCAAACGGGCTCCCTGTCACTCACTTCCTAAAGGGACTCCCTGTCACTCACTGCCTAAAGGGACTCCCTGTCACTCACTGCCTAAAGGGGCTCCCTGTCACTCACTTCCTAAAGGGACTCCCTGTCACTCACTGCTCAAATGGGATCCCTGTCACTCACTGCCTAAAGGGTCTCCCTGTCACTAACTGTCTAAAGGGGCTCCCTGTCACTCACTTCCTAAAGGGACTCCCTGTCACTCACTTCCTAAAGGGACTCCCTGTCACTCACTAGCTAAAGGGGCTCCCTGTCTCTCACTGCCTAAAGGGGCTCCCTGTCACTCACTGCCTAAAGGGGCTCCCTGTCACTCACTGTCTAAAGGGGCTCCCTGTCACTCACTGCCTAAAGGGGGCCCAGGCTGGCTACATGTACTGGGGACACTGGCTGTTTGTCATTATGTGCATTTACTGGTGAAAAGCGGTCTCTTATTATGTGCATTTACTGGTGAAAAGCGGTCTCTTATTATGTGCATTTACTGGTGAAAAGCTGTCTCTTATTATGTGCATTTACTGGTGAAAAGCGGTCTCTTATTATGTGCATTTACTGGGGAAAAGCGGTCTCTTATGTGCATTTACTGGTGAAAAGCTATCTCTTATTATGTGCATTTACTGGTGAAAAGCGGTCTCTTATTATGTGCATTTACTGGTGAAAAGCGGTCTCTTATTATGTGCATTTACTGGTGAAAAGCGGTCTCTTATTATGTGCATTTACTGGTGAAAAGCTGTCTGTCATTACGTGCATTTACTGGTGAAACGCTGTATCTTATGTGCATTTAATGGAGAAATTTTGTCAGTAAAAATAATCTTTTGTCAGTAAATTTTTAGGTATTTGTCAGTAAAAAATAACGTGAAAGGTTGCCAACACTGGCAGGCTGCGCGGTGCAAAGGGAAAGATACAGGCAGCCCACCTCACGCTTGGGCTTGGCGGGGGGAGGAGCCGACGACAGCGAGCAAGAGTAGGGTGGCCGCAGGCAGCCATAAATACACAGTGTGTGACTGCGTTGCACTCGCAGAGTCTCTCAACCTGAGTCAGTCTAGAGACTAGCAGACTGGCAGGCAGCCAAAGCCAGCCAGGAGCAAGCCCATGGAAGAGGGGTGATGCTCAAATACCCCTTTTTAAAATTCGAGTTTGGTCGAATTCGAATAGTAAATTATTCGAGGTCAGTCGAATATTCGAGTCGAATAATTTTTACTATTCGATTCGACCTCGGACTTCGAGCTCACTATTTGAGTCGGTATTCGAGCTAACTATTCGAGCTGACTATTCGAATTGGCCTTAAATAGCTTCCCAACACTTGTTTTGAGGGTTAATGATGCAAGAAACATATTTTTTTCCAAGTGACAACAGCAAGTGATTATGTGGGGATGTTCCTTTAAAAAAAAAAAAGGTGAAAAGAGAAGTTGTGTCCAGAATTTTGTTCAGTACTGTATATACTTCTTCTTCTTCTTCTTCTTTATCTTCTATATCTTCTTCTTCTTCTTCTATATCTTCTTCTTCTTCTTCATCTTCTTCTTCTTCTTCTTCATCTTCTTCATCTTCATCTTCTTCATCTTCATCTTCTTCATCTTCTTCATCTTCATCTTCTTCATCTTCTTCTTCATCTTCTTCATCTTCTTCATCTTCATCTTCTTCATCTTCTTCTTCATCTTCTTCATCTTCATCTTCTTCATCTTCTTCTTCTTCTTCTTCTTCATCTTCTTCTTCATCTTCTTCATCTTCTTCTTCATCTTCTTCATCTTCATCTTCTTCATCTTCTTCTTCATCTTCTTCATCTTCTTCATCTTCATCTTCTTCATCTTCTTCTTCATCTTCTTCATCTTCATCTTCTTCATCTTCTTCTTCTTCTTCTTCTTCTTCTTCTTCATCTTCTTCTTCATCTTCTTCATCTTCTTCTTCATCTTCTTCATCTTCATCTTCTTCATCTTCTTCATCTTCATCTTCTTCATCTTCATCTTCTTCATCTTCTTCATCTTCTTCATATTCATCTTCTTCATCTTCTTCTTCATCTTCTTCATCTTCATCTTCTTCATCTTCTTCTTCTTCTTCTTCATCTTCTTCTTCATCTTCTTCATCTTCTTCTTCATCTTCTTCATCTTCATCTTCTTCATCTTCATCTTCATCTTCATCTTCTTCATCTTCTTCTTCATCTTCTTCTTCTTCTTCTTCTTCTTCTTCTTCATCTTCTTCTTCATCTTCTTCATCTTCTTCTTCATCTTCTTCATCTTCATCTTCATCTTCTTCATCTTCTTCTTCATCTTCTTCATCTTCTTCATCTTCATCTTCTTCATCTTCTTCTTCATCTTCTTCATCTTCATCTTCTTCTTCTTCTTCTTCTTCTTCTTCTTCTTCTTCATCTTCTTCTTCATCTTCTTCATCTTCTTCTTCATCTTCTTCTTCATCTTCTTCATCTTCTTCTTCATCTTCTTCATCTTCTTCTTCATCTTCTTCATCTTCTTCTTCTTCTTCATCTTCTTCTATATCGTCTTCTTCGTCACTTATTTCTCTTTTCATTTTTTTTTTTTAAAGAAATGCAGCTATTTTTGAGCGTAACAACAAATAGCTGGTGGCGCACGCATGTTGGAAGCGCCATTGTATGTGCTCCCTGGCAGTGGAAACACACAGACAGCAGGAGGTAAATTTAGCAGCAGGAGGAGGAGGATGAGTGTGTGGCAGCATGCAGTCAATGAGGCAGGCAGCGTGACATAATAGCCCTGGTACCTAGCGGTGATACCATGGCTGTAAATAAACACAACAGGAGGTCCCAGACAGCGGTCGTGCAGCCCACATTGTGTCCAATACACAACTGGGACAACACAGTTTTCAACCCGGGCACCTCAGAAAAATTAAACCTTTTTTTGTAATGGTTTTGTAGTTTTGGTTTTACAACCAATTACACAGATATATAGCTATTTTTTGACGTAATAGCTGGTGGCAGAGTGGCAGCAGAAGGTAAATCTGTGTACCCTGGCGGTGGGAAACACAGACAGACAGCAGCAGCAGCAGGAGGAGGAATGGAGGAGAGTAATTATGTGAGCAGCTATTGTTTGACGTAATAGCTGGTGGCAGTGTGGCAGCAGAAGGTAATTCTGTGTACCCTGGCAGTGGGAAACACAGACAGACAGCAGCAGCAGGAGGAATGGAGGAGTAGTGTGAGTGTGGCAGCAGGTAGGCAGCGTGACATAATAGCCCTGGTACCTAGCGGTGATACCAGGGCCGTAAATAAACACAACAGGAGGTCCCAGACAGCGGTCGTGCAGCCCACATTGTGTCCAATACACAACTGGGACAACACAGTTTTCAACCCGGGCACCTCAGAAAAATTAAACCTTTTTTTTTTTTTAATGGTTTTTTGGTTTTTGGTTTTACAACCAATTTAGCTATTTTTGGACGTAATAGCTGGTGGCAGAGTGGCAGCAGAAGAAGGTAATTTTGTGTACCCTGGCAGTGGGAAACACAGACAGACAGCAGCAGCAGGAGGAGGAATGGAGGAGTAGGCGAGCAGCTATTGTTTGACGTAATAGCTGGTGGCAGAGTGGCAGCAGAAGGTAAATCATCTGTGTACCCTGGCAGTGGGAAACACAGACAGACAGCAGCAGCAGCAGCAGGAGGAGGTATGGAGGAGCAGTGTGAGTGTGGCAGCAGGTAGGCAGCGTGACATAATAGCCCTGGTACCTAGCGGTGATACCAGGGCCGTAAATAAACACAACAGGAGGTCCCAGACAGCGGTCGTGCAGCCCACATTGTGTCCAATACACAACTGGAACAACACAGTTTTCAACCCGGGCACCTCAGAAAAATTAAACCTTTTTTTTTTTTAATGGTTTGTTTGGTTTCGGTTTTGCAACCAATATAGCTATTGTTTGACGTAATAGCTGGTGGCAGAGTGGCAGCAGAAGAAGGTCATTCTGTGTACCCTGGCAGTGGGAAACACAGACAGACAGCAGAAGGGCAGTACACAGCAGCCCACTGTAGGTGTAAAATGTGTGGCTGCAGGCGACGTAATAGTCAAAGTGAACCAGGCTGGCTTAGTGAGCAGGAGCCAGGAGGTGGTAAAGGGTGGTAAGGCACATTAACGATGGTTCCGGCAGCCAGTTCATGTCCCCCTCTCGCCGACAACAGGGGCCAGGAACTCGCCTTCCACCCACGCCTGGTTCATCTTGAGAAACGTCAGTCTGTCCACAGACTTGTGAGACAGACGTGAGCGTTTCTCGGTGACCACGCCACCAGCTGCACTGAAGCAGCGCTCGGACAGCACGCTGGAAGGGGGGCAGGACAGCACTTCCAGGGCGTACTGCGCTAGCTCGCTCCAGATCTCCATGCGCTTGACCCAATACTCCATGGGATCAACAGGGGCATCGCTGTCAAGCCCGCTGTACGACCCCATGTAGTCAGCCACCATGCGGGTCAGGCGCTGGCTGTGACCGGAGGAGGATGCTGCTGCATGCATCTCCTCTCTAGTCACTGCTGCCGGAGCCTCTACAGTCCTGTAGAGCTCGTGGCTGAGAGACAGCAGGTCTGTGGGGCGCTTGCTGCTGCTGGATGCAGGCACCTGCTGCTGCCTCTGTGCTGGCTGCTGGACAGTGGGGGTGGAAGGCTGGGGGAAGGCTTCCTCCAAGCGCTCAACAAGGGCCTGCTGCAAGCTCCTTATTTGTTGCGCTGGGTCTCCTCCTGCAGGCGGCAGGAACTGGCTCAACTTCCCCTTGAGGCGTGGGTCCAACATCATGCTGATCCAGATGTCCTCCCTCTGCTTCATCTGGATCACCCTGGGGTCCCTGCGCAGGCACGCCAGCATGTGCGCTGCCATTGGGAAGAGGCGGGCCACGTCTGCTGGCACATCGACGTCAGTGCTGTCCTCATCCTCCTCCTCTGCCGCCTCATCCTCTCTCCACCCCCGCACCAACTCAGCTGCGCTGTGCTGATCCCCCTCATCAGCAGCCAGGTCAGGGACCTCCACCAAGTCCTCCTCCTCCTCCCCCTCAGAGGTGGACTGCGCAGCTGGTTGCCGCTCCTGCTGGTCCAAGGCTGCCGCTCCCTGTTCCAGCAAACCATCGAGGGCCCTGTTCAGCAGAGAAACCAGGGGCACCCACTCGCAGACCATAGCATGGTCCCTGCTCACCATGTTTGTGGCCTGCAGGAAGGGAGCCAGCACAAAGCACACCTGCTGCATGTGCCTCCAGTCATCATCGGGGACGATGGACGGGATGTTGCTGGTCTTGTCCCTTCTCCGAGCTGCGGAAACAGTGGCCAGGGC
Organism: Hyperolius riggenbachi; assembly: GCF_040937935.1. Lineage (NCBI taxonomy): Eukaryota > Metazoa > Chordata > Amphibia > Anura > Hyperoliidae > Hyperolius > Hyperolius riggenbachi. The sequence continues at coordinate 336,580,693 of NC_090649.1, read as the reverse complement.
AAGGTACTGGTTGACAGCGTGCCTCTGTTCAACCATACGCTCCAACATCGCCAGGGTGGAGTTCCAGCGAGTCGGAACGTCAATGATCAGCCGATGGCGTGGCAGATCCAGCTCCTTTTGCACGTCTTCCAGGCTCGCACAGGCTGCAGCCGAGCGCCGGAAGTGACGCACAACATTCCTTGCCGTTTCCAGCAGTTCGCCCATCCCCTGGTAGGTGCGCAGGAACTTCTGCACCACCAGGTTCAGCACGTGGGCAAGACAGGGGATGTGGGTCAGGTTTCCCCTGTCTATGGCAGCAACCAGATTGGCCCCATTGTCGGACACCACCTCTCCGACTCTGAGGCCTCTGGGGGTCAGCCAAATCCTCTCCTGCTCCTGGAGTTTGGCCAACACGTGGGCTGCCGTCAGCTTGGTCTTGCCAAGGCTGACCAAGTGCAGCAGCGCTTGGCAGTGGCGGGCCTTCACGCTGCTGCTGAGGCGGGGGGTTTGGCCAGGTGTGGCGGAGGATGGCAGAGGATCGGAGGAACCCGCTGCAGTTCCCCTGACCCTGCGGGGTGGCACCACCCACTGTGTTGCTGCTGCTGCTGCTGCTGTGCCCGCTGCTGCTCTCCCATCCTCACCCCCTTCCACCAAGCTGACCCAGTGGACAGTGAAGGACAGGTAGCGGCCTGTCCCGAAGCGGCTGCTCCAGGAGTCCATGGTGACGTGGACCCTTTCACCAACCGCGTGCTCCAGCCCTCGCTCCACATTGGCCATCACAAAGCGGTGCAGTGCTGGAATGGCCTTGCGGGAGAAAAAGTGTCTGCTGGGGAGCTGCCAGTCTGGGGCTGCACAAGCAAGCAGCGCCCGCATGTCGCTCCCCTCCTGCACGAGCGTGTACGGCAGGAGTTGGGAGCACATGGCCCGTGCCAGCAAGCCGTTCAGCTGCCGCACGCGACGGCTGCTGGGAGGCAGAGCCCTAACCACCCCCTGGAAGGACTCGCTCAAAAGGCTCTGGCGTGGCCTTTTGCTGACACGGGAATCACCAGACACAGCGGAGGAGGCCACTGAGGACTGGCTGCCAGAACAGGCCTCAGTGTCGGCGGCAGGAGTTGCAGAGGGGGGAGGAGCAGTGCGTTTCCGCACTCCTGCTGGTGCTGCTGGAGGAGCAGGAGGGCGGGTGGCTGCTGTTGCTGCTGCTGAAGGCTGTGCAGTGATGGGTGTGATGCCACTGCCAGCACCAGATGCCTTCAGCCTCTGGAACTCCTCATGCTGGTGGAAATGTTTAGCCGCAAGGTGGTTGATCAGCGAGCTGGTGCTGAACTTTAAGGGGTCTGCACCTCTGCTCAACTTCCGCTGACAGTGGTTGCAAGTGGCGTACTTGCTGTACACAGTGGGCATGGTGAAAAAGCGCCAGATTGGTGACAGAAACATCCCCCTACGGCATGGAAGCGCTGCTGCCTGTCTCCCTGTGGTGGTTGGGGGGGGGGCTTGGGTGCGGCTGGTGGTGGTACTGGCTGATGCTGCTGCTGCTGCTGCTGAGCCTGAGACACCAGCAGGCTGTGGGTCGCTGCCAATGCTTGCAATGATGCGCCTCCTTGCAAGGCCCACAAGCGCATCCTCCTCCTCCTCCGAGCTGCTGAGGACGACATCCCCTGGAGGTGGTGGCACCCAGTCTCTGTCTGTCACCGGGTCATCAACATCATCCTCCCCCTCCTCAAACATGTCCTGCTGGGATGATGACCCCCCAAACTCCTCTCCTGATGCATGGATGGGCTGCTTGACTGTCGCCACAGTCTTGCTGTCCAATCCCTCATCCCCCAAAGTGCCCATCAGCATCTCCTCCTCAAAATCGCCAACAACAGCAGACAATTGACTCATCATGCCTGGGGTCAAAAGAGTGCTGAATGAGAGGTCGGCGACTGACGGTGAACTGGCCTCCTCCCCAGACCCTGCTGGGCGGCTGCTGCGAACAGGGGTGGTGGTGGTGGTGGTGGTGAGGGTGGAGGCCTCGGATGCAGAGCTGATGGCGGGCTGCTCATCCTCCGTCATGAGTTGCACCACAGTGTCTGCATCCTTTTCCTCAATGGGACGTTTCCGACCCGGCTGGAGGAAAATCGGAGCAGGTGCTACACGCTGCTGCTGCTGTGTCTCTGCAGCGTGAGTTGCAGATGCTCCTGCTGGGCGGCGCCCAAGGCGTCCACGGCCAGTGGCTATGGGAGGAATGTTAGCCACTGACGCTGCTGCTGCTGCTGCGGAACTGTGCATGGTGGCGCGCCCGCGGCCGCGGCTTGCCACAATGCTGCTCCCTCTCCTCCTGATTCCCTTGCTGCCCTTCCCCTTGCCCAAACCGCGCTGGCTGCCACTTCCAGACATCTTAAATGTTTTGGGCGTATAGACAAAAGTTTTGTAAAAGGGCGGGTGAAAAGTGGGGTACTTTAATGGAGTGGGTTGGTTGGTGAGGTGACTGAGTGAGTGTCCCCTAGTACAGTAAGTAAGTAGTAACAGTCAGGAAGTACAACTAGCAGTTACAATAATCAGTAGTAATCACAAGTAAATTTAGTGTGTGTACACTCAGACAGTGAGTGCACGCACGCAGGAGCTAGTAGCCTATGAACACAGTGACTGAGTGTCCTAGACTCCTAGTACAGTAAGAGTAAGTAGTAACAGTAAGTAGAACTAACTAATTACAATAATCAATCAGCGATCAGAAGGAAATGGAGTGTGGGTGGTGTGTGTACACTCAGACAGTGAGTGACCGCACGCAGGAGCTAGTAGCCTATGAACACAGTGACTGAGTGTCCTAGACTCCTAGTACAGTAAGAGTAAGTAGTAACAGTAAGTAGAACTAACTAATTACAATAATCAATCAGCGATCAGAAGGAAATGGAGTGTGGGTGGTGTGTGTACACTCAGACAGTGAGTGACCGCACGCAGGAGCTAGTAGCCTATGAACACAGTGACTGAGTGTCCTAGACTCCTAGTACAGTAAGAGTAAGTAGTAACAGTAAGTAGAACTAACTAATTACAATAATCAATCAGCGATCAGAAGGAAATGGAGTGTGGGTGGTGTGTGTACACTCAGACAGTGAGTGACCGCACGCAGGAGCTAGTAGCCTATGAACACAGTGACTGAGTGTCCTAGACTCCTAGTACAGTAAGAGTAAGTAGTAACAGTAAGTAGAACTAACTAATTACAATAATCAATCAGCGATCAGAAGGAAATGGAGTGTGGGTGGTGTGTGTACACTCAGACAGTGAGTGACCGCACGCAGGAGCTAGTAGCCTATGAACACAGTGACTGAGTGTCCTAGACTCCTAGTACAGTAAGAGTAAGTAGTAACAGTAAGTAGAACTAACTAATTACAATAATCAATCAGCGATCAGAAGGAAATGGAGTGTGGGTGGTGTGTGTACACTCAGACAGTGAGTGACCGCACGCAGGAGCTAGTAGCCTATGAACACAGTGACTGAGTGTCCTAGACTCCTAGTACAGTAAGAGTAAGTAGTAACAGTAAGTAGAACTAACTAATTACAATAATCAATCAGCGATCAGAAGGAAATGGAGTGTGGGTGGTGTGTGTACACTCAGACAGTGAGTGACCGCACGCAGGAGCTAGTAGCCTATGAACACAGTGACTGAGTGTCCTAGACTCCTAGTACAGTAAGAGTAAGTAGTAACAGTAAGTAGAACTAACTAATTACAATAATCAATCAGCGATCAGAAGGAAATGGAGTGTGGGTGGTGTGTGTACACTCAGACAGTGAGTGACCGCACGCAGGAGCTAGTAGCCTATGAACACAGTGACTGAGTGTCCTAGACTCCTAGTACAGTAAGAGTAAGTAGTAACAGTAAGTAGAACTAACTAATTACAATAATCAATCAGCGATCAGAAGGAAATGGAGTGTGGGTGGTGTGTGTACACTCAGACAGTGAGTGACCGCACGCAGGAGCTAGTAGCCTATGAACACAGTGACTGTCTGACTGAGTGTCCTAGACTCCTAGTACAGTAAGAGTAAGTAGTAACAGTAAGTACAACTAACTAACAATAATCTATCAGTAATCAGAAGGAAATAGAGTGTGTGTACACACAGACAGTGAGTGAGTGCACACACGCAGGAGCTAGCTAGTAGCCTATAAACAGTGACAGTCAGTGAGTGTCCTACTCCTAGTACAGTATAACTACAATACTATTAGTAAAGGACAGCAGAAATACTGGTATAGATGAGAGAAATAAACAGAGGACAGCTGCCCACAGAGGCAAGGCCCCCCTGAGGCCTAAACCTGTAAGCTTGCAGCAGCTGCCTGTCTCTAATGTAACACACAAGCTACTAACTAAAATACAATGTCTATCTAACTAACAACAATATAGGTGTATATGGCAGGTGTAGGTGAGCAAAAACGCTAGGTAAATGATCACAATAGAGCACTTGCTAAGCCAAAGCACAAAGGAGCAACTCTCTCTCTGTACAAGTCTCAGGCAAGCATGGAGAAACGGAACATGGCGGCCGCTATTTATAGGGTAGGGGCTGGCCAGGGTCCCCCTCTGTGATTGGCTGCCGTCAGAGGGCCTGGGAGCCCTCTGATTGGCTCTAAGGACATCAATCTGGGCTATGACGCTATTCGAGCTCGGTACCGAGCTCGAATAGCGCCGAGTTGCTCGAATAGCTCGAATAGTGAATGGGCTATTCGAGTGTACTCGGATAGCCCATTCGAATAGCTCCAGCTATTCGGAGCTCGAATACCGAGCTCGAATAGCTGAAAAAGAGCTCGAATATTCGAGCTACTCGAATATTCGAGCTCTGCTGAGCACCACTGGAGGGGTAGGAATGGGGTATCACATGCATGCGTAAAGAGGTGGAAGGTGTGGGTATGATTAGGCTGGACATGGGTGTGGTTATGTGGTTGGGCGCGGTTAATTTAACCACTCCCATAGGCGCCAGAGAAAATCTTGCACCCAGGTGCCAGACACCCCTGGCTCACCCCTGTGTGCAGCAGCAGTGTGCGGCGGAGCCCAGCCCCAGAAGGTGGAGTCTTTTTGGCCAGTTGGACTCGGGCTCCTCGCTGCCACTGCTGCTAGTGTGTGCCTTGGCCCTTGCCCTTGCTGCCGCTGCCCGCTAGCACCTCCATGGTCCCCTGCCCGGACCGCCACCGATCCTGGCCCGGCGCCTTCTTCCACTTCCACCTGCCATTAGATGGACCTCATGGTAAGTAGGCAGTAAGGCAGGCAGGCTATGTACTGCGCTGCCTCTCTCTTTCTGACGTGGCTGCTGAGGGAGGGGGGCGCTCTTTTTGCCCTGAGCTGGTGGTCAGAACCCACCATGGTGATGGTCTAACAGTGTGACTCCCTGGCTGGGGGTAGGGGGGCACTCTTTTTGCCCTGGGCTGGTGGTCAGAGTCTGACCACCAACCAGCCCAGGGCAAAAAGAGTACCTCCCCATCCCCATCCAGGGAGTCACAGTCAGACCATGGTGGGCTCTGACCACCAGCCCAGGGCAAAAAGAGCACCCCCCTACCACCCACAGCCAGGGAGTCAAAGTCAGACCATGGTGTTCTGACGGTCAAACCACCATGGTCTGACTGTGACTCCCTGGCTAGGGGGGGAGAGGGTCACTCTTTTTTTTCCCTGGGCAGGTGGTCAGACCACCATACTGTGACTCCCTGGCTAGGGGGCGGAGGGGTCACTCTTTTTTTCCCTGGGCAGGTGGTCAGACGCAGAGTAAACAAAAATAAAATAAAAATGGTGAGTTGGTTTCAAGAAGCCTTTTGACATGATTTCACTTAGCAGCTTTGATTTGGGGGGGGGCTATAAACTGCCCTGTCACTGGGAATAGGAGACACAGTTCTACACAGCTCTGAACATGTGCGTAGCCTGGGAGTTCTAATTGATGGGTATTTAAACTTCATAACTTGCATTTCTGCTGAGGTGACATCATCCTATTTTCACCTGAAGAACATCGCAAAAGTTAAACACCTCATCCCCCCAGAAGATTTTCCGACATTAGTTCATGCCTTTATTAAATCCCAACTAGATTATTGTAATGCTTTCTACACTGGCCTTCTAAACATGGACTTAAAGAGGAACTCCAGTGAAAATAATGTAATAAAAAAGTGCTTCATTTTTACAATAATTATGTATAAATCAGGGCTGTGGAGTCAGTACAAAAATCTTCTGACTCCAACTCCGACTCCTCAGTTTATGAAACCACTGACTCCGGGTACCCAAAATGGCTACGATGCTTTGACTCCGACTCCTTAGTCTAATACTCACCAGGGCTGTGGATTTTGTACAAAATCATCCGACTCCCGACTCAGACTACCCAAAATTGCTCCGACTCCTCGACTCCAACTCCGACTTCACAGCCCTGGTGTAAATGATTTAGCCAGTGTTTGCCCATTGTAAAATCTTTCCTCTCCCTGATTTACATTCTGACATTTATCACACGGTGACATTTTTACTGCTGGCAAATGATGTCAGTGGAAGGAGATGCTACTTGCTTTTTTTGCTGTTGGAAACAGCTGTAAACAGCTGTTATTTGCCACAATGCATCAAGACTCCCATATTGTGATGTCAGAACCATGGTCCTGACATCACACTGTGGGAGGGGTTTCACCACAATACCAGCCATACAGAGCTCCCTGAGGATCCATTTGAGAAAAGGTAAAGATTTCTCATGGGAAAGGGGGTATCGGCTACTGATTGGGATGAAGTTCAATTCTTGGTTACAGTTTCTGTTTAAACAGCCTACAGCTTATACAGAATACTGCTGTCAGATTGTTAACTAACCAACCTCGTCACTGTCACATAACTCCAGTCCTACACTCCCTTCACTGGCTACCTATAAAATGGAGGATCCTATTCAAGATTGGCCTACTGACATTTAAATCACTACATAATCTGTGCCCTGGATACATGAAATAAATCTTGCAGCTGCGTAGCAATATATGCAATTTCAGATCCTCAGGTTCTAATAATCTAGTCATACCCAGAGTCCACCTGAAAACTTTTGGTCACAGAGCTTTCTGTCATGCAGCCCCTACATAATGGAACTCCTTAGCTCAGCAGATCAGGACAGCTCCATCTGTGGATGTGTTTAAATCCAGACTGAAAAAACACCTGTTCTGTTTGGCATTTGCAAAATTATAATTTTATCCTCCGGCCTAAAGGGAGTTGGCTAAAGAAGCGGTTAACTGGGTATGAGGGATTGAGAGAAATCCAGAGTGTGAAGTGGTTTCCTGATGATCTTCTCTGCTGATCTGATGACCCTTTGTAGTTTGTGTCTGTAATATAATTTTATCCTCCAGCCTAAAGGGAGTTGGCTGAAAAAGCGGTTAACTGGGTATGAGGGATTGAGGGAAATCCAGAGTGGGAAGTGGTTTCCTGATGAACCTCTCTGCTGATCTGATGACCCTTTGTAGTTTGTGTCTGTCGCTGGCGGAGGAACCAGAGGACAGATTCAATTGGAGTGGAGTAGAAGCTTGTCAGAAGTTTTTGGGCCATGCCGAACTTCTTCAGTTGGCGAAGGTAGAATAGCCTCGGCTGGGCTTTACTCTGTGTGGAGGCGATGTTAGTCTTTCATCTCAGGTCGTTGGAGATGGTTGTTCCCAGGAGACGGACACATGGGACTCTTTAAACTTCCTTGCCATCAATACGGTGGTGAGGTGGAAGCGTGTTTCCTGAAATCCACAATCAGCTCAACAGTTTTTGTGGTGTTTAGGACCAGCCCATTCTCACTGCACCAGTGGCAGATTCTCTCAGTCTGGTGGCTGTATGCCTACTCATCGTTTTTAGTGATGATGCCAACTATGGTGGTGTTAGTGAATTTGATTACTTTGACAGTCTGCCATGGATCTACAGTTGTTCGTATATAGGGTGAACAGAAGCTGCCATTCAAGAAGATGGCGCCTTCATTGGCAGCCATGGCCACAGGATTCTGGTTTTTCTTGTTTTTCTTCCCTTTTCCCTACCAATTCACCTTGTCTTCCCCCCTGAAGATATGCAGTGTGGTCCGGTGTAGCCTGGGAAACTGATGCAGGTCATGGGGAGTCCGGGACCTGGAGTTTTTTCCACCTTGCCGCTGCCTGGGTCTGTTGTCTGTGCAGGAACAGGCCTTGTGGAGTCCGCCGCTGCTACCCAGGATATCAGGGCTCCACTGAGGTAGGACACCACGCTGATCGGGAAACCTTTGGTCTCGCTGGATGTCAACTCCATCCATCCATCGGCTGCTGCTGTTCCACCGCACTAGGAACACCTTTGTTTCTACCCCTCCATGATGCCAGCCACTAAACCAGAAGTAAGGTCCACCACAGCCATATGCTTCTGTGACAGCCATATTATCTTGACCACCCGTACTGAATGCTGCCCAGGAGTCGGGATCCACCACAGAAATTAACACTACTGCACCTTTTGGACTGGAACACCTTGGCCAGCACTGCCAGATGTCAGCATTCGGCAGCGCCAGCCATCACTGCAGGTTTCTTTCATGCAGAACTGGGTCATCACTGCTGAACCTTCGCCTCCCTCTGTCCCCCACCCTCTATGTCTCCTTAGGGATGACAGATAATTGCCATGTGTGACTGGTGGCGCCATGGTATGGCAGCCCCGGCTCTTGACTTTCGGACATTATCCCCCCCTTCCTTCCCGAACTTGAATGAGCCAAAACCAATTCTGGGTACAAATCCCCATTTGTACTTGACAAAATAAATTATTCTGATTCTGATACTGAAATGTCGACAGGACGCATCCTTGTGGGGCCCCTGTGTTGGTGATCCTCGGTTGTGAGACGATAGCTCCAAGCTTGACAACCAAGATTTTCAGGCAGGCTGGTGAAACTCCCTATTATACAAATGGAGGCTAGGGTTCATGATCTATTCGGTCAGATAGTAGAAAATTTATTTTCAAGAAAACTCCAATGACACAACAATAGCTTGATTGCATGCAAAAATCAGCTTCACTAAAATGCCAGTAAAAACTCGCTGAAAGTCCAAATGTCATAAATTCATGCTCAATGCTTTAATCATATTGCTATCTGATCTAAGCCGGCATCATTCGTCCACCCACACATACAGACAATGGCGCCCATGCACTCCAAAGCGTTGCCTTAATCCTCTGAATACAGTGATACTTGAAGGTACACTCCCCATAGGGGGTAATAATTCCACCTGCACAGCAGCGATGTAATGCGCTGATCTATCACCTCAGGGATAAAGTTTATTCTCAGCAGAGGGAAAGTCACTCTTACCACCTCCGTCGCAACGTGTTGAGTGGGTACCCACTTTAATATCCGTGTCAGGCGGAATTCCGATATGGGGAGAAGGAGTCCAGCTTCCAGAATGAAATTCAGGTTGCGCTCACCAGGTCTCTCTCAGCAAACTGTAACAGCGGTATTGGCTGTACCCTGCCGGATCAGCATCTCAGCGCTGCGCATAACACCCGGTTTCTGCTGGTCTTGTACTTCGCACTGTTCAGGCCGTAATGGCGGCACAACGCCGGAGCAGCACATCTAAGGCTTCAAAGGCAGTTTCATCGATTGGCGCGGGTATGACGTGACCATGACACTTGGACTCCGCCGATCGACGCGTTTCCCGCCCCTCTCAGGTGATTCGTCAGGATGTAGAACTGGGCGTGCTTAATCTCCCTTTTATATACAGTGCCCCTATTTCCACTCCGCCTTCCGCTTAGCAACTGTTGCCAATACAGACAAAGTTCCGAGGAGTTGAGGCAATGAGAACACAGCCACACTGTTATTTTAACTCACACATGAGAGCAGTCATGAGGGTGGGACTTCTTACAGCTCGTTCCTGATCAGTCCATCTATATTCTTATATATCGTGTTAGTAGTTATTACTCAAAGGATGCATTACCATGCAAAACACAGGGAACAGGCTGGCATCCATTCAAAGGTAGCGTGAAAATCAGAGTAAACACACTGGATTCTTCTCCTTAAATGCAATGTCACGTATGCTTACCGTCCACCATACATTCAACTGCATCCATTCAGGAGCTAACAGATTCATTCTCCTATTGCTAACTAGAAGTTCCCAGTGTCTTCAATACATCTTTCTGCTTCTAAACACCTAATTCCTTCAGAGGATCTTCCAACCCTAGTTCATGCCTTCGTCACATCAAGGTTAGACTACTGCAACGTCCTCTACACAGGCCTGCATAAGAAAGACTTACGCCGCCTGCAATTAGTACAGAATACCGCCGCAAGGCTGTTAACGAGCCAACCCCGCCATTGCCACATAACACCAACCCTGAGCTCACTCCACTGGCTACCGATAAAATGGAGAATTCTGTTTAAGATTGGCTTACTGACATTCAAATCCTTGCACAATCTGGGCCCTGGATACCTGAAGGACTTGTTGCAACTACATCACACCCACCACAATCTTAGATCAAAAGGACGTAACACCTTGGTCACCCCCAGAGTCCACCTCAAAACCTTTGGAGACAGAGCCTTTTGTCATGCTGCCCCTACACTTTGGAACTCCCTGCCACACCCAATCAGGACAGCCCCATCCCTGGAAGCATTTAAGTCTAAACTGAAAACCTACCTTTTCAGTCTGGCATTCATGAACATCTGACTATCTCCTCTGTAACACAACCCAGCCTGAAACCCTGTATTAATCTGAGACACAGCTATGCGCTTTGAGTCCTATGGGAGAAAAGCGCTTTACAAATGTTATTGTATTATTATTGTATTGTATTGTAAATCTGTTTCTTCAAATATGGTTTTAAACTAACATCATTGTTCAGGCCGTGGGAGCTTAGGGTCTGTAATCGAAAGATCCACATTCCCTCTTTACACAATAATTCATTGGTCACATCCCCCCTCCACTTTGACATATTTAATTTATAAATGCCCTTAAAAACTGTGCCCTGCAACTTACACCCATGATATTGGGCATAGTGTTTACCCAGTGTCGTATCCAAGTTGCCATTCACGATATTACACATATGCTCAAGAATACGGGTTTCAAAGCTCTCTCAGTCATCCCTATATACATAAGGCCACATGGGCACATTCAGTATCACAGTTGATGAAAGATCTTATTTGAAATTCATTGGCACCTCCACTATCCCAAAATGTTTTGGCCTTATGTACATAGGGGCATGCCTTGCATTTCCCACATCTATACATCCCCTGCATTGGGGTTTTATTTAGCCATGTTGTTGGGGGCGGGCTTTTCCTGTACTCACTGCTGACCAGCATGTCTTTCAAATTGTTGGCCCTCCGTGCCACAACTTTTGGACATGGGTCTATCATCTCTGCAATTTCTGCTGAACTTGTGAGTATATGCCAATGTCTACTTAACAATTGGTGTAATTTATCCCAGTGGGCTCCATAGGTGGTGATCAACCTAACCCTACTCTCAGGCAGTCTGTCAGTTCCTCCATCTGGTACGGTACCCCCATACTGTGTCTCTCTCCTTCCATTAGACAACAGATCTCCTCTATCCCTATCCCACGCCTTTTTTAAAGCTCTTCTAAGAATTTTGTGTGGGTATCATCGCTTGCGGAACCTCTCATACATCTCTCTGGACTCACTTCGGAAACTTGCATCAGTAGAACAGTTCCTGCGTAATCGTAGGAACTGCCCATATGGGATCCCCTTTATTAGATGTTCAGGGTGGTGGCTGGTGGCATGGAGGAGGCTATTACCTGCAGTGGGTTTACGGTATGACGACGTACAGATTCGATCACCTTCTATAGTCAATAACAAATCCAAAAAAGAAAGATTCTGGTGAAACTCCGTCAGGTCTTGAGGCTTACCTAGCATTTAGCCTTAACAGGTGATGCAGAAAATCAGCCTTGTTCACCACTGGAGGGGGCGAGTTTGACCTCAGGACATCTAAGGTAGAGGAAGAGGCAGGTGGCTGTGGGGGTCTGGCAGGTACTGCCTGGTTCTCAAATCTGTAGTAGAAGTCACTGAGATTCTCGGCAAGCTCAGTGCTAGGTGATGCGTACTAAGGGCCTTCAGGCCTTTCCAAACAGTATGATAGTCGTTTGAGGTGTGGTTCTGTTTCGGCTTTTCCGCGTAGCTCTTGTTGGTGGCCCTCAGTTCTCTGTTCAGGTTGTCTCTTGTCACTCTGTAGTCTTCCCGGTTTCCAGACTTGTGCGCAGCTTCTTTGGCTCGGTGCAGCTGCTGTAGTTTTTTTGAGAACCACGGGTTGTTGTTTGGATAATGTTTGAATGTTTTTGTTGGCATGCAATAGTTCTCACAGAAGTTGATGTACAAGGTAACGTTGTCTGCCCAGTGCGCCCACTTGTCCAAAGATGGTGCTTCCAGAGGCTTCCTTTCTGTGCAGTCAAAGCAGGCCTGGAGTTGTAGCTTAACCTCACTTGCCCACACTTTGGTGTACTTAAGGACCGGTTTTGCAGTTTCCAGGAGCCTCTTGTAAGCGGGTATCAGGTGGATGAGACAGTTATCTGATAAACCCAGTGCTGCTTATGGAATGGTTTTGTATGTGTCTTTCAGGACCGTATAGCAGTGGTTGAGGGTGTAAACATTCCTAGTAGCGCAGGTGACGCGCTGATGGAAGATAGGCAGCTCTTGGCAGAGGTTGACCTTGTTGAAGTCCCCCATGATAATGAACAGCGAGTCCGGGAGGGGCATCTACCATTGCGTAATAGTGTCGTTGAGGCAAGGCAATTTTAACCTCCGCATTTGGTGGGATATACACGTCAATAAGGAAGTACGAGGAGAACTCCCTGGGCAAGTATGTCGGCCTGCAGTTAACAAGAAGGAGTTCAAGTTCCGGGGAGCAATACCTGGCAAGTACTAAGGTGTTGAAGCACCAAGCAGAGCTGATGTAGAATCAGATGCCAGCCCCTTTCCTTTTCCTCAAGAGGGTGCTGTCACAGTCTGCTCAGATGAGGCCGAAACCTGGGAGCTGAAGTGCACTTTCAGGGATGTCATCATGAAGCCACGTTTCCGTGAAGGAAAAGACTGGAGTGTTGCTCCTGAGTTCTCTCTTGTCACTGAGGTGCCTCAGTTTGTCTAACTTGTTAGGGAGGGAGATAGCGGACGTTCACCAGGAGGACTGCAGGGATGGTAGACCGCAGGCCTTTCCTCTTCAACTTTGAACGAGCGCCCGCTCAGCAACCTCTGCACCACTGGCTCATGCAGGGCCCCGGCACAGGAGCAGTGATTTTCTGGACGTAGCTCCATATGAGGTTAGACAGGAGCCTGTCCTCAGGGTATGAGGCTCCAATTAGTTCCCATTTGAAGAGCTGTGCCCTGAAGTAGGTGGTTCCTGGGGGTGGGGTGACATGGGTGTATTAATGACTCAATGCAATAAAAGTATATAGCAGTGCAACATACGAGTAGATAGCAGTACAACACAGTCCATTATCATGCAGTGCGAACACAGGTAATGTTTGCAGAGAGACAGAGAAAGAAGCTGGAGTTTGAATAAAGTAGGAGAGAGGTTGCAGAGGAAGGGGTGGAGCCTAGAGAGATGTGATATATGGCAGAGGTGGAGAGACAGGGGTGGCAGAGGAACAGAATGGTAGTTATAAGGTAGTAGAGAGGATGGGTTTGAGCTATAGTGCCGATAGGTGGCAGGTTGTAATTGCTGGTCCAAAAATGTAGGCATCCACAGGTCTCTAACAGATACTACACACCCATGTCAAGCAGGCCTGGATTTACATCACAGGAGCCTATAGGCGCAGATGTCCTGGCACCTTAGACTTCTCTCCATGGACCTACAAAACCCCCACCGAACCGCACCACAAATGTGCTGGCTGGCCCAGCTGTCACTTCTCCCTTACTTCCCTTGCTCGTCATAGATAGCTCCAGGTTACATAATTACATAGTTACATAGTTATTTGGGTTGAAAAAAGACATACGTCCATCGAGCCCAACCAGAGAACAAAGTACAACACCAACCTGCTCGCTCACATATCCCTGTTGATCCAGAGGAAGGTGAAAAACTCTTACAAGGCATGGTCCAATTAGTCCCAAAAGGGAAAAAATTCCTTCTCGACTCCAGATGGCTATCAGATAAAATCCCTGGATCAACATCACTGGGCATTACCTAGTAATTGTAGCCATGAATGTCTTTCAACGCAAGGAAAGCATCTAAGCCCCCTTTAAATGCAGGTACTGTATAGAATTTGCCATAACTACTTCCTGTAGCAATGCATTCCACATCTTAATCACTCTTACTGTAAAGAACCCTTTCCTAAATAAATGGCTAAAACTTTTTTCCTCTATGAGCAGATCATGTCCTCTAGTCCTTTGAGAAGGCCTAGGGACAAAAAGCTCACCCGCCAAGCTTTTATATTGCCCTCTGATGTGTTTATACATGTTAATTAGATCCCCTCTAAGGCGTCTTTTCTCTAGACTAAATAAACCCAGTTTATCTAACCTTTCTTGGTAAGTGAGACCTTCCATAAACAGGGGCAATGTTATGCTAGCATCTTGAGTTTTTATTTCCCTTTTAATGCATCCCAAAATGTTATTAGCTGCAGCGGCTTGGCATCGAATACAATTATTTAACTTGTTGTCGATGAGTACTCCTAAGTCCTTCTCCAAGTTTGTTGTCCCCAACTGTATCCCATTTATTTTGTATGGCGCTAGACCATTGGTACGACCAAAAGGCATGACTTTACATTTTTCAACATTGAATTTCATCTGCCATTTATGTGCCCATATAGCCATCCTATCCAGATTCTGTTGCAATATGTCACTATCTTCCTGAGAGTTGATGATTCTGCACAATTTTGTATCATCTGCAAGAATAGCAACCTTGCATTAGCATTAGGTAGCTAGAGGTACCCTCAGTATTAAGTAGCTAATGGTGGCCCCAACTGAAGGGAGATCTGGGTAGTGAGTCACCTTTCTATTATCAGGCACCTGTAGGCACGTGCCTACAGTGCCTTATGGTAAACCCGGCCCTGGTAGCAAGACTGCACTAACAAATTATAAGACTGTGTTGCTGGCCAAAACAACATTCTTAAAAAAATAATGTATTGTCATTCCAGAGTTGGTCAAAGTATCACATGCTTCCATTTTCTCATGGTACTTTTTGAATGAAATTGCATACTTGAAGGTTCTTTGGTTTGCATATGGTCTAGTTAGGTTTGTGTCTCATAATGAGCAGGCATCATATACTTGATTGTACTTGTAAAAGAAGAATGAACTGGTGCCCTGCTGATTAAATTGTCCTCCAGAGTGGTGTAAGTTAGTGATTGTCTTAGTTAACTAAGCTTGATGCTTGAAATGGCACAAAACGACTGTCATTAAGAATCTAAATAGCTATGTACACGGATTTGTACGGATATAAGCTGGCATGATAATGTCTATACAATTTGCATATGTAAATATCATGAATAAAACTAAATGCACTTCTTTGGCGACTGGTATTTATAACATGTATATTAATGACTAGGGATACTATAATTCTAAAGGTTTCAAGGGAAATATATAGAACGTAAAGCCACAAGCAGAATGTTTTTAAACTGATCCTGAAACCCCACTGCTATCCCTTTTTTTTTTTTTTCTTAGTAGCGACTGAAAAATGTTTTTTTTTTTATTATGTATCTATTAGATGTAGTCCATGAGATGCTAATAGTTCCAGCATTTAAATTTAATGAAATTGTATGTAGCTTGAAATTGGTTCAGTCAATCTCTCTTCGTGCCAATGTTGTTTAGCCCAGTTCCAAGCGTCCTACAGTTTGCATCAAATGTGCATGTAAGACCAAATTATTAGCTCATTGACCACCGTTAATTGCCATTGCATCTGAAGATGCATTACAAATGGCTGTACTTTCGGCAACAGAACAAGTAAGATAACGGACCTGTTCTCTAGATAAGGAATATTTAAAAGTTGTTAGGACTACCTGCTGAATGTAAGGTAATGACACAAAAGCTGACAGTTCTGTGGCCCTGTCTCCCCTTTTACTGCTCATCCTTCTGATGTGTGACACCACTGTACTCTACCTATCTCATTGCTAGTGTATAGTGCATAGATGTGCACTCTCTCCTGATTTTCTAGATGATCCTTCCCAATTGCCCCAGCCTGAGGGAGAATCTAAGTAGAGGTGGTTGTTTTTGACATTATTATCTGCTTCTCCTGCAAGGGGTTTTTACCGTAAAGGTCCAGAACAATTTTCATCTTTCAGCGCTCCTCCCTTTTATTTGCCAATAACGTTATTACTACTTATCACAATTAAATGATCTATACCTTTTTTCTTTTCCCCACCAATTAGGCTTTTTTTGGGCAGTATATTTTGCTAAGACTTATTGTATTCTAAATGCTTTTTAAGGGGAATAATACGAAAACAAATGGAAAAAATTAATTATTTTTCAGTTTTCAGCCATTATAGTTTTAAAATAAAGCATGCTGCCATAATTAAAACCCACATATTTTATTTTCTTATTTGTCACGGTTATTACACAATTTAAATTATGTCCCTATCACAATGTATTGTAACAATATATTATTTGGAAATATAGGTGTAATTTTCCAGTTTTTCTTTTTTGTGTCTGGTCCATAATTACAAGCCCCTATGTAGTAAAATACCAGTAATATACCCTCAAAAAATATTTTTTAAACTTTTTTTTTCTACATATGTTTGGGGAGAAGGGGGCTTTGGAAGTGGAAGAGATTAATTTTATTATTTTTTAATTATAAATGTGTGTGTGTGTGTGTGTAATTTTACTTTGTCGCCACTAGATGGCTGTGAATACTAGCCTGGTTTACACTTTACTACATGCTTTTACTACTTCCTGTATCGGGGTCATGTCCATTCATTCCAGGCATTGCGACTGGTTAGGAGAACGTTCCACTTCCACATAGGGAAAGGGAGCGCAAAACACGCCCCCTATCAGCCGGTCCTACACCCATTGCTCCACCCACCTTCCCCCACCCCCACTCATGAGCCTCACCTTGCCACCACCTCCCCCAAAATATCCACCGTTTCCACCCCACCACATGGTTTCACCCACCCAAACCCACCTCCACCTAGTCATCCCAATCCCAATACTCACACCCCCACCATCACCAGTCCTTATCCACTTTCACACTTATTACCACCACCACCACACAGTTTTTATAACCCCAAACCCACCACCATCACCCCTAAACCACCACGCCCAGCTCACTCCACAAAACACAGTGATCCCTTCCAGTTCTGACAACATTTTGTCAGAACTGAAATATATCAGTTGCTGTCGGTTATATATCAGTTGCTGTCAGTTACAGCTGAGAGGAGAACTGATGTGTCCATGTTTCCCTATGGCTCAACTGGGTCATGTTACAGTTTAACTGTGTGCTGACCAGGAAACTGTTATGGGGTAACGGCCATTTTCCAAATGGAGGACGGAGAAATCCATTGATCACAGTGGACAAACAGGATGCAGGAGAGGAAAAAGAGATTGAGGAGTAGATTACACAGGAGGTAAGTATGACTTGTGTATGCTTATTTTGACTTTTAATTTTCAGTTCAGGTTTTCTTTAAAGCCTTCCCTGTGAAAGAGGCCTAAGAGATGTCACTAGCTAGAGAGACAATGCCCCACTCTCCTGTCAGCTGCTTGTATTTTCAGGAGGATCCCTGGGTTACATGATGGACGTCTTTGTAACTATGTAGGTTCTTACAAACAAGCTTTAAAATGTAAAGTATGTGTTCGTTTCATTTATTGCATCCCTAGTAAAAAAAGCCCAACCGTTTATTAACTGGCACACGGCTACGACCCCCCCCCCCCCCCCCCCCTCCTGCATGGCTGCTGTGACCCACGGCCAGTGCTTAACAACATTTACTGTTTTCCGGGTTTTTACAAATGAATGTCGTTTTTATACCCCTCCACACAAAGCATGCGCACACAGCAGAGCTCCCCGACGTGCAGCAGCGCTCCCACACACAGGTCCACCCCCTGCACCTGTCCTCCTGCTGTCCCAAGTATTCCCACGTGCCAGGCATGTGTGCTGGCCAAAACTCACGGACACAGGGATATGAAGAATATTATATAGGATATAATTGTCAACTTTAACATTGACATTAACAAATGGGGGCTTGAAAAACAAAAGAAACAGAAAAAGGCATCGGGAGCCCACTCTGGTGTATAATCGTTGGATCAGATAGGGTACAAAATAGTGCGGGTAAAATTATACTCACAAGGCTGGATTGCTTAATTAGGCAACCACTGTTTGTAGCGTGTGGGGAAGTACTGTCCCCACTCGGCCTTGGGCAGGGGTGCCTCTAGCCCTTTTGTCACTCCAGGCAAGAAAACCTGTGCCCCCCCACCCAAAAAAAAGTGGTATGTGGTAATACAGGATGTGGGCCCGAGTTTTCTCCTAATAACACAGTTACTTAGACAAAGTGTCCCTAAAAGTAATTAGACAACATTCTCCCCTCTCATAGAAATGAACCTACACGTTTCTTTCGGTTCATGTATTAGCATGGTACACACACACACACACACACACTTACACACACACATCAGAATCACACACACTAGACTGCATTCTTTCTCTCTTTACGTTTATATGCCTCCACTCCCCGTTAAATCCTGAATAATATAGTTTTAATTTACCATACTCCTTGCTTTTGGTGACTACAAGAAGTGTGTGTGTGTTAGGGGTTGGGAACTTGGGAGGAGGGCTACATCACAGCGGCAGCCTAGTGAGCAGTGCCAGGGCCGTATTTGTACTTTTTACCGCCCAAGGCCCGCCTGTCACCAACCGCCACCCCCCAATAATATTCTCACCAATTACCGTCACCGAACAGAAATATTCTCAACAATAGAAGCAGAAATATAATTCCCCCTGGGAGGCTGCGGAAGTGTATCTCCCACAGGAGCACTAGAGGTAGCAGCAACCTTTACTATAAGCTATGTAGCCTGTACAGCAACATAGATCTCTATGTACCCCAGAGGGAACTTACAGGATCCACTGTGACCAGCAACACGTATGGCACATGTAAGTAATTGGCGCATGCACACAGTGGCGTAGCTACAAACCTCTGGGCCCCGATGCGGAATCTGGATGTGGGCCCCCCGGCAACAACAGCCCCCCCTCCCCCGGCAACACCCGACGCACACACATATCCGAATCCCTATAGCCAGCTATAGGTCCCCCCAGTATAGGTAGCCAGGCATAGGTAAGCCAGTATAGTTGCCCCCGGTATAGGTTAGCCAGGTAGGTGCCTCCAGCATAGGTAGCCAGTATAGTTGCGCCCAGTATAGGTGAGATAGGCAGGCGCCACCGGTATAAGTTAGATAGATAGGTGCCCCCAGTACAGGTTAGCTAGGTGGGTGCCTCTAATATAGGTAGCCAGAATAGTTGCCCCCAGCATAGGTTAGATAGGTAGGTGCCCCCAGTATAGGTTAGTGAGGTAGGTGCCTCCAATATAGGTAGCCAGTATAGTTGCCACCTGTATACGCTAGCTAGGTGCCCCCAATACAGGTTAGATAAGTAAGTGCCCCCAGTATAGGTTAGATAGGTAGGTGTCCCCCAGTATAGGTTAGATTAGGTAGCTGCCCCCCAGTATAGGTTAGATGAGGTAGCTGCCCCCCAGTATAAGGTCAGATGAAGTAGGTGCCCCCCAGTATAGGTTAGATTAGGTAGCTGCCCCCACTATAGGTTAGATAGGTAGGTGCCCCCCAGTATAGGTTAGATTAGGTAGGTGCCCCCCATTACAGGTTAGATTAGGTAGGTGCCCCCCAGTATAGGTTAGATTAGGTAGCTGCCCCCCAGGATAGATTAGGTAGCTGCCCCCCAGGATAGATTAGGTAGCTGCCCCCCAGGATAGATTAGGTAGCTGCCCCCCAGGATAGATTAGGTAGCTGCCCCCAGGATAGATTAGGTAGCTGCCCCCCAGTATAGGTTAGATTAGGTAGGTGCCCCCCAGTATAAGGTTAGATTAGGTAGGCACCCCCAGTATAGGTTAGATTAGGTAGGTGCCCCCCATTATAGGTTAGATTAGGTAGGTGCCCCCCAGGATAGATTAGGTAGCTTCCCCCCAGGATAGGTTAGATTAGGTAGCTGCCCCCCAGGATAGATTAGGTAGCTGCCCCCCAGGATAGATTAGGAAGCTGCCCCCCAGGATACATTAGGTAGCTGCCCCCCAGTATAGGTTAGATTAGGTATCTTCCCCCCAGGATAGATTAGGTAGCTGCCCCCCCAGGATAGATTAGGTAGCTGCCCCCCAGGATAGATTAGGTAGCTGCCCCCAGGGTAAATTAGGTAGCTGCCCCCCAGGATAGGTTAGAGTAGGTAGCTGCCCCCCAGGATAGGTTAGGTAGCTGCCCCCCAGGATAGGTTAGGTAGCTGCCCCCCAGGATAGGTTAGATTAGGTAGCTGCCCCCCCCCCCAGGATAGGTTAGGTAGGTAACTGCCCCCCAGGATAGGTTAGGTAGGTAGCTGCCCCCCAGGATAGGTTAGGTAGGTAGTTGCCCCCCCCAGGATAGATTAGGTAGGTTGATGCCCCCCAGGATAGGTTAGGTAGGTAGCTGCCCCCCAGGATAGGTTAGAGTAGGTAGCTGCCCCCCAGGAGAGGTAGCTGCCCCCCCCAGGATAGGTTAGATTAGGTAGCTGCCCCCCCCCAGGATAGGTTAGGTAGGTAGCTGCCCCCCCAGGATAGGTTAGGTAGGTAGTTGCCCCCCCAGGATAGATTAGGTAGGTAGCTGCCCCCCAGGATAGATTAGGTAGGTAGCTGCCCCCCAGGATAGGGTAGGTAGGTGCCCCCCCCCATAATGGAGGGGGGAGCCGCAGCCACGGGGAGGGCAGCCCGACCTCTCCCTCCCTTCCTCTCCCCGGCCCCCCCCCCCTCAGATGCAGAGTGATCGCTCACGGAAGCGCTGTAGGCAGAACTCACCTCCGTCCCTGTTTCCAATCGCCACTGATCTCCTCCCGCTCTGTATAGATGCTGATACACACACTGCCGGAAGCAGTGTGTGGATCAGCTTCTATGCAGAGAGGAGATCAGCGGCGATTGGAATGCAGGAAGGTGAGTTCTGCCTACAGCGCTTCCGTGCACGCTCACTCTGCATCTGAGGGGGGGGGGGGGCAGGGAGAGGAAGGGAGGGAGAGGTCGGGTTGCCCTCCCCGCGGCTGCGGCTCCCCCCTCCCAATAGCGTGCACGGGCCGCTTGGCCGCATGTGCCTCCAAACGGACATGGGCCCCCCCGGGCCCCTCCCCCGCCTCCTCAGGAGCCGGGCCTGGTCACCATGGCGACCGTTGCGACCGCGGGCCCTACGCCATTGCATGCACATGATGCTCTGGTGCTCCGGTGGGAGATGTGGAAATCCTTATGGTGGCCACTAATGATCCAATCTTTTTCATCCAATGTAATGGATAATTTAGGCAGTCCCTTATATTACATAGAAATGGTAAGGTTGGATGAAAAGGTTGGATCATTAGTGGCCACCTCACCATTAGAATTATCCAAAGTTACTTTTACAGCCTCCCGGGGGCATTCTGTTATACTCTGGGATTATAATATGTACTTTTCCAAAAGTGCGCCTGGAAATAAAAAATTGCGTGCGTGAGTGATGCAGTAAAAATATATGGAGTACATGTGTGACGTTTGTATATGCATGCAATGTGGTTATAATGTGTGGAGTATGTGTGTGTGCACATCATTACTAGGGATGAATGAACTTTGTCACAATATGCTAATTTTTTTAGAAGATCCTGTATATATATATATATATATAGTGTGTGTGTGTGTGTGTGTGTGTGTGTGTGTGTGTGTGTGTGTGTGTGTGTGTGTGTGTGTGTGTGTGTGTGTGTGTGTGTGTGTGTGTGTGTGTGTGTGTGAGATGTGTGCACATGTGCACATGTATGTTGTGTGTGTGTGCGATGTGTGAGAGAGAGGAAGGTGGGGGGATGAGGAATGAGAGAGAGGGGGCAGAGAGAGAGAAAGAGAGGAATGAGAGAGGGGGGCAGAGGGGGGTGGGAGGCTGGAGAAAAAGAGGGATGAGAGAAAGGGGGCGGAAATGGGGATAAGAGAGGGATGAGAGGGAGGGGGCAGGGATAGAGAAAAGGGAAGATAGAGAGAGAAGAGAGGGGGGCAGAGACAGAGAGAGGGGGAGAAAGAGAGGGATCAGAGAGGGAGGCGGAGAGAGAAAGATGGATGAGGGGGGGGGGGAGAGGGATGAGAGAAAGGGGGCAGAGAGAGAGGAAAGAGAAAGAGGGGGGGAGAAAGAGATGGATGAGAGAGAGAGGGGGGCAGAGACAGAGAGAGAATGGGGGCAGAGAGAGGGGGGAGAAAGAGAGGGGGGTGGATGAGAGAGTCTTGCCACAGCTTTCTTCCTCCACAAGCAGCCAGGATCACCAGTGTCAGCCCCAGCAGCACGGCAGCTACATGACCTTTGACCTCACTGGATGCTAAGCTGTCAGAGACACAAAGGCTGCCGAGTGCTTGATAGGAAAGTGGAGAGAAATTTCGAGGGCAAGCTGAAGCCACAGGGGATAGAGGCAGAATAGTGTGCTGCCTCTTGTGGAGGAGAGGAAGCTGGGCATCGGGCAGCACACGCAGGCACAGCTCACAGCTTGTGATGGAGCTCACTCTCCTGAAACACTATCTCCTGGGGCGGAAGCAGAATCAGTGGCAGGCAGCACACATCGGGGGTACAGTCAGCTGAGCTCACACAGGCAACATTAACTGAGTTTCTGTGTCCCACGCTGGTGTGATTACTCGAACGTCAGGTGGGGGGCGGAGCTACACTAGCAGTACATTGTATGCATGTACTGTGGCTGCTTAGGAAGGGCTGGAGGCGGGACAGAGCATGCTTGCTCCTTTTCTATTAGCTGGGGGCGGAGCTGTCCCGCAGCAAGGTAACAGGAGCCTGAAAGCGCGGTTGTCAGCTCCGTTCCTGACAAAGAGAAGGGAAATTAAAAATCTAATGTTATTGTAGCGGCAGGCGGCGCCTTATGACGGCCATGCCGCCTCAGGCAACTGCTTGTAGTGCCTGTGCCCTCAGGCGCCCCTGGCCTTGGGTAATCGTAGACGAGGCCGCACCTTCCTGAAAAGCCACCTGGAGTGGTGATGAACCCCTAGGGTAGGGTGTACAGCAAAGATTCTGATAGATGGAAGTGCGCCCACAGTAGCTCTTAGTATAGACAATCCCTATTAGTCATGTATGCTAAAATTAATAGGATAAGAGCGGTCTTACCTTAATTCAGGAGACCATAAGATACAAAGAATCAAATTTATTTGCACTTTTTAAGTCTTAAAAAGTGCAAATAAATTTAATTCTTTGTATCTTATGGTCTCCTGAATTAAGGTAAGACCACTCTTATCCTATTAATTTTAGTATGCATGACTAATAGGAATTGTCTATACTAAGAGCTACTGTGGGCGCACTTCCATCTATCAGAATCATTAACAAATCATGAGAATCAATGGGGGTTATTGAGCTTTTTGGACTTTCCTTTTGACAATTAACAAACCGCTAACAGCAGCATAAAAGATAGGGTGAATTGTATACATAGAGTTGTCACCTATCTACCAACGTGATGTCTAGAGCTGACCACAAACAACTTTTACAGCCTCATGGATATGTCCAGTATACACAACAATGTGTGTTCAGTTATTACTTAGAAGTAATCACATCCCTCCCTGACTATTTTGGTGAGTCATCTTTTATTCATCAGCACTGTCAGTTTATTTGGCAAGGACTGTTTTCATTCATGGTGAATCTACAAGGAAATCCCCTCCTACTCTGTTTATAAGCGCATTTAAAGGTTACCTTAGGTCACACAATGCTGAGGAATAGGAGCCTGCCTTTTGCCTGCCCTCCATCCCCTTCTTCCACACAGACTGTCAGTCCACGTGACAACCTTTGCTTTTATGAATGAGTTACATCAGGTTTCTATGAAAAAATTCCTGGAAGCCATAAACGTAAAAGTGCATGGAATCCGTCACTCACTGTAACACATTTCCCCAGGGGAGGATTTCGTAAAGCCATTAGGATGTGGAGTACTGTAATATAATGCTTTTTCTTTTTCTCCTTTAATATTCCTTGTTTTATTTCAAACAGACCCTCCTTTCAGTAAGTTTAGAATACTCTGTGTCTGTCCTGCAGTGACGCATTTGCAAGAAAACAGAGCTATAGCATTTTATGAGGCATTATCACTTAATTAAGCATATTGTTTTCCTACCACATGATTTATATGTAACCGAAGGAAACTTTGTAGGTAATAGACAATAAGCATTTATAATTGACCAAAGATTTCAGGCATGAAAATTTGAAAATGACTCTTCCATAATGCACACTTTTGCAAGCTGTGCCCAAAGTTCCAGCAAGGCTCTCTCTGCAGCTCTTGAGAATGACCTTTGTCAGGTAGGTGATGGAGTTAAGTCATTTTACAGTCTGTGCTGAATATACTTTTGCCTTTTTAAATCAGACGGTATTTGCAATAATTCAGCTTTAAGTGAGTACCGTAAGTGCAGTTTCCCATTATGCATCACTGCCGAATATGCAAACTATCTCGTTATGCTTCTGAAAGCCAGGCACACACCCAGAACCGCTGGTGTATAGTTAGTCGGTAGCTTCTAAATTTGACAGAACCTCACCAATCCAACATACATACAGCTGTTTCAGACATTTGTCCCTTATCGGTATAATGCTGGTGTATTAACAGTTTGTGTAATGCTCAGCAGAGGCTGATACTTGGTGCCTCAGCCTGTAGCTGGGAACGTTACCTGAAAGGTTTGTGCCTATAAGCTGAGCAGCTAAGTTAACCCACTGATTATTACTGAAGCTTTTCAGATAGTTAACAACCGGTCAGCTAGGCGCCAAAGCAAAGTGGACAGAAGCTGCTCCAAGAGCACTTCTGGAGCTTTGCAAGTGTGTGGATCAGTTAATGTTTAAAAAATCAAATAAAAAATAACTTTACTGGCATGACCAAGATTCATATGGGCATTGCCAAAACCAGGCGAAAACGGGGGGCATGGCGGGGGGTGGGGTAGGGGTACAATGGGTAAGCAGTGGACATCTTTAGGTTTACAGTTACTTTATGCTCCCCTCAGTCTACGGCATGCTGTGACATGTCTGTCAGCGACTGTCACTGTAGATTCCTCTTCTTCAAGTAGATGTAGAGTTTTCCCTCATCCTCTAATTATTGAAAGTCTAGAAATAGATCCATCAATTTCTTAAATAAGGTTTCCCTGCTGGCAGTATCTCATGCTCAAGGGTCTTCTGCTCAGAGTGTTGTCATAGTCTATTCTCCCTGGCTTTGTATGTCTGTGTCTCCCACTCTCAATGTCAAGGTTATGAGCACTCAGTCTATAGACACTCAGGATTTGCCTGTCTGGGGAGTTTTTGAGGTTTTTCAGGTATGGGGCCATTTTATATTCTTTATGTAGGGTGTATGGTTAGCTTCTGTGACTGTTTTATGTAAGTCCTCAATTCATCCACATTGTCCTCTTTGCTCTTGGCTGTGGTGTGCTTTATCTGGGCTCTTCTTAGGACCCTTGGATCTGGGTTTGGAGGCAGCATAGAGTTGACCACTTATTTCAGGGCACACGGCTTTCCTTGGTCTTCATTGTGCTTCATAGCTTTGTAGTGGTGGGGTGCATCAGGGCTCCTGCTCCCTAGATGGGCCTAGTAGGACAGCACTCTCTCCTGTATCTCAAGCAGTAATGGGATTCTACCCAGCTCAGCAGGCAATGTTTGAGGTACTCTGATGAACATGGAGGAGGTGTTTGCAGAATTCCAGGTGGAATATTTCTAAAAAATATATAATCTGTCTAATCTTATAAAGAATTCCTAGAGGTTTTAATAAATAGTTTATCAAATGTAACTATGTTGAACATGGGTTGGGAAACATGGTTTGGTTTTACTGACTGTGGCCTCTTGCACACTACATGCGATTCAGACTTTTTATATAATCCGATTTTTTATTCCACATAAGAAATGTAGCAGCATGCAGTACTTTGTGTGCATCCTGACTGTGTTGCATAGTGAAAGCCCTAACAAAAGCAAACTCATGTTATGCAATACAGGAGTGTTGCTTGTAGCACCTATATTAACCTTTCTGTGACCGCCTAACGCAAGATGGCAGCTGCAGAGTAGCTTCCTCGTTCCTCCAGGATGCATATATGCGTCTTCTTGCGATGAGTGAGATTTGACAGAAGCTCTCGCTCACTCTAGTGCGAGCTTCCGTAAATAAACAGAGTGGAGCTCCGTGATCAGCCTGCCAACAGCGATTGCGATCAGGTGTTATTTGAGTACTAAGGCATAAACAGTAGGCTAAGATGAAAAGATCATTTTTACTGGGAACCTGAAGTGAAAGTATAGTGTATTTATTGATGATGTGATTGCTGACAAAAGCAGTAGGATGAATTCAGAAGTGTTTTGGGCAATATTATCTGCTCATATTTAGCCAAATGCTTCAGAACTCATTGGACGGCGATTCACAGTGTAGATGAACAGCACGGTGGCGTAGTGGTTAGCGTTTTCGCCTTGCAGCTCTGGGTCCCGACGGTTCGAATCACAGCCAGGTCAACATCTGAAAGAAGTTTGTATGTTCTCCCCATGTCTGTGTGGGTTTCCTCCGGGCACTCCGGTTTTCTCCCACATCCCAAAAACATACAGATAAGTTAATTGGCTTCCCCCTAAAATTGGCCCTAGACTTCACCTCATACACTACACGATACATACATACACATAGGACATATGACTATGGTAGGGACTAGATTGTGAGCTTCCCTGAGGGACAGTTAGTGACAAGACAATATATACTATGTACAGCTCTGTGGAAGATGTAGGCGCTATATAAATACTATACTACAAAACTAAAGAGCTTTGGAAGGGAAATAAGTGGAATGTTATGCAATGGTCACCTGACCTGAATCCGAGCATTTCACTTGATGAAGACAAAACTGCAGGGAAAATTATCAGAGAATAAGCAGGAACTGAAGACCGTTGCAGTAGAGGCCTGGCAGAGTATCACCAGGGGTGAATTCCAGCATCCGGTGATGTCTATGCTTTCCAGACTTCAAGCTGCAATTGACTGAAAACGATTTGCAACCGAGTATTACAAAGTTAAAGTTTGATCTGTGATTATTATTCTGTCCCATTACTTTTGGTCCCGTAACAAGTGGGAGGCACATATGCAAACCGCTGTAATTCCTACACCGTTCCTGATTTGGACGTAAATACCCTCAAATTAAATCTGACAGTCTGCAGTTAAAGCACATCATGTTTGTTTCCTTTCAAATCCATTGTGGTTGTGTTATGAGCCAAAAATGTTACAATTGTGTTGATGTCCCAATATTTATAAGCCTGACTGTAGATCCTTTGAGGGGTTTACACTAGGAATATGACAGGATGGGTTACAAAAGGTATCAACTGTGGAATAATTGGTCTGGCTTGTTGTCTAACCTTGCAATCTCCTGTGACAGGTAGGAGAATTTTTTTCTTGGTTATCGCTTTTTTTTTTCAGGTGAGAGACCAGGGTGTGTATATCTTTTCAGGTCTGAGATTTGTGCCATTGTCTTTCTAGTCTGTGCATGTCTTTTTTTTAGTTCCTTTATTGCATTCTTCTGTGAACTAAGACCCCGGCTTTTAACTTAGCTGTAGGGATAACAGTGGTGCCTGGATGAGTGAATCTGTGAATGCATTTGTTTGAACAGTTGCATGCGAGAGTGCGAAGGGTTAATAGATTTTTGCTGTTTTCTGGCCACACCCCCTTCAGCACCACCCATGACTTAATAACTTATTTAATGTCCTAACTAGAGGCGATGTGCCTGGATATATGTGTTTTTTTTTATTTTTTTTTATTTTTTTAGTTCCTTTAATGAGGGCATCAATCTCCAACAGATTCAATCACAGTGACTGAATCTGCCAAGAAATTTGGTTAGTGTATGGGCACCTTTAGAACAAATGTACAAGAACACACAAATAATTAATCTAATGGTTGGAAAGTCTCACCAAGAAAGGTTAGACAAACTGGGCCTATTTAACTTGGAAGAACCAAGACAACTTAGAGGTGCCCTAGTTAAAATGAATAAATACATCCAAGTGCAACACAAAAGCGTGGCAAATTAACTTTTTATGCCTAAGTCTTTACACAGGTCAAGAAGACATAAACTAGACATGGAGATTTTACCACCTGTTTTTAACCACTTCCCGACCGCTGTATAGACAATTGGCGGCCGAGAAGTGGACCCCGCAAGGACCGCCATATTGACAAATGGCAGCGGTCCTTGTAGGGGCATGGGCGGCGTGATCGCGTCATTCGTGATGCGATCGGCCGCCGGGGACTGGCTCCGCCCACCTCGCGCTGTAACCCGCCGGCCGTTCGTAAGCGCCGGCGGGTTACTAGCAACCGGATCGCCGCATACAAAGTGTATAATACACTTTGTAATGTTTACAAAGTGTATTATACAGGCTGCCTCCTGCCCTGGTGGTCCCAATGTCCGAGGGACCACCAGGGCAGGCTGCAGCCACCCTATGTCACACCCAAGCACACTGATTCCCCCCCCCCTGCCCCAGATCGCCCACAGCACCCCTCAGCCCGCCCCCCCCCCCCCCTGCCCACCCCCCAGATCCCTGTTTGCACCCAATCACCCATCAATCACTCCCTGTCACTATATGTCAACGCTATTTTTTATCCCCACCCCCCTGCCCCCTCCTGATCACCCCCACCCCTCAGATTCTCCCCAGACCCCCCCCCCCCCAGACCCCCCCTGTGTACTGTATGCATCTATCCCCCTGATCACCTGTCAATCACCTATCAATCACCCATCAATCACCCATCAATCACCCCTGTCACTGCCACCCATCAATCAGCCCCTAACCTGCCCCTTGCGGGCAATCTGATCACCCACCCACACCAATAGATCGCCCACAGATCCGACGTCATTTCACCTCCCAAGTGCAGTGTTTACATCTGTTCTCTACCCTAAACACCGACTAATTACCCATCAATCCCCCATCAATCACCCCCTATCACCACCTGTCACTGTTACCCATCAGATCAGACCATAATCTGCCCCTTGCGGGCACCCATTCACCCGCCTACACGCTCAGATTGCCCTCAGACCCCCCTTATCAATTCGCCAGTGCAATATTTACATCTGCTCTTCCCTGTAATAACCCACTGATCACCTGTCAATCACCTGTCAATCACCCATCAATCACCCCCTGTCACTGCCACCCATCAATCACCCCTGTCACTGCCACCCATCAATCAGCCCCTAACCTGCCCCTTGCGGGCAATCTGATCACCCACCCACACCAATAGATCGCCCGCAGATCCGACGTCAGATCACCTCCCAAGTGCAGTGTTTACATCTGTTCTCTACCCTAAACACCCACTAATTACCCATCAATCACCCCCTATCACCACCTGTCACTGTTACCCATCAGATCAGACCCTAATCTGCCCCTTGCGGGCACCCAATCACCCGCCTACACGCTCAGATTGTCCTCAGACCCCCCCCTTATCAATTCGCCAGTGCAATATTTACATCTGTTCTTCCCTGTAATAACCCACTGATCACCTGTCAATCACCTGTCAATCACCCATCAATCACCCCCTGTCACTGCCACGCATCAATCACCCCCTGTCACTGCCACCCATCAATCAGCCCCTAACCTGCCCCTTGCGGGCAATCTGATCACCCACCCACACCAATAGATCGGCCGCAGATCCGATGTCAGATCACCTCCCAAGAGCAGTGTTTACATCTGTTCTCTACCCTAAACACCCAATAATTACCCATCAATCACCCCCTGTCACTGCTACCTATCAGATTAGACCCCTATCTGCCCCTAGGGCACTCAATCACCCGCCCACAGCCTCAGAATGCCCTCAGACCCCAGCCCTGATCACCACGCCAGTGCATTGCTTGCATCTATTCCCCCCTCTAATCACACCTTGAGACACCCATCAATCACCTCCTGTCACCCCCTAGCACACCTACCCATCAGATCAGGCTCTAATTTGCCCCGTGTGGGCTCCTGATCACTCGGCCAAACCCTCAGATCCCCCTCAGACCCCCTTCCGATCACCTCTCCAGTGCATTGATTGCATCTATTTTCCCCTCTAACCACCCCCTGAGACACCCATCAATCACCTCCTGTCACCCCCCTAGCACTCCTATCCATCAGATCAGGCCCAATACAACCTGTCATCTAAAAGGCCACCCTGCTTATGACCGGTTCCACAAAATTCGCCCCCTCATAGACCACCTGTCATCAAAATTTGCAGATGCTTATACCCCTGAACAGTCATTTTGAGACATTTGGTTTCCAGACTACTCACGGGTTTGGGCCCGTAAAATGCCAGGGCGGTATAGGAACCCCACAAAGTGACCCCATTTTAGAAAAAAGACACCCCAATGTATTCTGTTAGGTGTATGGCGAGGTCATAGAAGATTTTATTTTTTGTCAAAAGTTAGCGGAAATTGATTTTTATTTTTTTTTTCTTCACAAAGTGTCATTTTTCACTAACTTGTGACAAAAAATAAAATCTTCTATGAACTCACCATACTCCTAACGGAATACCATGGGGTGTCTTTTTCTAAAATGGGGTCATTAGTGGGGTTCCTATACTGCCCTGGCATTTTAGGGGCCCTAAACCGTGAGGAGTAATCTTGAAACAAAAATGACCTGTGAAATCCTAAAGGTACTCGTTGAACTTTGGGTCCCTTAGCACAGTTAGGGTGCAAAAAAGTGCCACACATGTGGTATCACCGTACTCAGGAGAAGTAGTATAATGTGATTTGGGGTGTATTTTTACACATACCCATGCTGAGTGGGAGAAATCTCTCTGTAAATGGACAATTGTGTGTAAAAAAATCAAACAATTGTCATTTATAGAGATATTTCTCCCACCCAGCATGGGTATGTGTAAAAATACACCCCAAAACACATTATACTACTTCTCTTGAGTACGGCGGTACCACATGTGTGGCACTTTTTTACACCCCAAGTGCACTAAGGGGCCCAAAGTCCAATGAGTACCTTTAGGATTTCACAGGTCATTTTGCGTCATTTGGTTTCAAGACTACTCCTCACGGTTTAGGGCCCCTAAAATGCCAGGGCAGTATAGGAACCCCACAAATGACCCCATTCTAGAAAGAAGACACCCAAAGGTATTCCGTTAGGAGTATGGTGAGTTCATAGAAGATTTTATTTTGTGTCACAAATTAGCGGAAAATGACACTTTGTGAAAAAAACCAATTAAAATCAATTTCCGCTAACTTGCGACACAAAATAAAATCTTCTGTGAACTCGCCATACTCCTAACGGAATACCTTGGGGTGTCTTCTTTCTAAAATGGGGTCATTAGTGGGGTGCCTATACTGCCCTGGCATTTTAGGGGCCCTAAACCGTGAGGAGTAGTCTTGAAACAAAAATGACCTGTGAAATCCTAAAGGTACTCATTGGACTTTGGGCCCCTTAGCGCAGTTAGGGTGCAAAAAAGTGCCACACATGTGGTATCGCCGTACTCAGGAGAAGTAGTATAATGTGTTTTGGGGTGTATTTTTACACATACCCATGCTGAGTGGGAGAAATCTCTCTGTAAATGGACAATTGTGTGTAAAAAAAAATCAAACAATTGTCATTTACAGAGATATTTCTCCCACCCAGCATGGGTATGTGTAAAAATACACCCCAAAACACATTATACTACTTCTCCTGAGTACGGCAATACCACATGTGTGGCACTTTTTTGCAGCCTAACTGCGCTAAGGGGCCCAAAGTCCAATGAGCACCTTTAGGCTTTACAGGGGTGCTTACAATTTAGCACCCCAAAAATGTCAGGGCAGTAAACACACCCCACAAATGACCCCATTTTGGAAAGTAGACACTTCAAGGTATTCAGAGAAGAGCATAGTGAGTCCGTGGCAGATTTCATATTTTTTTTGTCGCAAGTTAGAAGAAATGGAAACTTTTTTTTTTTTGTCACAAAGTGTCATTTTCCGCTTACTTGTGACAAAAAATAATATCTTCTATGAACTCACTATGCCTCTCAGTGAATACTTTGGGATGTTTTCTTTCCAAAATGGGGTCATTTGGGGGTATTTATACTATCCTGGAATTCTAGCCCCTCATGAATCATGTCAGGTGGTCAGAAAAGGCAGAGATGCTGGAAAATGGGAAAATTCACTTTTTGCACCATAGTTTGTAAACGCTATAACTTTTACCCAAACCAATAAATATAGGCTGAATGGGGTTTTTTTAATTAAAAACATGTTTGTCCACATTTTTCGTGCTGCATATATACAGAAATTTTACTTTATTTGAAAAATGTCAGCACAGAAAGTTAAAAAAAAAATCATTTTTTTGACAAAATGCATGTCTTTTTTGATGAATATAATAAAAAGTAAAAATCGCAGCAGCAATCAAATAGCATCAAAAGAAAGCTTTATTAGTGACAAGAAAAGGAGCCAAAATTCATTTAGGTGGTAGGTTGTATGAGCGAGAAATAAACCGTGAAAGCTGCAGTGGTCTGAATGGAAAAAAAGTGCCTGGTCCTTAAGGGGGGTAAAGCCCACGGTCCTCAAGTGGTTAAAACGGCTCTTTATAGTAAGACCTGGGGCGTATTAGACCAGTTCTGGCAGCGATTTTGGATCGCTGACAGCTGCCGGTGATTCCAAAAACCCTTTGCCAATGCATTACAATGGTGGTGAATCCACTAGTGTGATTGCAATTAGGAAAATCACAGTTACAGTACATGTAGCATTTTTTTGCGCTCATTTGTGCTCAATGCAATGTATAGAAACGCAGCAAAATTGCTTTTTAACATGATGTTGCAGTGAGTTGGGGGCTGAACATCTTGTTTTTTAAATAAAGTTTGATATTATAATTACCAAGTATCCCAATTCCACCTTCCGCTGTAGCCCCACCCCCAGCAGAAGAGGTCACAGACGCTTCTCTGATTGTTCCTAGAGAAGCACCTATGACTTCTTCTGCTAAGCTGAAGCTGAACATCAGAACACCTGGTGAGTATGTAAAATGTATTTAAAGGGACAAATCACTAATTGAAAGTGCTGTGCAGTGCTTCAAAATGCCACAAATTGCAATCGCAAACATCGCACTAGTGGAATCCTAGTGAGTAGATAAGTTGTGGTATAGCTTGCCACAGGATTTAGTTATGGCAAATTCTCTACTTAAGGGATTGTGTGTGTGTACTTTAAAGAGTATCCACAGCTAGGATGGCTAGTTGTGGAAAGATGATACCTTGATCTAGTCAGGAAGAAAGTTTCTTCCCTTGTGGCTTTTCTTTACTCTGGATTGAGGTGCAGTATGAATCGAAAGGTTGAGCTTGATGGACACATGTCTTCCTAGATAATTATGTGACTGTGTAACTGTCTGATTTATAACCACTTCAACTTTTTTTGTTATAGGATTTATCGGGTTCTATTGATGATTTGCCAACTGGAACAGAAGCAACATTAAACTCTGCTGTTAGTGCCTCTGGATCTACAAGTAGTCAAGGGGAGCAAAGCAATCCTGCACAGTCACCTTTTTCTCCTCATGCATCACCACATCTGCCAAGTATCCCAGGTGGTGGGCCATCACCATCCCCTGTGGGCTCACCAGTTGGAAGCAATCAGTCAAGGTCGGGCCCAATATCACCAGCTAGCATTTCTGGTAAGTACCAATGCAAAAAACAAAATTTATTCACATAGGGCAGGGGTGTTCAAACTTTTTAGATCAAGGGCCATATCACTGGTCTTTGGATAGCTAGTGGCCGAACGAGCAAACTTACGCAGCATGTATAGTATGCCTATTATAGTTATTTCAAATAAAACCTTTCCACAGGAAATAAGCCATATACCATGCGTGCAATTAGCATGCCCCCTTCAGTGTGCAGTGGTAGCTACTAGTGACTGGCTGCTGCTAGCATAGTGTCATCTGCTAATGAGTGACTGCTGCTGACATAGTGGTGGCTGCTGACATAAGTAGCTACTCTTCACTCATCAAGTCCAGGCCCATGTATGTTCTGCCTCCCCCTTCACCAGGACTTCTGCGGCCATGTTCTAAAGTACCATAGTAATCACTGTAGGCTGACATTTTCCAGTGTATACTAAGTATACACTCCAGTGGCCGCTTCTTTGTAGTTCTATACTAATTGCTATGGGAATACAGTAGAGCTGGGGGGGAGGCAGAGTGGTGACATAGGTTGACCCTAATCATTAATGCATGCGGCACCACAGCAATGACCTATGGGCTGCACACAAATTAAATCTCACAGGAGCTTTGGAGACCACTGGAAAGGGCCTGGCGGGCCACATTTGGTCCTCAGGATGGACTTTGGACACCCCTGACATAGGGTAAACACTATTGCTAGTTTCATAGTCCGTTTTTTTTTTTTACTTTTTCCAGCTACATGTGTTTCCACAGATATTTGCCAAACAGAGTTTAGAAAATACAATGATACTTCAGGCAGAGTGCTTTGTGTTCTTTCTGTCAGGATCTTTCCTGTAACATGTTCTGTCGGTTGCAGTGGAACTGCAACCGAGCAGTTTTGACTTATTTGCTTGCATTCAGTTGCGCATTCGCAATAAGTCTCATTGTCATTTGCAATCACTCTGCAGTTCAATGCAGCTCAGGATGCTGCCATGAGTGACTCCTCCTATTGCTTGCTGCAGTTGAACTGCAGCCCGATAGCCCTGGATTTCCTACATGCATGTTGTTGCATAATATTGCATGTATTTGTTATGAGAGTCCTTTAGCTAGCAGCTTGTAATCAAGCTGGCTCAGGATTGAGTAATTACCATTCAGCTGTGTGGGAATTTGCATGCCTGCATCCATTGGCTGATGTCAACATAAAAGTCTGCCTCCCATTTCAGACACCGCCCGACATAGCGTACAGCTCCCTGAGTTGTTGCTGGGTCATTCATGAGAATTGTAGATTGCATTATTTAATCTTGTTTCTTGCTTGGACGTTTGCTGTATCCGTGGGGATTCAGTGAAGTCCTTCTGATCCTGATAGCTTGGATTCTGCCATCACCACGTTGGTGACTAGTATTCCTTCTTGCCTTGTTCCTGAGGACGTAACTAAAGTAGCGGTTGCCGTTAGTTACGCTCCTACCTGTTAGCCTTGTCTATGTCAGTGTGAATGTTTGCCGTCGCTGGGGCAGCGACTAGATTGGCAAAGTATTCCGTCTGTCTATCTGTTGTTTGTCTTGTTAATTGTTATAACTTGTGCTTTAGCTAGTTTCTTGATATATATATATATATATGCAGATCTGCAATATATATTTATTCATTAGTTGAGACGTTTGTTATTTTTCTGAATTAACGTGTATGACCTTAGCCTGTTACCGACTCCGATTCCACCCATTGTACTTCAGCCATCTGATCTAACGTGTATGACCCTAGCCTGTTACCGACTACATCTGTTGTGTATTGTATCACATAGCATCTAGCGTGGTAGGCGATATTGGAAGCACAGAGCTGCAGTTGCCCTGGGCAATCTTGATCCTTTGTTCATTACTCCTGTGGCCACCTGTGGAGCCTCTTCCATTACCCAGCTACATAGTCTTGAGCACACACACTGACTCGGAAAGTATAACCCCAAGTATTACACTTTCCCATTCTTTTATTTATTTATTTTTGTATTCGTTCTTAAAGTCACCTTAGTGCGCTGTGGGTGATGCGCAGAGATGACATCTAAGGACATACATTTACAGACCTGGAATCTGGCATTAGGCACAGTCAAATTGGTCAGTAGTAGTTGAATGGGTGGAGTTAAAGGAGGGATTAAGTTCAAGTAATTCAACCCAAAACATATTGGTGAGCTTTCTTCCCGTTATGGAGCCTGTACCGGTCCTGGATGAAGGGCATGTACTGTAAAACAACTGTTGACCTCAACCTGTCTATATTACCTGGTAATTGTTTGATACTTGTGTGAGCTGCTGGTTATGTATGGGCTGCGACAAATAGGTACAGCTTCGTGTTGTACCTGTGCCCACGTGTTGTAGCTACAAAATTTGGATTTTGCCTCTGTTGTTTTACATTGAGGCATGGTAATTGTAGCTGCACAGCATTGCTGATCTACCTACACTGGTAACTGTGTGCTGAGGCTTCCTGTCCAAATTACAAATTGTTGGAATAGTAAGATCTTTATTTGAGAGATCGTTATGATTCCAGAATTCGAGGTCAAGTGGTCTAGAAAATAATGAAAACAAATGCAGAACAAGCCGACTCTGCCTTGGTAATACCATATTGTGGCGAGTTTCTGGCTTTAACATTTTTTCCTTTAGGCTTTTAGCGTCAGAGCTTAAAGCGGAACTGTCGTGAAAATAACATAATGAATAAAATTGCTTATTGTTTACAATATTAATTTAAGGATTATTTAGTCAGAGTTTGCCCAATGTAAAATCTCTCCCTGATTTACTTTTGACATTTGTCACACGAGCGATATCTTTAGTCCTGCCAGGTGATCTGTACGGAATGTTCGTTACTGAGAAAGATTTCTATACACTGCACAAAGGGAGATATTGCTTGCTTGCTTGCTAGTTGTAAAAAGCCATTATTTCTCACAATCCAACAAGGTTCACAGACAGCAAACTGTCAGGACCGTGGTCATGACATCACACCGTGCGAGGTGTTTCACTATAATATCAGCCATACAGACACCAATCCCCCCGACCCCCCGGTGATCTACTGTATTTGAGGAAAGGTAAAGATTTCTCATGGGAAAGGCTGTATCAGCTACTGATTGGAATAAAGTTCAATCCTTAGTTGAAGTTACTTGTTAAAGAGGAACGTTACAGAATGTAACTTGATGATTAAAATTGCTTATATTTAACGATATTAATTTATAAATGATGTAATCCATGATTGCCATCACAGGAGCTGACAAGGTGTGCATCACTCCCAAGTGTGTTTGTGGTGTATTTCATTAGCAACACTAAGTAAGTGGGCGCCGCAACACTAAGTACTACTGCGCACATTGTAATCCCCAGAAGAACAGTTGTATCCAGCTGAATAGACAGACCCCAGAGAATTGCCGTCTGCTGTCCTTAGATGGGCAATTTAAATTGGAAATGTGAAACACAATCAAAAAAATGATTGATTGCGTTTCTTCTCAAATTGATTGCGTTTCTTCACAAATCGATTAGGTTTCTTCATGAATCGTTCGTGACAAGCATCACAGTTTTTTTTTATTTAATTTAACCCATGCAAATCCTTAAAACAGTTTTACTACGTTCACTACGGTAGCTGCTTCTGGTAGCTAACACTAAAGTGAGTATATTCTGTTGAAAATCCCTGCGTTGTCCATGTGGCGCCTCAACCAGTAGCTACATTTGCATACTTTGGAAAACACTAAAATAATAAATACATTTTCTCAGTGCTACATTGGTGTACTGTATTTGATTTCAAGTAGGATTAGCCATACTATGCCAGGGAAAAAACACATATATAAGTAGATGAATACTTTATCTACTTACATAGCACATGTATTGTACTGTCCATGTTTTGATTTCAGTGAATGTTGTATAGGAAATGAAGAGAATTCTGTTCCTAGTGGGAACCATGTATTTTGCCCACAGTTTGAGGCTAAATACTGATGTCATTTCATCCCTTAACTTTTTTTCTTTTCTCCTGAGCCACCCCAGCCTTGCTTGTAAACAGAAGTGAACAGAGGATCATGTTTCAGCTAGGCAGCTAGACAGGGAAATAAAGGGAAGAGGAGGTTATTTACTATAGATAAAAAGGACCCCAGCATTCAACTGAATGGCAATGGCTATTAAAGGGCCAGTGCTCCTATGGTATGTGATAACTCCAAACCATAACAGCAGAAAACGTTTTGAAAGTTTTGAATGCAGGATTATCATCCTTATCACTTAATATACTCAGACCAGTTGCTGTGAAAAAATAGATTTTTATGGTGACAATGCCACTTGTTTGTTTGTGTTTTTGTTTATTGCTACACCTTTGAGTTCTGAAGAAAAAAACATTTTTTTTAGAATTTGCAGCACCCTTCTTCAGCTGTCTTCCTTTCAGCAACCTTGCCCCATGATTAATATTTAATATACATTTCACTGCTGTTACAACCTGTTCGGGAAATTGCTGACAAATGGCTTACGCCAATAAAAATCAAATACTGGAAGAAAAGACACAGGACTTTCTTTATTTACATTTTGCTTTGTTTGTAAACTGGTATAATTTGGCACAGTGAAACAAGACAAATTAAATTAGCATTTGTTGTTTGGTAGCAGCCATACATTTTGATGGTGTGCTGTGTCAGCTCACACTTCAGATTTTGGTAGAATTTGAGAGAGGCAGGGAGAGATAAGAAGAAAACACATTACCTTAAATAGGCAATCTCACTTTTTTCTGCCTTGGCACCAATTCTCTTTTTCAGACGTATACTCTGACAACTACATGTTTTTTAATGAAATTGTTTTATATATTGCATTTAAACATAACAAATAATATATGCATTTTCTCATCTAATGTGTATGAAATACGGTATTAATAAAATACAAGATTATTTTTAGCTCCAGGTGCTGGATTCACTCATATTATTTCGGATGCAGAAAAAAATGTCAGTTTACCAATGTAGTAACCTTTCAAACATTTCAAGTGCAAATTCCACATAATTGGTGACAACTAAGCTCTGTTTTGCTCGGTTTTGCAGCTGAAAATGCAGTTTATCTTATGAAAAGTAATATCTCGTGGCGTACGAGGCTTTGATCCCAGCTAGGACTTATATGCATGGCGTTTACAAGTACACTTCATGTTTGGGTTTATCTTCACATCCCAAGCCATACAGGAGGCTAACTGGCTCCCCCCCCCCCCAAAAAAAAAAAAAAAAACTAAATAAAAGTGGAGTTTTTCTTGGTTTCACTTTTGCAGAATGCACAGAAAGGGTTAAAGGGACTCCGAGCTCAAAAAAAAAAAGAAAGTTGTACTCACCATGGGCTTTCTCCAGCCCAGTGCTGGTCGGGAGGTCCCACGCCGGCGTCCTGGCTCCTCTCCTTCTCCCCGCTCCGGAATGGCTGGCAGGCCGCAGCCCGGGCGACACTCTCCCGAGTGTCGGGCTTCTTCTTCCGCATATGACGCGGATTACGTCACACGCCGGCCGCCTCGCGTCATCATGGCGGCCGGCGTGAAAGTACTGCGCATGCGCGAACAAAGCGCGCATGCGCAGTACTTTCACGCCGGCCGCCATGATGACGCGAGGCGGCCGGCGTGTGACGTAATCCGCGTCATATGCGGAAGAAGAAGCCCGACACTCGGGAGAGTGTCGCCCGGGCTGCGGCCTGCCAGCCATTCCGGAGCGGGGAGAAGGAGAGGAGCCAGGACGCCGGCGTGGGACCTCCCGACCAGCACTGGGCTGGAGAAAGCCCATGGTGAGTACAACTTTCTTTTTTTTTTTGTGCTCGGAGTCCCTTTAAGCCTCAATGTTTACTGTATGGAGAGCGGCAGAGCTCTCATGCAGTCTATTCACAGTTGCTGATGAGAACTAATTAGACAAGTTGATCTGCCAAATGGTGGCCACTAATGATCCAATCTTTTTCATCCAATCTTATAATTTCTATGTACTATTAGGTAACTGTCTAAAATATCCATTTTTTATACTGTATTCACTCAATTTATTCTTATACTACATAGATTACGTAAAATTGAATGAAAATGATTGGATCATTAGTAGCCATCTTAAAGAAACACAGACCACAAAGAAGTGGATTTCTTCAGCAAATGTGTAGAATGAAGACTTTTAATTGTGTGCTGTGCAAGAGTTTGGTTCCACTTTAATGTACACTCTAAAGTGCTGCAGAAAATTACAGCAATAAATAAATACAGATTTTATCTTTATTGTCTTGCAGTTGTTTGATAAATGGTTAGAGCATTCTGTGTATAAGAGTCACTGTTACTGCAGTTTTTCTAACAGCCCCCCACTAATAATTTTTAATGTACAATTAAGTAATCTACCTGCAAAATTATGTTGCACTAGTGTATTACTCTAGATAAGTCACATAATATAAATACTATGACATTATCTAAAATATCTCAACACTGTGGCCAACCAAGTGTTATGACTTTCATTTACTGGTGCTATTTGTTGGTCCAAAAATTCTGAGATAAAGTATTTATTTTAGCATATTTCTGCATTTCAAGAACCTCTTACGCCAGAACCAGGGATAACCTTATATTCTTGCCCTTTTGCACTCCAATTTAAATACTGAGCCATTTGCTCAAAATAGAAAAAAATGGAGCCTATACTGCATATTTTGCTGTATTGCGTAAATGTCCAATCCCCCCAAAATCTCATGTATTTGGTACATAGAAAATTCAACATAGGTAGTTGACTACGGCTATAAAAATGAAACTCTGTGGTGGCCATGGTTAGATTAGCTTAAAGCACATTTGCAGGAAAATAAAATGTTATGTTTTTAATGACTTGGAAATTTCCCCTTGTGTTTTTTGTCAGGACTAACCCTTAAAGAGAATCTGTATTGTTAAAATCGCACAAAAGTAAACATACCAGTGCGTTAGGGGACATCTCCTATTCCCCTCTGTCACAATTTCGCTGCTCCCCGCCGCATTAAAAGTGGTTAAAAACAGTTTTAAAAAGATTGTTAATAAACAAACAAAATGGCCACCAAAACAGGAAGTAGGTTGATGTACAGTATGTCCACACATAGAAAATACATCCATACACAAGCAGGCTGTATATACCCTTCCTTTTCAATCTCAAGAGATCATTTGTGTGTTT
Organism: Hyperolius riggenbachi; assembly: GCF_040937935.1. Lineage (NCBI taxonomy): Eukaryota > Metazoa > Chordata > Amphibia > Anura > Hyperoliidae > Hyperolius > Hyperolius riggenbachi. The sequence goes on along the minus strand of NC_090649.1, from coordinate 336,540,063 downwards.
CTTTCCCCCTGCAGCTATCTTCTACTGAAGTGTCAGGTTGTTTCTTCCTGCAGAGTGCAGACAGCTCTGCCTGTATGTAATTCCTCAGTATGTGAAAGCCCAGCCAGCTCAGAGGAGGATTTATCCAGCTTGTAAAAGATAAGAGAGAAGAGAGAAGCTGCCCTAATCTAAATACACAGGCAGTGTGCAGAGAGGGGCCTGGAGGGGGGAGATGCATCACAGAACCACAACACTGAAGAACTTGGCAGCCTTCCAGACACAGGCTGACAAGTCTGACAAGAGAGAGATAAGTTGATTTATTACAGAGATGGTGATAGTAGGACATGCTGCAGTAAGCCAGAACACATTAGAATAGCTTTTGGAACTTGTAGGATGATAAAAAACAGGATGCAATTTTTGTTACGGAGTCTCTTTAAGGTTGCCACTAATGATATAATTTACCAAACGATCAATATGAATGATTCTTCATATGAATGATCATAAATGATCATTTGGGACCACTAATGGACAAAAATCTCCTAACCAATCCAAGCAAATTTTTTTTTATATAATTTTTTTTTGTAAAAAGTTTCATGCAAATATACAGAGATTAATGAAATGGATCCGAATTTCTGATCGATCCCATCAATCTGATGGGATTGGTTATTGTTGTCCATTAGTGATCCCAAATGATCATTTACGATCATTCATAGTGATTGTTCCGCAAATTGTATCATTAGTGGCCACCTTTAGAAAGATCTTGTCCATTGTTCTCCTTATTTTAGATGTGTTGGATGTGAGGCTGTGGTCTACACTTTCCAACATAATGGATCTGCCTAGTACACAGTTCTTTAAAATCTTGTAACAGTCATTAGCTTGTTGCAGTTGGTAATATGAAACCTAAATTTGCCATAATTACTGTTGGCAGCATTTTTTTTCCAGAAAATAAGTACATAATTACCAGTAAAATATGTTTATGTTTGACTTTTCTTCAGCAGGTACACACAGTACTTATTTACACTCATATTGGTTGTCAGTTGAGCTCTGTTGCTACCCACCCCATAAGTACTGTTGTTATTTTAGTCCTTTGCGAAGCAATGGTTTGTGCAGCCCAGATCAATTTTGTTCTCGTTTTCTGGAACATCACATATTATTCCATATCCATTGATTCTACATGTAAAGTAGCTCAGCACCCAGTTTTATCACTCATTCGTCACCTGTGTTTGGACTTCTGATATCTATTCTACATCCGTATGATGTGATTTGTTGATGACTAATGAAAAACAGAATTGGTTACGGCATGAGATGAAAGAAATGCCGACATCAATCCTGAGACGCATTAATCTTTAATAATCCACGTCTGCATGTTTTGTAAGTGGTGTAACAGACAATGGCTAATGTTGATATTTTATTTTCCAAAAAAGAAACTGATAGAGTGCTTGTGCTAACAAACTTTATTAAAACCATTCTGATGTGTATTCACTGGCCTTGATATGATACTAAATAAGTAAAAGTTTTACTTTGGTTATAGAGGCAGAATTTAAAAAAGAGCCGCTGTTCTCCATTTGACAGAGTTGCTAAACTACAGGGGACACGTGTGATGTAGCATTCTTTTTAATAGTAGTTTCCTTATTTAGTTTGCATGTGCTCATGGTTTTGCAGTGTTTTGTAGCTGGATTTTTCACTTTGCAGTGGGTTACATCTAAAAAACAAAAATAAGGGCATTGCTTTGTGGCATTATAGCATTGGCACATTTGTAAACTTTGCTCCTGGCTTGAGAAGAATGGGTTCACTATAACCAAACAGGGTTGCTGTTATAACTCTGTGCATGAACCCTGTCTGACCTAGCTTTTGTCCTACCTACCTACATATGACACCAGAACAGGGGCAGTGCTGTGAGGTGGCTGGAACACCCCAAAGGTGCTCCACAGACCACCAGGTAGTACTATCAGGTGACTACTAGACCACCAGGGAACTCTGTAGGGTGGGGTGGACCGCAAGAGCACCGGTGAAAACTATAAAGTGTAATGGGCACAACATAGAGATCACTATTAGGCTGTACAGCAGACCAAATGAAATTTTGTTTTTGGGGTGTAAGGCCCACCCTCTATTGATGCAGACAGACAGCGTTTCGGAACATGCAGGTCCCTTCTTCAGGGCAAACAAGTCTGTCAAAAATATCAATAGGACATCAGTTATAACAGTTGCCACTGTACTTGTCGATACACAATGCACTCCATTCAGTGGAGGGGTATGGTCAAACACCCCAAAAATGTGGCTTGAGCACTACAATTTATTCTTATTGGCAAATACCAAGGGTGTGCGGATTAACCTGTTTTGTGTCTGCCCACCCTCTGTCTTACTCTGTCCACTTCTCTTCCCACCCTCTCTCGCATCCCGTCTACTTCTTTCCATCTATCTGTCCAACTGGGCAATGCTGTGCAGTCATCAATTCCACTCTGGTCCCCTTACACACAGATATTCCCATATTTGCATTTATACTTCTGAATCAGGAGCCACTTATAAAGGGGGGCCACACTTGGTAACGGGGCAGTGAGGGGTATTGCTGTGGCATTTGTCTCTTAGAGACCTTATGATTGCTGCATTTGTCGGTTGAAGACTTCATAATTGCTGCATTTGTCACTTAAGGGCCTCAAGATTGCTGCATTTGTCGCATGGAAGCCTCAAGATTGCCGCATTTGTCACTTGGGGGCCTCATGATTGCTGATTTTGTCATTTAGGGGCTTACCATTGCTTACCGCCATAGCTATTTCCCTGGCATAATACAGGACAATTAACAGCAGTTTGTGGACAACAATTGTTCCAGCTTACCTGAGTGATGTGCTGATTGGGGATGAGCAAATCTGTCAAAACAGATTAGCAAAAGTAAGCTTTCAAAGCTTCATGAATCCGTAGGCCATTATGCAACCAGCTTTTTTTTTTTTTTTTTTGCAAAAATGCATGTGCACAAAGCAGAATAAAGTGAAAACGTGCACAATATCAACCTTTACAATATCAATAACACACAGTTATGTTGTGCCATCCTCCAGCCCCTTTAGGGAGTTACTTTATTTCTAATAATAATGAGGCCACCTTTATTTCTACACAATTCTATGTAACAGCCCCACTTACATTTTTAGTTTATTTTGTAAACTGACAAAGGGTAAATTACTCCATCCAACAATATGTTAAAACATGTTTACAAATGTTACTGCATGGTTTCTTTTTATTTCATTAACTTTAAGGGCCCGTTTCCACTAGAGCGAATCTGCATGCATTTTCTGCATGCAAATTCGCATAGCACTACAAGTGAATGGGACTGTTTCCACTTGTCAGGATTCCTTTGCGTTTTTCTGTGCAGGAAAAATTTGCATGGCAGAGCCATCAGAATTTGCATACTGCATACCGCTATGCTAATCGCATACAATGTATTTGTCACGGACGGTTGCGGGGCCGCAGGCGCGTCCTGGAACCGCCCGTGAAGAAAAAGCAATCACACTCGATTCCCTGCATCGATTGCGCTTCAAAACGGTACAATCTGGGTTGAGTGTGTAGGGACAGCTGAAGTCCTTTTCTTAGCAAAGAGAGCACCATCCTGAAGGCTGGATGGCTCTTTTGATATGCTAATGAGCCTGAGCCTAATCTGCCCCAGAGAGTCCCTGGCTTCAAGCTGTGCTGATGGCCCATCCATCAGGTATAAGGTGACAAGCACCATGGCAGGAGCAATCTAGTTGGGCTAAAAGCCAGACCCACTGGCTCATTCCCAGCAGGGGAGGCGACACCTCGCTGGCTGCTCCAAACTTCAAAGAGCCTTTGCCTGGGAATAACCTGAGTCTCATAGCAAATCCATAACTTCCCAGATCTGTCATATTTCTGGGGTTCCTGAGATGGCAGCTTCGCCAAACGTGGGGGAAGTGTAGCATGAGCCCCGGTGCTGGTTCTGAGGAAGTTTCAGAACATTCTGAGGTAAGGACTGCCAGTTAGGCAGTTTGAAAATGCCCTGATGATACCACAGGGGTCCCACCCCTCATGTCTGGTATCAGGGCGCTGGGTAAATCGAGACAGACCTGAAAATGTTAATAAATCTGCCCTGACCTGTACGGTTCTGTGAGATAGAGCCCATATATGGGTAGATATGATTTCTAGCCCCCAGGATAAGGGGAGGGCTCATCTCATCTTCTAAGGGGGTGTATGGCTCCCCGCCCTCACTCCCTCCTACTGAAGCAGGGGCATAAGAATGGCTGAGGACCCAAACTCAGTGTCCTCCACATTGAACCATCTTGCACTCATCAGATGCCAGCTTGAGGATATGCTGGCATCCACCTGGTCTGAACTCTGAACTCTGGACTTTGAAACCAAGAACTTTATGATTCTTCCCACAATAAGGACATCTTTCCAGGAACTAAGTATTTTTCTCCCTTCTTTTATTTTTCATACTGGCTATTACTGTTTTAATAATTGTTGATTTTAATAATTGCCTGTATATATTAATTATTTATATTGCTGTGAATAAAAGACTTCCTCCAAGTCATTCACTGTTTCGCTACCCTGCTTATCAGCACACACAGAAATGATCCCGGGTCTCTGAAGATACGCTACTGTTTGTTTGTTGTTGGCTAGACAGAATATCGTGTGTTTAACCGTTTTATCCGCAGGATTAGTCAGTCAGTTAGTGGGCCCCACGGTCCCATAGTAACCGCGGTGGTGGCAGTTTACTCTGAACCAGTAGGTGACGTTGTAATTACCCGTGTCTCACAGGCTCCCTTCTGAGTTGTCTGTGGCTAATTCTTAACGGTTCCTGCGCATTGACTGCGACCAGAGTTCGCACGATCTGTGCGCTGGCACCGTTTAGAAGGCTAAGTGCGGTCAGCCACTGAGGGCTCCTTGTGACAGTGTTAGGCAGCGGTTGGGACCTGTGTTGTGCTGAAAGTATCTGCGATAGCGCTAGCGCTATCGAGAAACGAACTAATTCGTTGGTGTAGCTAGAAGGCAATATTTTTTTTATATATACAGAGAGACTGTGTAGCCAGTACCCCTCCCCAAAAGTTTTATTTTATTTGGCGTGGAAATGTCCGGGAACTACAAGAAAATGTGCCTGGCGGACCTGCAAAATCTTTGCCAAGAGAGAGGCATTGATGTCGGCCGCAAGAAACAAGGGGACCTGGTAACGGAATTGTTTCAATGGGATACCCAGCAACTGCAGGAGCTGGATGTGTCTGCTGAGGTAGACACTGACCCATCTGACTCAAGGCAAGGGGAACCAGAGACTGAGACTCCTGACCGTACAGAGGTTGTGCATCCTGAGGGCCCTGCATCAACAGTTACGCAGGAGAATGTCAGTGTGGACCCCAACCCCAGAGTTTCTGAAAGTACTCGCCTGGAACCGGCCAGTACTGGACTGTCCGTTTGTACTGATCCGCTAATGCAGCAGGCATTACAAAAGCTGATGGACACTGACCTGGACAAGTACCTGCAGTACATGCGTGAGGAGCGGGAACGCCAACGACAGCATGAGCTAAACATGGCAAAAGTGCAACAGGCCAGCCGGAGTTCACCGCCCAGCCTCCCTGCTGAAGGAGCTGCACCACCCGTAAGTGCAAAATTTAAATTTGCTAATATTGAAAAAGACACAGACATTGACTTGTTTTTGCGGTCTTTTGAAAAAGCATGCCGTCAGTATCGTCTGTCCCAAGACCAGTGGGCCAGACATCTGACACCTTTGCTGCGCTACAAAGCGCTTGATGCCTTCGCAGAATTGCCTGCGGAGAAGGATAATGATTATGCTGCTATAAAAGACGCTATCATTACTAAGTACCAGCTGACGCCAGAAGCCTATCGGAAAAAGTTCAGGGCCTGGCAGAAAAAGCCTTCTGATTCGTACCGAGATGTGGTCAGCAGCTTGCTCACCACACTCCGCCAGTGGACACTAGGCCTCACCAAAGGGTCTTATGGCGTCCTGGAGGACTTGATAGTCCTCGAACAATTAAACATTTGCCCTGCTGATGTACGACAGTTTGTGTTAGAACGCAGGCCGGCTTCAGCCACTGTCGCTGCAGACCTTGCCGAGACTTTTGCAACTACCCGGGTGGCTGATACCCGCAGAACTGTCCCATCCAGCTGGAGAGGAGGTCAGCCCAATACCTCGGCAGACCCTCCTGGCCCTGTGAGCCGTCCGCCACAGAGGCCACCCAGCGCAGCTGCTGCACCCAGGCCTGCAGCGCCTGGAGAGGTCACCTGTCACTACTGCCGCCAGCCCGGACACATGAAATTCGACTGTCCGGAGCGGAGACAGACACCACCAGCACCTGGATCATCCGCATCACCTGTACCTCACCCACAGCAGAGGCAACCCGCCAGCGAACCACAGCCTGGATCATCAGATTTTGTCCTGTTTGCCCGCGGAAAGGAAATCCGCGACCGAACCGACCAGCAGCAACTTGTTAGAGTGAACGGCAAAGTTGTCACCGGATTTCGAGACACCGGAGCTGACATCACGTTAGTTCACTCACATCTTGTGCCAAAGGAGAGCATCAGCTCCAGCCGATCCCTTGCCCTTACTGGAGTAGAGGGCACCCTTTTTCACATAGCCCACGCGACAGTGAAGCTGGATTGGGGAGTGGGAGAAATCCAAGAAAGGGTTGTTGGGGTTATGAAGGATCTCCCAGTCCCTGTGTTGCTGGGGACTGATTTGGGCAAGCTTGTGTCCTACTATGAACCTGCCACGACCGCCTTGTCGCTCACGGGAGGAGACAGACTCTCCGCCCACCACCAGGTACTTTATACACTTGGGGGAGCACCAGGGGGAGGCGGGTTGAATGTGCCCAGTTCAAGGGTACCAGGTTCAATAGTGCCTGCTTCAAAGGCACCTGAGTTTGATGTACAGACTGTCTGTTGTGATGATGCTGTAACTGTACCTGAGTTTACTGTACAACCTGTCTGTAATGAAAAAATGTCTATACCTGTCAATGTCATTACTGCATGCAATGATGATTTGAGTAATGTCCGTCTGTGCCATTCTGACAGTGTACCTGTGCTAGCAGTACCGCGCAGCTGCACTGCTCAGAACCCGAGCTCAGAACAGGTGGAGGGGGTTCCGGCCTCCTCCCCCTCCTCTGACCACAGGGATGAGACCTTTCAGCCGCTGGCCTCGTGTGACATGAGCCAGTTGGCTGAAACTGACAGCGCCGTATTCTCAGCCGCACTACAAAGTGACCCAAGCCTGAAGGTGCTCAGGCAGCAAGCCGCTGAGCCCCTCGCAGACGGGGCCGCTTTCAAGGTGTACTGGGAAGGTGGGAGACTGTACAGTGAGTCTGTACAGCCCCCTACAGGTGGATCCCACGCGAATACCAAATGGCTTGTGGTCCCGAGTGCGTTCAGGGGACATGTGCTGAAATCCGCACATGGTAATCCTCTGACAGGGCACTCAGGGGTCCGCAAGACACTTGCCGGTATTCGGAAACAGTTTTATTGGCCCCGGATGAACAGGGATGTAGCAACCTACTGCAGAGCATGTGCCGTCTGTCAGGAGCTGGGAAGGTCCAGGGATCCCCGCGGGGTTCCCTTAGGTCCACAGCCACTTAGCAGGGGAACCCCGCGTGGGCTGGCTGTTGACCTAACCAACCCACTGCCCATTGTCAGCAGTCCCGGCAGACACCACGTCCGACTGCAGTGGCGCAAACGCCCTGTCCAGAACGGTCCATGTCGGGTCAACCCTGAGGGTAGCAGACCGCGCCCGGTCCAGGGAAACCGAGCCACAGGCTCCAATAGGTTTTCCCGCCGCACCGGCAACCTGAGACCCGTCAGCCAGGTTGGCCGACACGCAGCGGGCAGCCGACCCCAGAACGCCAACGGGGAACTAGATCAGATCTCGCAGGTTAGCGGCAACGACACACATCTTGCTGATGAATGTCTATCTGCCTTCTCCCCAGGGAGGGCTGTCACGGACGGTTGCGGGGCCGCAGGCGCGTCCTGGAACCGCCCGTGAAGAAAAAGCAATCGCACTCGATTCCCTGCATCGATTGCGCTTCAAAACGGTACAATCTGGGTTGAGTGTGTAGGGACAGCTGAAGTCCTTTTCTTAGCAAAGAGAGCACCATCCTGAAGGCTGGATGGCTCTTTTGATATGCTAATGAGCCTGAGCCTAATCTGCCCCAGAGAGTCCCTGGCTTCAAGCTGTGCTGATGGCCCATCCATCAGGTATAAGGTGACAAGCACCATGGCAGGAGCAATCTAGTTGGGCTAAAAGCCAGACCCACTGGCTCATTCCCAGCAGGGGAGGCGACACCTCGCTGGCTGCTCCAAACTTCAAAGAGCCTTTGCCTGGGAATAACCTGAGTCTCATAGCAAATCCATAACTTCCCAGATCTGTCATATTTCTGGGGTTCCTGAGATGGCAGCTTCGCCAAACGTGGGGGAAGTGTAGCATGAGCCCCGGTGCTGGTTCTGAGGAAGTTTCAGAACATTCTGAGGTAAGGACTGCCAGTTAGGCAGTTTGAAAATGCCCTGATGATACCACAGGGGTCCCACCCCTCATGTCTGGTATCAGGGCGCTGGGTAAATCGAGACAGACCTGAAAATGTTAATAAATCTGCCCTGACCTGTACGGTTCTGTGAGATAGAGCCCATATATGGGTAGATATGATTTCTAGCCCCCAGGATAAGGGGAGGGCTCATCTCATCTTCTAAGGGGGTGTATGGCTCCCCGCCCTCACTCCCTCCTACTGAAGCAGGGGCATAAGAATGGCTGAGGACCCAAACTCAGTGTCCTCCACATTGAACCATCTTGCACTCATCAGATGCCAGCTTGAGGATATGCTGGCATCCACCTGGTCTGAACTCTGAACTCTGGACTTTGAAACCAAGAACTTTATGATTCTTCCCACAATAAGGACATCTTTCCAGGAACTAAGTATTTTTCTCCCTTCTTTTATTTTTCATACTGGCTATTACTGTTTTAATAATTGTTGATTTTAATAATTGCCTGTATATATTAATTATTTATATTGCTGTGAATAAAAGACTTCCTCCAAGTCATTCACTGTTTCGCTACCCTGCTTATCAGCACACACAGAAATGATCCCGGGTCTCTGAAGATACGCTACTGTTTGTTTGTTGTTGGCTAGACAGAATATCGTGTGTTTAACCGTTTTATCCGCAGGATTAGTCAGTCAGTTAGTGGGCCCCACGGTCCCATAGTAACCGCGGTGGTGGCAGTTTACTCTGAACCAGTAGGTGACGTTGTAATTACCCGTGTCTCACAGGCTCCCTTCTGAGTTGTCTGCGGCTAATTCTTAACGGTTCCTGCGCATTGACTGCGACCAGAGTTCGCACGATCTGTGCGCTGGCACCGTTTAGAAGGCTAAGTGCGGTCAGCCACTGAGGGCTCATGTGACAGTATTTAGTAGGAAATTCGCATGCGGATTGGGTATGCGAATTTTCATGCGAATTCGCATAGAAACAATGTAAAATCACATTCGCATACATCGTCATCCATGCGAATTCGCATGAAAATTCGTATAGACCCGCATGCGAAATTCGCATCCGCATGCGAATTTTTCCCGCGGCGATTCACACCGCACAAGTGGAAATTCAGCCACAATGTAAATTTAATAGGAAAAACGCATGCGTCAAAACAATGTAAAAAGCACACCAGCATTGACATGATTAAAAACGCTTGGCCACAAAACGCATGCGAAATCGCATAGAAAAACGCATGGAAAAACGCATCCGCATGCAAAATTGCACATGCGTTTTCCGCACTGGAATCGCACCGCACCAATGGAAACGTACCCTAAAACATAGAAATTAATCATATTATTTGTGGTACATGCAAAAGTTTGGATCCCCTTCTACTTCTCCATTGAAAAGGACTTTTATGCAAGGTCCCTGACGCTAATTACATTAATACAAACCTGACAGCTTTTAAGCTCCATAAATCCTAAATTTTGGGCTTTTACTCAATAACCTTAAAGAGAACCTGTACTGAGTAAAATTATTTAAAATAAACACATGAGGTAACTTCAAATGAACATTACATAGTTACCTTGCCATCAGTTCCTCTCAGAAGCACACCATTTTCTTCTTACAGTGATCCCTTCCAGTTCTGACAACATTTTGTCAGAACTGAAATATATCAGTTGCTGTCAGTTATATATTAGTTGCTGTCAGTTACAGTTGAGAGGAGAACTGATGTGTCCATGTTTCCCTATGGCTCAAGTGAGTGATGTTACAGTTTAACAGTGTGCTGACCAGGAAACTGTTATGGGGTAATAGCCATTTTCAAAATGGAGGACAGAGAATTCCATTGATCACAGTGGTCAAACAGGATGCAGGAGAGAAAAAAATAGATTGATGAGTACACTATACAGGAGGCATGTATGACTTGTGTATGTTTATTTTGACTTTTAATGTTCAGTTCAGGTTTTCGTTAAGTATCTTTAAACAATTAAGTGAGGATCTCAAAATTAAGTGAATTGAAAGGGAAAGCCTATAAAAAGAAATGGTAAAATGCTTTCACATGTCAATTTTCACTGTTCATAGCATTCTCATAAAATAGCAGTTAAAGGGAACCATAACAGTCAAGGCAATAAGAACAAAGAACACTTTACGAGAACTGCTTGTATGCTAGCCACAAAGGCAAAGGCAATGCCTCATATGACTGCAAAGAATATGCACAAAGATTTGTCTGTCAAAACACACTTTAAAGTGCCGTTTTAGGGCTGGTTCACACGAAGGCCTGGTGCACACCAAAAACCGCTAGCAGATCCGCAAAATGCTAGCATATTTTGAAACGCTTTTTCTTATTTTTCTGTAGCGTTTCAGCTAGCATTTTGCGGTTTTGTGAAGCATTTTTGGTGTAGTAGATTTCATGTATTGTTACAGTAAAGCTGTTACTGAACAGCTACTGTAACAAAAACGCCTGGCAAACCGCTCTGAAGTGCCGTTTTTCAGAGCGGTTTGCGTTTTTCCTATACTTAACATTGAGGCAGAAACGCATCCGCAATCCAAAATCTGCAGCAGCCCGGGAATATGCGTTTCTGCAAAACGCCTCCCGCTTTGGTGTGCACCAGCCCATTGAAATACATTACCCTAGCGGATCCGCACCCGCAAGCGGATCGCAAACCGCAGCAGAACCGCTCTGGTGTGCACTAGGCCTAAGAGTACCTTTGAAAGCACCAGCGTTTCTGAAAAAGCTCTTGGCTAATGTGTGTGTATGGACTAGTTCACACCAGAGATTTTTTTTCCTAAACTCAAACAAGGGTCCTGCAGCATTTTGGAGGTGTAATTACACCTCAATGTAAAGTTTAGGAAAACTGAAAAATCATTTTAAAAACCTCTGAACAGAGATTCTCAAAACATTTTTTTGCCAAACGCAGTTCACATCCAGGTCAGAGTGTACTTCCTGCTTTGCCACAAGAACTACAAAATCACTAAAAATAAACACTCCCAAATCAATAGGTATAAATAGAAAATGGCTAGGCACATGCTGGGTATTGATACTGCAAATCAATACAAAAAGCGCTAAGCATTTGCAATTACAATTAGCAATTTTTGCTGTGATTGAGCCTTTACTTAGATTTTTAAATATGATCTTTTTAATCAACAGTTTTTTCTTTTTACCACACACAAATAACACATAAGATGTGAACCAACTTTTTTCTGTACGCTATTTGCTTTATTCCTGTTAAGTGCTTTGCGCTTCTGCTGAAAATTTGCTGCATTTTTTTAGTTACATATTTATTTGGGTTGAAAAAAAGACATATGTCCATTGAGTTCAACCAGAGAACAAAGTACAACACCAGCCTGTTCCTTCACATATCCCTGTTGATCCAGAGGAAGGCGAAAAACCCTTAGGGCCCGTTTCCACTGTTGCGACGCGATTTCGCCGGCATCCCGACGCTTGTAAAAACGCATGCGGATGTGTTTCCGCATGCGTTTTTACCCGCGATTTCGCATGCGATTTCGCATGGCAGGGTGCCATGCGAAATTAACCATGACTCTGCCAGGGCAAAATAACATTGAAAAAGGTGCGAAATCGCACGCGAATCGCGGGTAAAAACGCATGCAAAAAACGCATGCATTTTTCCTATTAAATACATTAGAGGCGATTCGCATGGATTCCCGACGCAGGCGAATTCTGTGGGTCCCGTCGTGCAGATTTGGCCCGCCGCCAAATCGCTCCCGCACGCCGCACATATGGAAACAGCCCCGGCCACTTCAATGTACCAAGCGAATCCGCATGTCGGCGCCGCATGCGGATTCGCTATGGTGGAAACGAGCCCTTACAAGGCATGGTCCAATTAGCCCCAAAGGGGAAAAAATTCCTTCCAGACTCCAGATGGCAATCAGATAAAATCCCTGGATCAACATCATTAGGCATTACCTAGTAATTGTAGCCATGGATGTCTTTCAACGCAAGGAAAGCATCTAAGCCCCCTTTAAATGCAGGTATAGAGTTTGCCATAACTACTTCCTGTGGCAATGCATTCCACATCTTAATCACTCTTACTGTAAGGAAACCTTTCCTAAATAAATGGCTAAAACATTTTTCCTCCATGCGCAGATCATGTCCTCTAGTCCTTTGAGAAGGCCTAGGGACAAAAAGCTCACCCGCCAAGCTTTTATATTGCCCTCTGATGTATTTATACATGTTAATTAGATCCCCTCTAAGGCGTCTTTTCTCTAGACTAAATAAACTCAGTTTATCTAACCTTTCTTGGTAAGTGAGACCTTCCATCCCACACATCAATTTTGTTGCTCGTATCTGCACCTACTCCAAAACTGCAATATCTTTCCTGTAATGTGGTGCCCAGAACTGAATTCCATATTCCAGATGTGGCCTTACTAGAGAGTTAAACAGGGGCAATATTATGCTAGCATCTCGAGTTTTTATTTCCCTTCTAATGCATCCCAAAATGTTGTTAGCTTTAGCTGCAGCGGCTTGGCATTGAGTGCGATTATTTAACTTGTTGTCGATGAGTAGTCCTAAGTCCTTCTCCAAGTTTGATGTCCCCAGCTGTATCCCATTTATTTTGTATAGTGCTAGCCCATTAGTACGACCAAAATTCATGACTTTACATTTTTCAACATTGAATTTCATCTGCCATTTATGTGCCCATATAGCCATCCTATCCAGATCCTGTTGCAATATGTCCCTATCTTCCTGAGATAGTGTGCTTAGCCTCAATCAAGATAGTGTGCTTAGCCTTAATCAAGAAAGATGTGTGTTTAAAAATAAATAAATAAATAATATATATATGTCTCGCTGTATTTAGCTAGTGTTGGCTCTACCCACTTTTTCTAATCCTAACACACAATTACTCAATGACCTAGTTTGTGAGCTTTGCGGTCTTTGGCATAAGTGATTTGCATTGAAATGAAATAAATCTAATTGGCTGTGGCTCCACCTCCTTTTCTGAATTTGAACCCCAGTCACCAAAAGGCCAACTGTACCAGGTTTGAGGCTTGTGCCATTAACAGTGCAAGAATGGCAGCAATTAAATATTTCCCTTGAAAATCATTAGGGGAATTTTGATTGGCTTTTGTAGGCTCCACCCATTTTTCTGAATATTAATCCCAGTTACCCAGTGACCAACTGTGCAAAGATTGAGAACTCTACCATTGACAGTGTAAGAATGGCTGCAGTTTACATTCTGCAAGCTAAATTTGTATTGTTCTCTGCCCACTGATGTCCTGATGTTTCCTGGGTATGTATTTTGCTGGTGTTGGCTGTGGCCACTTTTTCTAACCCTAACACACAATTACTCAATGACCAAGTTTGTGAGATTTGTGGTCTTTGGCATGAATAATTTGCATTTAATGAAACACATCTGATTGGCTGTTTGGGGCTCCACCCCCTTTTCTGAATTTCAACCCCAGTCACCCAATGATAACTGTACCAGATCTGAGGCTTGTGCCATTAACAGTGCAAGAATGGCAGCAATGAAATATTTCCCTTGAAAATCAATATGTGAATTTTGATTGTTTTTTGTAGGCTCCACCCACTTTTCTGAATATTAATCCCAGTCACCCACTGACCAACTGTGCAACAGTGTAAGAATGTCTGTTGTTTACATTTCCCAGTGAAATTTGTATTTGTCTCCGCCCACAATTTGTATCCTATATGTTATTCCAGGTAATGTACTATGTGTGTGCCAAATTTCATTCAAATCCGTTCAGCCATTTTTGTGTGATCGAGTAACAAGCATCCAAAGATTCGAACTTTCCCATTTATAATATTAGTAGGATATATATACCTGCCATAGATTTGAAGGAGGCATTTTATTTAATATTAGCGAGTTATGCATAACTTTGTTAAATTGTGAGCCAAGAATCTGATATTGAAAGGGAAAAGCAAAGGGTTTTAAGAGAAAACGATGGCCTCAATCCACTAAGATCATGCTGGTGATAATCAGAATCAAAATCAGAATCGCTTTATTCGCCAAGTGCGTCAGGTGCCGCACCCGGAATTATTTGTGGACACAAGGCATATTGGCAAGTGCAAACAGTGCGAGTAACATTACACATAGTACAGTATATAAGAAGTTTTAAATCAGGATGATACCATTTATTGGCTAACTGAAAATGAATAAAAACAAGCAAGCTTTCGACCTTGCACCCTTCGTCTGGCTTATATCCTGTTAGTTTGCAGGCTGGTGGTACAGACAGCTTATATACATGCAACATCAAAAGGGAAAACAGATATTCTTTTCAAGCATAAATACACGTCATTAAGATGCCTTAATTCAAACAGACCATCTAAATGGGGGTTAGAGGTTATTAGCTAAGATAAGCATCCTTGTTTACTCCCTGCTCACAGACCTGGATTAGGATTGACCCAGAGGTATCGTAAATTCTTAGTTCATAAGTTCAGCTAGGATGGCTGAGAAAGTTTAAATATCATCAGTCTCATACCAATATAAGAAGTTGTTGTCCTTATTCAAACCATTCTGCACAGCTTTGAACCAATTTATAAATTTTGTTTCTGCTATTAATCGGTCATTTGACGTTTTGAAACCACCCTTCAGGGCAGTGACACAAAGATCATCCATGCTGTGTCCGTTGGACCGAAAGTGTGTAGCAATATGGAGTCCAGATTTGGTATCCTTAATAGTGTGCCTGTGTCCATTCATACGTTTGCTCAGAGTTTGTCCAGTTTCTCCCACGTACATAATATTGGGGCATTTAGCACACATGATCAGATATACCAGATTGGTGGAACCACAGGAAAATGTACCTTGTACTCTGTACTCCTGTTGTGAACCTGGTATCGTTACCCTGTCAGTGGAGTAAATGTGTCTGCAGGTCCCACATATTTTTTGTCGGCAGGGTGATGTTCCGTTTTGTTGAGGCCTATTCAAAGAACTCCTGACAATCATCTGTTTTAGATTGTGTGGTTGCCGATATGACAAGAGTGGAGGTTTAGGGAATATCTTTCTCAGTCTGTGATCCCTGGTTGAAATGGGATGAAGTTCCTTAGCAATCCTCCTTAAAATTTCCAGGTGTGGGTTGTAGGTGACAACCAATGGGACACGGTCTTCTTTCTGGTTTTGCTTATATTTCAGGAGTTCAGTAGGAGACCCTACTGCTACAGTATATAAAGAAACATTCCAACATAGCAAATGACACATAGAGCGGTTGACGCTATATTAAGCAGAGATGAACATGAGTGTTGGCCTATGGGTGCGCGTTCGTCCTCTAGTGCCCCGAGGTGCAGAAGGGGATTAGGAGATGGCATTGGGGAGAGGGTCTGAGTTGAGGAGAGTGATCGCTTGAGGGAAGAATGTGTTCCTACGCCTGGTGGTTTTGGTGTAGATGAACCTATAGCGACGTCCCGAGCGAAGGGGACTGAAGAAGTGATTGCCAGGGTGGAAGGGATCGAGTGTGATTCTATTTGCCCTGGACCTCATTCTGGATGTGTGGAGAAGGTCCAGGGGTGGCAAGGGTGACCCAATGATCTTCTCAGCCGCGTTGATGGCTCTCTGGAGTTTGAGCCTATCCTTTGCATTTGCCCCCGAGTACCAGACAATGATGGAGGAGCAAAGGACAGATTCGATGGTCGCCGTATAAAAACTGGTCAGTAGCTCCCTAGGCATGCCAAACTTCCTTAGTTGCCTCAGGAAGAACAGTCTCTGCTGGGCCTTCTTTTGGGTAGTAGAGGTATTTTCGTCCAATCTCAAGTTCTCCGTGATGGTGGTGCCTAGGAACCGCGCGCTATGTACCCTGGTGACTTCGGTGCCATCAATGATGACTGGGCTGGGTGGTGGAGCGTTCCTTCTGAAGTGCACTATCAGTTCCACTGTTTTTGCTGTGTTTAGTACGAGTTTGTTGTCTGAGCACCATCTGAGAATCCGCTCGATCTCGCTGTGATATTCCAGCTCCGCTTTATCACCCACGAGTCCTACGATGGTGGTGTCATCCGCAAACTTAATGACCTTGACGGTATCCGTGGAGGAGGTGCAGCTGTTTGTATACAGGGAGAAGAGCATCGGAGACAGTACACATCCTTGCGGGGCGCCTGTGTTTGTGGTTCTTTCACTGGAAAGAGCAGCCTCCGAGTCTCACTAGCTGTGTCCTGTTCGTAAGGAAGTCCTTGATCCAGGTGCAAAAGGTTGGGTTGACACCGAGCCGTTCCAGGTCGTCGTACAGAATGTTTGGGCAGATGGTATTGAACGCAGAACTGAAGTCCAGGAGGATGATCCTTGCGTAGGTCTTTGGTTTATCCAAGTGTTCAGTGATATATGCAAGGCAGATGTTAATGGCGTCATCCACAGACCGGTTTGCCCTGTATGCAAATTGTAGGGGATCCAATAGGGTGGCAGTGTGAAGCTTCAGGTAGGAGAGGACCAGTCTCTCGAAGGCCTTCATGATAATCGGGGTTAGGGCGACGGGTCTAAAGTTGTTTAGGTCCGTGACTCCTGGCTTCTTGGGGACCGGGATGATGTCAGCTTTTTTGAAGCAGGAGGGAACTTTGTCCAGCTCCAGGGATCTGTTGAAGATGGAAGTGAGGACCGGGGCTAACTGTCCCGCACATGTTTTTAGACAGGATGGGGATATGCCATCTGGGCCTGAGGCCTTCCTAGTGTTTAGCTTCTGGAGGTGCCGCAACACATCGGTCTCCCGGACTGTTAGCTGTGTTGAGGGAGTATGACCAGCGTGTGGAGGAGAGGAGGGGGGTGGATGCTTGGGTGAGGATGTGGTCGTTTGATCCGCCGGGTGGGTGGGTTGGGCCTCGAACCTGCAATAGAATTTGTTGAGATCCTCCGCTAGTGCAGTGCTCGGAAGTATGTGTTGAGAAGGGGGCTTGAAGTTGGTGGCTGCCCTTAGGCCTTTCCAGACCTCCCGGACATTGTTGGACTGGAGGTTGCGACTCAACCTGTTGGAGTAGTCTCTCTTTGCCGCCTTCAACTCTCTTTTCAAGGTGTTCCTGTCTTCCCTGAAACTCTCCGGTGATCCAGATTTGTGGGCTTCCTCTTTTTGCCTCCGGAGCCTGCGTAGCCTTCCGTTGAACCAGGGCTTGTTGTTCGGAAAGACCTTGATGGTTGTCGCTGGGATGCATGTCTCCTCGCAGAATCTAATGTAGGAGGTGACATTCTCTGACCATTCCTCCAGGCAGGGAGCTTCCAGGACTGACCAGAATAATGTGCTCATATACTTACCTGGGGCTACTTCCAGGCCCTCTAAAGTTTTCTTGGTTCCTCGCCATTATCCCGCACTCCACCATTCTTCCGGTGTCCCCCTCCAATGCTGGGTGCGCAAAAAAAATGTGCAAAAATTGATAACCTGCATGTGCCGAATGCTCAGGGCCACAGGAGCGCAATAGAGAATGCGGCTAACTCTGCAGTCAGACTATGATTATGGAGGGGACAGCAGAGGGTAACGGCTGAGTGCGGGATGATGACAAAAGACCTAAAGGACATCAGGGGTGTGGAAAAAGTAAATTGGCTTTATTTATTTTTTTACTTTAGGTTCACTTTAACCACTTTACCCCCTGCGGTACGAATTTCTCCGTCCCTTTTTCCCCACCTAAAAAACCAAGGGATGGAGAAATCCGTACCTTCCGCGCTACCGCCGCTGTCCACGCTCCCGCCGCTTGTGCGCGCGCTCCCGCCGTTCATGCACGCCGCTGCCCGCTCGCATGGAGATCAATGAACCGGAAAATCCATTCCCGTTCGTTGATCTAAGCCCCCGCAATGATCCGCTGCTTCTATTAGAAACAGCGCGATCATTGTGCTCGTACTGCTTCCTGTAAGCGTCCTTCCGGACGCTTACAGGTCGCATGTAAACAAACTCACTGTAAAATAGTAAAACTACACCCTAAAGCATTTTACATATACAAATACATTAGTTTTCCACAATAAATTAACTCATTACCTCCCACACTCCCCAATTTTATTTTTTTTTGTCATAAAAAAAAAATAAAAAATAAAAAAAACAACATAAATAGTTACCTTAGGGACTGAACTTTTTAAATATTTATGTCAAGAGGGTATTACACTGTAACTTTATAAACTACGGGCTTGTAATTAGGGATGGATGCAAAACTGAAAAAATGCACCTTTATTTCCAAATAAAATATTGGCACCAATCATTGTGATAGGGACATAATTTAAACGGTTTTATAACCGGGACAAATGGGCAAATACATTTTATGGGTTTTAATTACAGTAGCATGCATTATTTAAAAACTATAATGGCCGAAAACTGAAAAATAATATTTTTTTCCCACATTTTTACCTATTTTCCCATTAAAACACATTTAGAATAAAATAATTCTTGGCATAATGTCCCACCTAAAGAAAGCCTAATTGGTGGCGAAAAAAACAAGATATAGTTTATTTCATTGTGATAAGTAATAATAAAGTTATAGACGAATGAATGGAAGGAGCACTGAAAGGTGAAAATTGCTCTGGTGTTCAAGGGGTAAAACCCCTCAGTGGTGAAGTGGTTAAAAGGGTTGTAAAACCCAGTAAGTCATTCATCAAATCTTTGGTCTTTTCAGAAATTTCAAATTTGTCTGCATTAGGGTACAGGAAAGTAGGTCAAAATTAATATTTTAAGAGGAGGTAAAAGTGTTTTTAACATACTGAAAAGGGGCGGGGTCAGCGTGAGCAGTAAGGGGACAATAGCTACTTCGCCTGAAATATTCTGGTGTTCTTTGTTAGGCCTTACTGTCTCTGCATGTTTTTTTTACAACCATTCAAGTGCTCAGTGAGTATAAAAATAGACCATTTATAGTGATACTGCTTATACTTATCTCATTAAACCCTCTGATGTCCAAGACGGTTTAGCGCTTGTTTGTTTTTCTAATAAAGAAGAATGTCCCAACCAGGGAAGTCACCAGGATTATTCAGGTAAGATATGTATAGATTGAGTGTGGTAAGATTAGATTTTTATCAAGCAAACAAGAAGTGTGCGGTTCTGCAGAATCCTGTTTTATCATATTTTTTGGTTGCATTCTGTTGTTTCTGTTTGGCTTTGCTATCTCATATTTTTAATTCTAATTTTGAGATGAGTTGAATTTACATTTTAAATCAAATTTTAAACCACAGACTCCAACTCCAACTCCGACTCCAGGTACCCAAAATTGCTTCGGCTCCAACTCCACAGCCCTGGATAAATTAATGTTTGTAACGTTGGCGGAGTCGTTTTCGTGGTCGGCGCACAAGACGCGCACCGACACAACGAAAACCCTCCACCAGCGTATAATATAGGGAAGACCCAGGCTAGGTGCACAGCCCCAGCAGAGGGAGATTCCCAGCAGTAGGTGGCGCTGTGGAGTGCAGGCGAGCACAGCCACAGATGCCAGATGGGAATTGCACAGACCCAAGACAAGGCAGGGCTAAACAGCCCTCTAAGAGACAGAGACAGAGATGAATGTGTGTTCTCCAATCTAGTCGCCACCCGGCGATGGAGAACACACATCAGCAGAACAAAAAGCAAGAACGCAATCGCCGAGAATGGCGATTGCCAAGAGACACCAGACAGAGCAAGACAGGACACGAGAATAGCAAAGGCACAGAAAATAACAAAAGAGATACGTAAAACAACAAACGCTAACTAAACGTGAACACCGCACTCAATCGCAACAGCGAACGCGTTTACGGCGCGATCTCCACATGTT